>NW_006289197.1:219630-266025 GCF_000327345.1 Myotis davidii
ATGTTAGGCACTATACAACTGTAAGGGATCATTACAAAAGCATAAATACATTTGTGCTTCTTTCTGCTAAGTAGATCCCAGACTGTGTACAATAGGGAACCAGAGTCAGTACGAGTTTACTTTATTGCTCAAAGTTGCATTGAGCACTCTTTGGATCTCAGAGTTGTATCTTCAAGTTTTGCTAGGTTTTGTTTCAATATGTCAAATTAATCCTTTGAAATCCGAATTTAAAAAAACATTGATGTTGTTAACTGTGTCAAGCTGAGTAGAAAATGCATAAATGTTTAATAATTTAAAACCATATTGCTATGCAGTCATTCATTCATCAAATACTTGCTGAAAATGTACAACGCATCAGGCAAAGTGCCAGTAAGTCATTCATGTTTATTCAACAAACATTTAGTGAGTGTCTTGTTCTTGTCACTGGGAGACAGTGGAGACAAGAAAGACCAAGTCACTGCTCTCATGAAGCTCAATTTAAATGAAAGGAGAGGTCAGTCAACAAAGAAACACATAAATAAGAAAAGAATATCATATATAGTAAGTTCCATGCAGAAAATTTAAAAAGGGGAATATGACAGGGAGTGACTAGGTCGCTACCTTAGATTGTAACATCAGAAGAGGAGGCATTTACTGATATTTGAATGTTGAGAAGGAATCAGCTGTGTGAAGGATGGTGAGGGGCAGTGCATTCCAGGCAGGGAAAATGAGAACCAAGGCCGTAAGGCTGGGATAAACTTGACCTATCAGATGGGGAGAGAGAAGAAGGCCTTAAAATGAGTTTGGAAAGGAAGGCAGGGGTCAGATTTTGCAGGAGTTTAGAAGTCAGATGAAAGGTGTTGGGTTTCATTGCAATTGTGCAGAGAAGCATCTTAGCTAATGAGAAGTAAGATGCTACGGCAACAACCTAAATGAGAGGGATGAAGGGTTGGCCATTGACAATAGCAATAGAGATGGAGTGTTAGAGGAAGGATTCAGAATATCGAGTTGACTGGATTTGCTGATAAGATTCTATGTGGGGGATTTAGGAAAGAAAAACATCAAGGATGACTCTTGGAAGGTAGAACGTGAACCAAGATAGAAATAATCCCTAACTTGGTGGAGGCTGGGGAGGCATTGTAGTTAAATAACCCATAAATACAATGGAAAATTGTAACAATGCAAATGTTTCCAAGAAGAGATTTTTCAGTGCTGTGAGAGGGTTCAAAGAGGTAATGCGATTGGGTGAGAGAGATCAGGGAGGCTTGTTTCGGACTGAAATCTAAGTCTGCAGTGATACACGGAGGGAACATCCCGTTTTCTGAAGTCCGAGATCCTCTGCTTGATCTGGGAAGGCTGTTAGGGAAGGAAAGTGTCAAACTGGTGCCCTGAGCAACCTCACTCCCATACTCCCCTTCCTTTATTCCCACGGCCTACAGAAAGATAATTTTTAAAAAAGAAAGTACAAGAACAAAAGGGAGACACTGTGTTTCAGAGTTCCCAGAGGCGGCCTGATTGCCCAGACTCCTGGCTGGGGAGGTGGGGTGCAGCCTGCTCATTTTGCACAAGATCTCCTAAAAAGATCAACAAGTTCTTCCTTCCCCAGGAGCCTGCCAGCCAAGAGGTAGCAACGCTATTTCTGTGTCTCTTTCTGTCATTATTATCTCATGAGCCTTTTTTCATTCTCGTTTGAGAAAAGTTTAAAATGACTAATTGCACAGAATTTGTCATGAGGATCCTAAATTTGATATCTGGCTCTACCACTAACTGTGTGTGTGTGTGTGTGTGTGTGTGTGTGTGTGTGTGACCGTGGGTAACTTTCATAAGGTTCCATATCTTTATCTGTAAACTAGGGGTAATAGTAGCTACCCTTAGAGCACTGTGAAAGAGTGAACTAATGAAGATTAAGCTCTTCGCAGTGTCTGCTGTATTGTAAGTGACTAGGATATAAGGCTATATAAATGTCTACACACTGGGGACTTAAACCAATACCACATTGTCTTATGTTCTGGAGGTCTGAAGTTTGAAAATGGTGTTACTGGAATGAAGGTGTTACTAAAATCGAGGTGTGGCATGGCCGTGCTCCTTCTATGAGCTCTATAGGAAATTACATATGTTGCCTTTTCCAGGTTCTAGAGGCTGCCTACATTCCTGGCTTGTGGGCCTTTCATCTTCAAAACCAGCAACTGTATCACTTTTTAAAAATATATTTTTATTGATTTCAGAGAGGAATGGAGAGGGAGAGAGAGAGATAGAAACATCAATGATGAGAGTCATTGATCAGCTACCTCCTGCACATCCCGTACTGGGGATGGAGCCTGCAACCCAGGCACATGCCCTGACTGGGAATCAAACCGTGAACTCTTGGTTCATAGGTTGACATTCAACCACTGAGCTACACTGGCTGGGCACTATTGTACCACTTTGACCTCTAACCTAGTTGAGAGAAGCATTGGAAAAGTTGGGAGCTTTCCTGATGGGAAGCAGTCTAAACCCAAAGTGGGAATGTAGGGATCACCATGGCCCATTTTGAGGGGGGAGGTGACCAGTAAGGGGTACAATGGTGAATTGGATTGACACCATATTTGGGCAGATCTGGAGTGTTTGGACAGTCTCTCCAGGGCAAGAGAGGACCTGTGAAGATTTTAACCAGAATGATGGTGTGGTCTGGGAGACAGTGTTTTGAGAAGGTTAATCTGACTGATAGGCAGGTCTGATTGAAAATGGGTGAGACTGAAGACTGGGAGCCCAGTTAGAAGACTGTTGCTCTAGTGCAAGGGTAAGGTCAAGAGCTAAGTAGCTGGGGTGGAAGAAGTGGAAATAAAAGGAAGGGGCTGATCCTTAAGGATTTAAGGTAATGATGTGGGGGAGTGGGAGAGGAAAGGGTTAAAGAAAGCATTGTCCCCAGTGACAGGTGTGAATATGAGGGACAGGATGGGAATGCTTGGTTTTGGCAGTGAGGGAGTGATTGCACGGTAATTGGCATCATGTCAGTAAACCTGTTCTTATACAGTCCTATTTGCTAGCTTTGCAATAGAAAAGAAACTCAGCATGCAGAAGGCATGAATCAGTTCTCTTTCAAATGAGATAAAACTAATACTTTAATACTTATTGAGCCCCTGTAAGATCTTCCAACTGTCAGCAATGGTGTAAGCATTCTCTTAGGGCAGGAGAGGGTGTTATTTTCTTCCCATTAAGTGCCCAGATAAAAAGAAATTCTACGTTAATCAAAGGAAGACTATAATTCTAATCCCTCTCTTGTCTTGAAAGGGAGAGAAGCGTAAAACCACAGCGCAGCCTTCTCTGCTGTCTGCGCCCCCGGAGGTCAATGCGCAAAGGCGGAGGGTAGGTAGGCTACTGGAACAATTGCTATGGGGATAATTAGTGGAGGTGCTTTGTGCCTGTGATGTCAAGAGCTGTGACCCCAGGAAGAAGATGCAGATGAATGCACTCATGTCTCTCTTGTTTTTGTTGAGGAGCCACAACATGAACAAGAAGATAAAATATTGGAAAGACACCCCTCCCTCAGGACTGTATAGTGGGGTGGGAGGGGATCAAATTTTTGAGAATTCTCAGAGGACATTTTAGTGTCTGACAACTTCTGCCAAACCACCAATTTGGTCCCGCTAAGCATTTGTGTTAGATGTGAACACAAGAAATCCTCCTTCTCTCCCTAGTGCCCCACATTGTGAGTGGAAGAGCTGGGGCTGAGACTGAAGAAACTCCCATATATTTTTCTGGTTCTCCCCAGAATCACAGAGCCAGTGCCTGTATGGCATTGGGAGATGCACTCGCTTACTCGAAGCCGAGCATCAATACTGTGTGTGGCAGTGTTATGACAATGCTGCGGGGATGCAAAGATGGGATGTTCCGTGATGGGTTAGCGCTGACTTCTGCTCTGTCGTTGCTTGATCTAACCAGCCTCTCTCACCAGGAAAAAAATCTTCCTAATTTATCAGATAAATGATGAGCTCTCCCATCTAGAAGTTTCCCAAACTGGGCAGCCCTGCTTCATGCCTGTTGTTCTGGCATAATCAAAAGTATCCTGATCTGGATCATAAATGATATGGTCACCCCCCATTTCGCTCTATCCTATTTTACTGTACAGCTCATCTCTTTCTGGGTATGGCAAAGGGACCCAGAGTTCCCTGTGCCTGGAGTTTCCCCTTTGCTCTGCCTGCAAAGGAGTTGTTCTTATGGACCCCATTCAAAAAGTATGACTAACATCCAAAACCTGACTTGGAGAGGTGTCCCTCTAGAGGGGCCCAGAGAGAGGTGCACTGTGGCTGGTAAGAAACTGAATTGTTCTCCTGTTAATGCAACTAGAGAACTATACTTGGAATAATTTGTCTTTGCAACTGCCCTGAGGGCCTGACTGATTTCCTTCCTTCCTTCGTTCCTTCGTTCCTTTCTTTGCAACTTCCTTCCTTTCTTTTAAAATATATTTTTATTGATTTCAGAGAAAGGAGAGGGAGAGATAGACAAAAGCGAATCATTGATAGGATGCCTTCTGCATGCCCCCTACTGGGGATCTAGCCCACAACTTGGGCATGTGCCCTTGACTGGAACTGAACCTGGGACCCTTCAGTTTGCAGGCAGATGTTCTATCCACTGAGCCAAACCTGCTAGAGTGTGATTGCATTTTTTAGAGGAAGTTTCTGAGTCTTGCTCAAGCTGATTATGGTTACTCTTATGAATGATGAAGGGAGAGGCAAGGATTATCACCACCACCCTAGGTCTTTATAGTAACCTCCCTGAAGGCAGAGTCCCAAACCTTAATTCTTTTTTTTTCCAAACCTTAATTCTTTGATCCTAATTATACACAGGGTCTAACAAAATGTCAGAAGTATGAGGCAGTTTAATAAGAAATAAATACAATTGCAACAACACAAGAACGATTTCCGTCTCATGGCTATAGCCCCCAAGCCTCTCTGGCCTTTATTGAACAAACCAAATTTTGTTCTGAAGCCAGAAATTCTGCTTACAATTTTATCAAGTCCAAGGCACTGTTTCCTGCCACCTCTTCCCAGTGGTAATTCATAATTTCTTCTTCCTTTATTGGAAAATGTCTTTATAAAGCAGATTTTTATAAACTGGAATTTTATAAAGGATTTTATGAATTATTACTGAAATTAAGATGAGTAATTATGACCCATAATCAACTTAGAGAAATGGCTTGCTTAAAGGAGGAAGCAGCAATTACTGCTACTTTCCTTGTGGAGGCTTCGGGCTGGCAATTAATTGGTCGTTGGTGGAAGGAAGAGGTCGCTTAGCTTAAAATGGTTTCCTGGATTGATGATAGTTACATCTCTAGACAGAGCTTTGAAAAATGTGTTTGTATAAAATCCTGTGCTCAGAAGTATAAGACATCCATTTTAGTGATTAATATGACTACATCAGTGATGGCAAGACAAAAAAAATAGCCATACATCAGAACAAATACATTTTGAATTTTTATAAACCTTTTCCCTTTATCACCTTCCAGCAAAAATGTCTATCTCTGATCAGAGCTAAAGCTACACCTTTTGTTTCCTAAACTTACTTAGTAAGTAAAATGTAGGGACTAACTTGTGTCCTATGAGAGCCAGCCCATCGTTCAATTATCCAGCAAGCTACCCAGCACAGGAAGATCCCACCACAGATTTGGGTGATCTGCAGATATCTTATGGACACTAGGTGATAGGAGACATTTGGCTGATCACCCTGTTCAGCCTGGCAATCAGTTAGTTGACTGACTGTTGGAAGTTTGGGACACTATTTAGGAGGACGAACTTCAGAGGGACATTTGGTGGGTTTCGCTGGCATCTGATGCCTGGAACCAGGCTATAAAAGGAGAGGGAATCAGGATTGAAAAGGAAATTATATATTAATCTTTGGCCATTTTACAGTTTTGTGTGTGGCTGGGCATTTCTAAGACTCCTTCTTAGGTACAGTGAAGGTCAAAGTGGAGGTGTTCCTCTAAGCTTCCCCTTCAATCATCTTCCTTAAGGCCCGGTCCACCTACAGAAATTCACCCTAATGAATGGGTGGTGTGGTCATATTTTCATTACTCTCCAAACTACCTCTTTGGGCTTCTTTTCCCTGCACTTTTACTGCTATGTAAGAATAATTTTCAGCTTTCCAATATTATCCTCATCCTACATAATACAAGCCTAATATGCGAAGTGTTCAGTCATCCATTCAACCAATCAAAATGTAATATGCTAATGTATGCTAAGGCCAGTCAACTGCTCGCTATGCCGTGCACTAACCACCAGGGGGCAGATGCTCCAACTAGTAGGTTAGCTTGCTGCTGGGGTCCGGCCGATCAGGACTGGGCGAGACGGGCTGTACGTGCCCTGGAGCCCTCCCACAGTCCCTCCCTGGCTGAGCCTCTTCTGCCTCCACAGCAGCGCCAAGAATGTTTGACTGATGGCTTAGGCCCACAGGGGAACGGGCCAAGCGGTCAGTTGGACATCCCCCAAGGGCTCCTGGACTGCAAGAGGGCACAGGCCAGGCTGAGGGACCTCCCACCCCCGAGTACATGAATTTCGTGCACCAGGCCTCTAGTAGGGACATAATAGATAACTAGTAATGAATATGTGTTCTAAAGCAAAAATCTGTAGCGAGGGCATCCAGTAAAACCAGTTCTCCACAGTCCTAGCCAGTTTGGCTCAGTGGATAGAGGGTTGGCCCACAACTGAAGAGTTTTGGATTCTGTTCTGTCAAGGGCACATACCTTGGTTACAGGCTCAATCCCTGGGCCCCAGTTGGAGTGCATGCAGAAGGCAACCAATTGATGTGTCTCTCCTTGTCTCTCCCCGTCCCTTCCACTCTCTCTAAAAATCGCTGGGAAAAATACCCTCAGGTGAAGATTAACAAAAAACCATAAACACTCATGCGCAAAGCCAGTTCTCCATAGAGCAGGAGGCTGTCTTCCCAGTGATTTGTGAGATGCCACTGAAATGACCCTGTTCCCAAATTCTCTCCTCCCTCCCACGTAGCCTCAAATCCCAATCATTAGAGAGTAGTTTCCCTGGATGAAAAGATGAGGTTTCTGAGCTTGCCCTTTGAGTGTTAACTCCTGTGGGTGGGAGGTGAGGTGGGATGGGGAGGAGGAATTTCATCACAAATGAATTCACCAGCCACTAGCAACTCATTTCCATAACAGGGCAAAGAAAAAGGTAGAAGAAGACTGCATGTTGATGAGCAAAGAAGGGTTGAGTCCAGAGAATGTGTGTAGCGCCCTGTTAGAGAGAGACAGTAGAGTACTCTACAGTGGAGGCTGAGTTAAGTGGGAGCTTATATTGAGTCCCCAGGAAGGAGGCACTTGATTCAGTTTTTGACAAGCCTAAAAAAGAGGTGAAAGACATCGAAGAACAATTTCTCCTGGTTCCTGCCTGTGCTAATGTAAATAAATTCTGACATCTATAGGTCACTTAATATGTTAGATGTTTTCAATCACATGCACTGGGCACGGTGCTAAATGCTTTACATGTATATGGACCAACCTGAATTTCAAACAGCCCTTTGTGATTGCTACCATTTATTTCCCATTTTACAGATGAGGAACTGAGTAACCCAAGGTCACATAGCTGGTAAATGGCAGTGCTTGGAGCTGAGCCCAGACTATCTAGCCTCACAGTCATGCTCTTCACAGCCACACTATTCTATCCTTCATACATGTTATTTCTTTCAGGAATGACGTGCTACTTCTTATGGCTGTTCCTTCATTCAAATCCTGTTTATTGAACTAAGTGCTGGGGTCTGGGGAGCAACTGTCCCAGTTTGCCTGCAGCTGAGGGCTTTCCTGGGATGCAGGACTTTTAGTACTGAAACTGGGAAAGTCTCAGCAAACTGCGATCATCTGCCTATGCTAGGAGCATGACTGTGATAAAAATAAACAGCAGGCCTGCCCTAGTAGAGCTTATAGTCTAGTGGCAAGTAATTGCATGTATAGTTATAAATTTAGATTAAGTGAAAGAAAAAGCAATGTCCTATGAACACAGATAACACAGGAGCTATGGGAACACTGGGCACGTTGCCTATGGTAGCAAAAGCAGAGGGTTTCTTGTGTCTGCTACCTGTGTCTATCTCCTGGGCCAAGAAGGGACAGGTGCGGGTTAATTTTCCCCTTCAGAGTGATTTATATTGTTACTACATTATAAAATCAGAGAAGAGTAACCAACAACCAAGACTTATGCCACCAGCGCCTCATTTATCCCAAGGATGCAATCAGATTACTGTTTAAACTTGATGTTTTACAGTTTAGATCATTGTTCACGGCGCAGGTATATTTTTAATCCCACTGTTGTTTTTATAATTTACAGCCACAGAGGGCCCCAGGAGCTGTTTTAAAAGAGGATTATGGTACTGCGTCAAGAAGCTTCCATTTCTAATAAGCAAAATCCATTGTTGCCATGGAATTAAAGTGAAATATCATTACTTGTTTCCCAAGAAGTTTAGGAGAGTAGGGAGGTTACAAAGCAGAGATTAAGAGCAGCAGGCATGTGATAAGTGGGGAAGACAGAGGGCGGCTTGCTTCTGGCTTCTGTGATTGGAAACAGTGCCTGGCTGGTCCAGAGCCTGAGGACCCACAGGGAGGGCTACCAATCGATCAGGACACTGTCCTCTCTCAGCTCTTACCCACTTTCAGGACAGCAGCATTGGCTAGGCATGTGTTACTAAGAAAAACTGAACCGGGAGACAGCTTAATTGCAGGTTGAGCGAGGTAAAGAATTAATAAAAAATCAAATTGTGCTCACATGTTAGTCAACTCAGGCCACCCTGACAAAATACCACAGACTAGGAAGCTTAAATAACAAGAAATTATTTCTCACGTTCTGGAGACTAGAAGTCCAAGGTCGAGGTGCCAGCAGGGTTGGCGTCGGCGAGGCTCTCCCTCTTTGGGCTGCTGATGGCCTTTCCTCGGGCAGGGGAGGGAGCTAGAGCCAGCAAGCGTGCTGGTGTCTCTTACGTATAAAAGCACTGATTTCTTCACAAGGGTCCCACCCTCATGAACTCACCTGAACCTAATTACCTGCCAAAGGCCCTGTCTCCAAATCCCATCCCATTGCAGGTTAGCACACTTCAGCCCACAGGTTATTTTAGTGGCAAGATTAGAAGGACAAGTTTTAGTTTCAAGGAGTTAATGGAGAGGCAAAGAGGTCTTTGCAGCTGGCTTGGAGAGGATGGTTTAACCTCAAACCAAAGAACCAGCTCTGGGTTGAAGATCCAGCATGCCCCTCAACAGAGAGTGTTCCAGCACAGAAGCAGTGAAATGTAGCCTGCAGGAGGCTGGATTCCGGAGCTGGCCTACCCTGGCTCAAGCCTCTGTGCTGCCTCCTACCTGTCAGGTTAATGGGAGTTACCTGTGCCTCGGGTTATGGACAACAATGACAGTACTTAGAGCTAACTGTTGCCGGATGAGCAAATAGTCAATGGAAAGTGCTGAATAAAGGATCCAGAGGGCCTTTTGGGCAAACAGGAGTAAGGTGTCCTGGGGGAAGACTGGGTGAAGGAGGAGCTGGGGGTCTGGCCAGCTGTTGACTTAACAGGGCACAGACATTGTATTCAATCTGTTGAGCTATGTTTTGATCAATATATATGGAGAAAATCTGGCATCACATTGCTTTGTAGTTGAAAATGAGAGCAGTAATGTTTAGAGCTTTTTCAGATGATTGTGGACCTTTCCCTTTGATATTACACCCAAACTTGACAAGCTGTGCCTCCTTAGTGATTATTTGCCATGTGGAATCTGAAACCCCATCAGTGTCCTTTTCTTCCTGTTTTACATTAAAGTCAGTTGGCCTGTCTTGCTCTTTGAATGGATCTTTTACACGTGCGTATAACATCAAGCACTGGTGATTGGAAAATACTGATTTAACGAGTCATAGAGATGTTCCAAATATCTACACATTTTATCATATAATGTAAAAAAAACATATTCATCAATATCACCACTGGTTTTATCAGAAAAAATGTTAAGAATAGGGAAGGATCAAACTCAGGTAGTGAATTCCAGTTTTCTAAAATTCTCATTTTTGCCTGGAAGCTCACTTGTTATCCTTGGCAACAAACACAGTCACTTGTTTTCCTTTGTTGACAGGCTCCCTTTGTTCATTTTTGAGACAATGTCTGCCACGTCTGAATAACCACAGATTACCACTCAGTTGTTCCAAGTCAAAACGGTGTTCCATGGAAGAAGCAGCTGATTCATATCATAACTCAAACATTTATACACATGCTTTCCCCATGACAGCATGTAGGATACTCCTGCATGTAGGAGACAGCCCTCTTCTGTACTTCCTGTTTCTCATATAGAATGTTAAAATGACAGGTAACTCAGGGTTGGGATGTAATGAAATCAATAATTAATATTCATCAGGAACATTTAAAACTGGCATTTAAAAACCCTATTAGTACATGATGTTAGGGAATGCATCTTCTACTATAGAGTTTGGTGTTAGGGCCTTGTTTTGTGCTAAGGCAGCATTTTTATTACCCACTATTGCTTTTGTATCATTAGTGAAAATTCTAAGCGGCAAAAGAAATCCTTATTATTGTTACGAGTGTCGTTTCGACCTTGCAGACTCTCTGAGAGCTACACAGCCTTGTTCATGGATGCCAGCCCTCTCCATGTGATGCAGTCCAGGCTCCTGAAAAGCCTGCGGTTCCAGTCCTTCCAGATGGGAAAGTGGGGAGGCCTGCCTCTGCAGGGAGGGGTCCACAGCTTGAGGTCAGAGGGAGGACAGCAAACTGGCGTCTCACTGCAATAAAGCCAACCCAACTCACAGATATCAAAAGGCAAAACCAGAGGAAGTCGGCCATGTGAGTTTACATAAAACTGAAACAAAACAAAGCACAACCATCGCCAAACCTACTTCACAGAGAGACGTATGAAAATATTGGCAGGAGGCAGGGAAAGACGGTTTTGGAGTATCTCTGTAGTATTGTTAGATATTCATTTTTAGGGATGTTTTTAAGCAATTACATAAACTGACTTTATATATATAAACTCAAAGCACATTATCAACATGCTTGTGGCTTTTTCCTGGTTGGGTTGAAGGTAAGAGTAACCCTTCCTTTGGTTACTTGGTATTAGTGTAATTGTTATACTTGAGTTCTATATTACTAGTACATTCCTTTTTGGATTGTCTGTGCTAGAGTGAAATAGCAACAATATTTTTGGTGAATTTTCTTGGAGAATATACTGCATATATTTGGTTTGAGTGATGCCTGTGGTTGAAGCTTGCCTCTTGCTCAGTTAGCAAGAACATTGTTGTGCACAGGGAAGGAAGACCTCCTGCCTCCTATGGAGTGCGGATGGATGGTCCTTGTGATTTTAAAAATCTTTCACCCACAGTCTCCCTCTGGCAGTTGGGGAACACAAATGACATTCATTCTCTTTGTCTACCAGATTGCCTAGTCATTGTGAATCAGCTCAAATAGAGTTAGAACTGCATTTGTTTGAGAGAGTTATTTGTACTCAAACCCCGAGCGGGCATTCAGGACAATAAGGGCTTTAAGTACGAATGAAAAGAAAAGATGTTGGCTTTGAGGGGTACAACTAACAGGGTGTGCTGCCTCTAATATAGAATTTTTGTATATATTGTATTTTATGTGGTGCATCTTATGTAGTATTTAAGTTATATGTAGTAGTATCTTCTGTTTTAATTTCCTTCCTGACTTTTCTATTCATCACTCTCACCCCCACAACACCCCCCTGCCCCCACCCCCATCTCGTTTGCTTTCTTTTCCTGGAAGTGATGACCTGTGTGTACCTAAGAGAAGAAAGAAGCAATAGCTCACTTCTGCTTGCTTTCCTCCCTGCGCCCAAGCTTTTAAACTTCTTATACTATTTGCTAGCTACATTTTCTTTTTCTTTTCGTGCATTGAGCCACCTGTCACTATTTGCCCACCACTTACAGTGTTTGAATCCATATTGGTTAGTGGTTGTGATGCTTAAAGTAGGGTCAGAAAGTCATTGTTTTTAGGACCTTGATAACCTAACTTAACCTTTCTCGTTTTACAAGGGAAGAACTTGAGGACAAGATCTGTACAAGTTCGAAAAATAAGTGACAAACCAAGATGCCTTCAGTGCAGGAGTGAGGAGCCAATCTATGCTGTGAATTCTGTGTTTCAGGTGCTGCCCAATTGCTATCGCATTTCATATCAGGGCACAACCTTTAGTTTATAAATGATGAAAGTGTGAGACTCAAAATATTTAGGACATCTTCCCAACCCTAAATTGTGGAACACTGCTTAGCTTGATAGCAAATTTTCTTGTCTCCTACATGTCCTGCCTCCCCACCCCTCAATCCCCTACCCAACAAGATCAAGATCAAGTACTAACATGCTCCATCAGTTATGGGCTTCCACTGGGAAGAGATGTGGTTAAAAATACTACTTCACAAGTGGCAGAACTCTGTTCCTTTAAGACTGAGAAAACTGATCTACAGAAACAAGCTAGAAGTTCATTAAAGATATCTCTTAAATATCTCTTAGCGAGGTTCATACTACAAAAGAAAAATGTTAAGTATTAAACTTATGCATCAGCACTTTAATCAAGTCAGAAACCTCCTCCTTGGTTGGCTGCTTAACATGGGAGTTAAAAGTCTGCATCGAAATTGTGGTTCTAAAATATAAATCCTAAGGATCCGAGAGGCCATCCCCCAGAGGAATGATACACAGAGAATATGAACTTTTTGCTTATCTTTGATTCTTCCAGCTCTCAGAAAGTTCAGGGATAAACTGGAAGGAGGAACAGCTTTAGGAAATAACAAGAAAATGCTTAGGGATTTGGTATTGAGCTTCATTTAATGATAAGATTTCCCCCGTCATTTATAAGGGCTGAATCTACATGATCTGACATGAATTATGGTGTGGGACCACTAACAGGCAATTTATCCAACAGCTGTGGGAAGGGTTATTGCTTTCTGTCAACAGTCACACATATTTGTTTTGTGGTGACGCAGGGCAGCTGCTGGAGAAGGATTAGGGCCCCTTAAAGGAAATGCACATGGGCTCCTCAAACTGTCGGGCATTGCATAGGCTTTGTACCAGGAGCAGAGCCTGGCATGACTATCATTCAAAAGGAAAGGAAACCGCAGTTTACGAATAGCTTTGGTTGTAAAGAAACCCACAAAACTGTGGGCATATATATGCGTGAGAGAGAAAATTGTACTTGTCACTCCATAAACATTTCTCTGACATATCTGCCTGGTCTTAAGCTTTCCATGTGTGCACAACCTATACAACGTGAACAGGTTAGTTTCCTTAAAGCCAGTTCTGAAGGCGTGTGGTTAGCTGCACAGATACATCCACTGACTTATAGTGCTGTGCAGTCCAAACACAGCTAGCTTCTCTGCCTGGTGGTCTTCTACAACATGGACCCCACCTACCTTTTCACCCTGACCTTCTCCTTCTCTAGGTGACTGATACTTGTCCAAAGCAAGCAACTCCTCTGCTTCTGTGTCCCCAGTTTTCAAAAGAGATGTTCAAAGTCACTAGCAAATGTTGACATTACTTCTGGAGCCATCAGGTCTCTGGGGATGGGGGAAGCTGGATGATCAACCAGACGGGGTCTGCTGATCTTCTCACTTATTGGTTAACTAGTGACCCAGTGCACAGATTTGTGCACATTGACTGGGTGAGATGGGCTGGACATGCCCTGGAGCCAACCTCCTGCGGTCCCTCCCCAGTGGCTGCGGAGTGAGCAGGGTCCCTCAGCCTGGTCTTTGGGATGCGCTGAAACCAGCTCTCAGACATCCCCTGAAGGGTCCTGGGGTGTGAGAGGGCACTCTGCAAAGTTTCTGTCGTACAGGGTATGGAATGCAAATGCAAGTGTGCAGTAAACCAGATTCAGGGGGACAGTGCCCCAGCAACAACATAAACCATGGCAGAAGGTGGAATTGTGTGGCCTTGGGAGGAATCGGGCTCCCTCCTCTCTGGTTTCAGGCTGCCAAGTCACTGCAGCTTGGCAGCTCCTGTGTTGAGCGTCTGCCCCTTGGTGGTCAGTGTGTGTTATAGCGACTGGCTGGACACTTAGCATACTAGCCTTTTATATATATAGATTGCTGACATCATGCTCTTTCTCACCACCACCCTTTTCCAAACTTCATTTTGTGTACTGTTATGTATCTTGATCTTTCTTTTATATTTCATGGGGCTCCCATCACAGAACCTTCTTTCCTGCACTTATTCAGAAGACTACAGATTTTGCTTTGCAAATAAATGTCAGGGTTTCATCTTGCTGCACAATTGCCCCTTGTAACCCAGGGTTCATGTGATTTAGATGTTGTTCTATCTGCTTAGGAATAACAGCAATTCTTTACCTTGTTGCTTAAGTTTTAGTGTCCCTCCCCCCTGTGCTTGCCATCACCTCCTGCTGGAACTAATGAATCCTTTGAAGCTGACCTGGTTACTATGTCTTGATTAATTCCATGCTGCAGCCCAGCCTCGCTGTAATTGCAGCATGCCAAAGCAAAAATCTTAATGATTTACACCAAAATCAGATGCTGGAAAATTGCTTTCGATAATGCTATTGAAGATGGTTTCTCAGGGGCTATGTTTGCGGTAAACATTACTTAAATGGAGCAGAGCTGTGTCACCTGGGCATAGGAGAATCAGGAAATTGATGAGTGGAAAAGTTGGCTGAACAACTGAAGGGAATAATATTATATATTTTGTTTTGTGATGTTGTATGTGTGTGTGTCTTATGCCTGCATATTTTTTAATGGATCAGTTTGGATTAGGTTTTGCTTTACATAACATTAAAAGCCCAATATGAGCCCTGGCCAGTGTGCTCAGTGGTTAGGCATCAGCCCTTGCATGGAAGGGTTGTGGGTTCGATTCCAGGTCAAAGGCACGTACCTGGGTTTTGGGTTAGCTCCTCAACCCTGGTGGAGCGAGTGTGGGAATGCAACCAGTTGATGTGTCGGTCTCACATCATGTTTCTTTCTCTCCCTCCCCTCCCCTCCCTTCCTTCCACTCTCTCTGAACAGCAATGGAGAAAATATCCTCAGGAGAGGATTAACAAAAACAAAAAATTCAATATGAGTCTTGAATAATACAGAAATTATTTCTTCCTTCTGTACAAAGAGACGAGAAGTAGGTAGTGCAGGTCTGCTATGTGGCTCCCTGAAGTCTTCTAGGTCCCATCAACCCTAGATTAGGTTTTTCATCTTCATGGTCCAAGAAGGCTGCCCAGGCTCGGTCCACACACCTGAGTGTCAGGTACATAAAGGAGAAGAGAAGGGTGTGCCTCCTTTTGTTTATAGAAGTCACGTGACACTTCAGCTAACACTCCATTGGCCCAAACACAATTATACGGCTACACCCAACTTTCAGAAAGGATGGGAATGTAATCTCTTGGTGAGGCAGCAAGGGGACTGGCTAAATTGAGTTGTTATTAAGGAAGAAGGTTTGATGGATGTTGGGAAATAACAGTTTCTTTCACACCAGTCGCTGTTTCCTGTTATCCCTTGGCTCCAGTTCACCTCCCCAGTCAACTTGTCTCCTGAACACATTTGCATTTTCCCATGTTTCCTTTGCTCCCGTTGGTTTTTCTCCACTTGAAAGGAATGTCCTCCACTGCCTCTAGCTGGTGACAATGACCTTGTCCATGAATCTTTCCCTTAATGCTCCCCTGAAAGAAAGGTCTCTCATATTGGGATTCCTGTAACATATTTTCTCTACCATTTCAATAATGTGGACCACACTTTACCTTACATGACTATTATTTGTATAAACTTGTATATATATTTTATTGACATATGTTTATCACAGTGTATATACATTAGACTCTAGAGATGTGGGGGTCTGTTTTAGGCATGATTGCATCCTCAAGTACATAAGACTTTGTTTTGACCATAATTCATTCACTCAGAAAAATGTATGACTGCCTTGGGCCAGGACATGATGGTTGGCAGGTGCAACATGTCTTTTAGGGGAGACAGGCCTACTTGCAATTACAATGTAGTGTGGCACATGCATAGGAGGGAACTTCCTAAAGAAATAAATTTTACCCCCGTTGCTTCACTTATTTTACAGTTCTAAGTTGAAAATGTAAGAATGTTAGTCTCATTTACTAGAGAAGATAAACATATTTTTAGAAAGAGTTATGAAGAACTTGAAGTAATATAGGAGTTGGCAAAAGTAATTCCACAGTTGTAATACAAATAAATAATACAATAATCTCTCTATATAAAAGCCTAAGCAAGCAAACAACTGAATGACCTGGTCAACAGGTCACTATGATGTGCAGACGCTCAACAGGAGGCAGACGCTCAACACAGGAGCTACCTCCTGGTGGTCAGTGCACTCCCACAGCAGGAGCACTGCTCAGCTGACTGACCCGTCCTGGTGGCCCACCAGCCCAGCATCAGCCACTTACTCCCTCAGTAGTCCTGTAGGTCCAATCCCCAGAGAATGGGCCAGGCACTGATGAACTGGCACCGTCAGCACAATCCTGACAGCACTGCCCGCCTCCTGGAAGTCAGCCTCAGGCACCACGGCTGCTTCCCCCCCCCTAGATGCTCCATAAGGGAGAAACGATATAAAAGTGGCTGCCAGGTGGCTCCTGACAACCTGCACAAACATCAGCGGGATGGATTCAGATCCCCGGCCAGCAAGGTCATCCTTCCGCCTGCTCAGAGGGCCGATCGCGTCCCAGCACAACCCCCACCCCCTTGGGATGGGTGCCAGATGCAGGGTCCACGGCTGGTGAGCGTGGCTGCGTTGGTGCGAGCCCACAGCAGGCGCAGAGGGGCTGGGGTAAGCAGGAGCAGCAAGTGGTGTTGGACTGTGGGTTTTAGCCCGATCCCCGCGGGCCACCCTGAGGGAACCCACCTGTGCACGAATTTGTGCACCAGGCCTCTAGTTAATGTATAATAATACAAAAATAAACTCTGTTTCACATACTCACAACTATTAACCTACTTTTGCCCACCCCTGTATAATATCCATATTCATAAGAATATCATCTATAATAAGTAAATGATACAAAATGTTTAGTGAAGATGGAGAATTTGGACTCCAGCTGTTCTGAAGCATCACCCACCTTTTTCCTTGCTCCCTCCCCTCTTTTCCTCTTTCTCTTCATTTTTCTCTTTCTATTTCCTTGCTCCTAAAAAGAATGTGGGGGAAACTTCTAAAAATATATTCCATGAAGGGAGTGGCAAGAAATATTCAAAGTGATGAATGCCAAGAACCTACAACCAAGATTACTTTATCCAGCAAAGCTATCATTCAAAATTGAAGGTCAGATAAAGAGCCTCACAGATAAGGAAAAGCTAAAGGAGTTCATCACCACCAAACCAGTATTATATGAAATACTAAACAACAAATACATATCTATCAACAAGTGAATCTAAAAATCAAGTGAATAAATAATCTGATGAACAGAATAAACTGATGATTATAATAGAATCAGGGGCATAGAAAGGGAGTGGACTAACTATTCTTGGGAGGGAATGGGGTGAGGGGGATGCGGGAAGAGATTGGACAAAAATCGTGCACCTATGGATGAGGACAGTGGGTGGGAGGGGGTGAGGGCGGAGGGTGGAGTGGGAACCGGGTGGAGGGGAGCTATGGGTGGAAAAAAGAGGAACAACTGTAATAATCTGAACAATAAAGATTTAATTATTTAAAAAAATAAAATAAAAATATATTCCATGTAACAAGATAAAATTAAATATAAGAAAGTTGAACAATTGAATTAAAAAATTGGAACAATAAGATGAAGCCAGAAGTGAGGTTATTAAGTAGAATGAACTGGTGAGGGTTTTAAGGACTTTTTAAAATTTGCTGGGAGTACAATCTAAATTTCCATTTAAACTTTTTAGCAGCCAACACAAAGAGGACAGTATAATCAGTTTCATGGTGCAGTGTCTGTTCTCAGATGATGTTCATGAGTAGATTAATGCATATCTGATTAATGCATGAGTAGATTAATGCAGTCTAGCAATATTTTCATCACTAATTATCTGTATAGGTTGCACAAGGGTCGGTGCTAGCTACAGGGTTCTTTTGTGGTTCTGGCTTTGGTTTGTTAGAAATGCAGGTGGCTTGAAGCATTTGCTAGTAGGGGCACAGCCCCAGAGCTGCCTCTGGACTCAGACTCCTCTGTCCACTGTTGCCCACCCTGAGCTGTCTAAGTCAAGCTGCAGTGCTTCAGGGTGGCCTTCAAGGCGACTTTGCCCCCTTGCAGTTACAGGAATTCCTATTATCTCTATTGTAGATTGTGTTTAAATCATAGAAATTGTTTTTTAATGAGCCTGCCTCAGTGCTAAACATAACAGAAGTGGAAGAGAATAGCTCTGCCTCCTAACTTGTCTTTTCTGAGAGAGGAAAAATTATAGTTCTTAGGAATAGAAAGAATTATGGCTATGAAAACTAAAACTAGTTATTAAAACATATAACTAAGCTTATTACTATCTTATTCAATAAACCTGGAGTAGCCCTTCAATTGATGTTTGTTTTATTAGTGTAATTGACATGTTGAGTTGACTGTACTTAAGAAAAGTAGTTTGCAAGCTCAGATTAGCATCAGTGGCTCCTTCAGAGCTGTATAAAAAGAACATAAACCCAGGCTACATACATAGAGATTCTGAACAGGAGTCTACAGCCAGGTCTGGGAACCTGCATTTTAATAATGCTCCACAAAGGATTCTATAAACTGCCAGGGCAGAGATTTGCTGGCCTGGACCTCATTGGATGACCCTGACATGTACCCAGGATGCTGAGGAGAGTGATAAACCAGCAAATCTTCAGTAGCCCAGGTCTTCAAGATGAGCCAATGGTGGGATTCTGGTTTTATTGAGTTCTTACGGGTCTGCAGTGCTGTGTCATGTCTGGTTTGCAAGCATCCCAAGTTTGGTTTTCTTTATTTCTTTTTTTTAAAAATATATTTTATTGATTTTTTTACAGAGAGGAAGGGAGAGGGATAGAGAGTTAGAAACATCGATGAGAGAGAAACATCAATCAGCTGCCTCTTGCACACTCCCCACTGGGGATGTGCCCGCAACCAAGGTACATGCCCTCTTATTTCTCATAGTAGTATTTCTGGGAAATAACTTCTAAATTAAGGGGTGGGATAGAGGGAGATTTGGGAACTTTCCAGGTGGAACCAGCCCCAGGAAGGGTTTTGGAAAACTTATCTTTCCTATCTACCTTCTTCATGACCCTCTGCATCCATGATGATCTCACTTCCCAGGATGCCTCTGGCCGCCCACTGCTCCCTTCTCCTATCCTTTTCCCATTGTGACCTATCCTCTCTTTCAACACTCAGAGTCACCCCCCTCAAATCCCATTTCTATTGTACCTTATTTCAAGTTGGTTTTGAGAAGAAATAAACAACCAGATGAAATTAATTTGTACTTCTGTTTGCCATAAATTTGAGGTCACCTTGTATGTGGCCTGATACAGTAGTTCATTCAGGGTTCTAAGACCTTTCTTATTCTATCTATTGTAATAAACTCAAATATAAGCTGATTGGGTACAGGAAAATACCTGATATCTGGGTATCAGGAAAATACCTGATATCTGTCCTCTATAAACGTTGTGGATTCTAAATATCAATCTGGTATTACATGACTCCACAGTCTTCCCCCCACTCACATTGGTTAATTCTATACATTGATTTGACTTACTACACGATTTTAGTTTATTATTGCTTGATCCCAAACTCCCTCCATTATCATGAGAGGGAATTTATTTTATTCATTCAATTAATTAATTGTTCCATTACAATGTAATTAGGATCTGAAAGAGACCATTTTGTAAAATTAAAGTTGGTTGGTTTCAAAATCTTACTTTTGTTTTGCTCAAGTAAACAAAGTCCCAGGATATCTGGCCCATTGATTTAACCCCTCAATTTTCTTGGAGAATCATTGCATTAAGTAGGACTTAGTACCTTATTGATGGGAGAGCTCGAGCTTCATGACTCTGTGCAAAGTTTTATAAAGAAAAAAGGTAGATAACTTTTCTGCTCAGGAAGAAGGTAGAACCCAAGAGACTTTAGGTTGGCAAAACAATTATTATTTGATATCTACTATGATATTTTCTTGAAAGCACTTTGACTTCAGTCATTTTTAGTTGTGGAAAAACTCATTGATTACTAATTTAGTGGAGAGTCAACCTTATTGCCTTAGGTCTCCTTAATTTGCATATTAGATTCTGTGTTAATAAATTCAACTTGAAATTTGTGCTTTGCCACTACTTGAACATTTCAGATTTTAACATTAATGAACCCACATTTTTTCTTTTAGAATTTATTTTAAAAGCATCATACTCATAGAATAAGAGAGCTGTTTTCCTCCCTTGAATTTCATCCCTAAGAAGACCATATAGTTTATTGAGTGTTTGTAATGGTTATTGGCTGATCAAAAAATATTAAGCAGAATGGTGCACCTGTGTCTGCCGCATATCTGCTTGTCTGGTTTGTGTTAAAAGCATCACTTAAAAAGGTATTTTGTTGATAAGTTCACTTGGTCATCTCTCAGGGGCAGGTCAGAATTAAAGGACTGGGTTAATAAATTTTAGTAGGGATTACTAAACAAGGTTTATGTGTATTTGTGTTTTAGGATCTGTAGGGATCCTAAACGTAAAATATTTGGGAGATTTTTTCTATTACCAAAAGCTGAATATTTGGGAGCTAGTTTATAATTACGTTTCCTTTTCTAAGGAAATGATAAATGATACATGATTTTTCCTCTCAATCTGTGAGGCCCCTACTCTTTTGGTACCAGGTTAAGTGAAAGAGAAGAGGTGAGAGAAATGTACTTTGTTTTTGTTTTGTTTTCTCTTTATTGTTGGAGTATTACAGATGTCCCCTCTTTATCCCCCCCATTCCCCCCCTCCACCCAGATCCCACCCCACCCCACTGCCCTATTTATTATCTGTGTCCATGTATGCATGGTTCTTTGGTTAATCTTTTCTTACTCCCTTTCCTCTGAGATTCGTCAGTCTGTTTCATGTCTCCATGCCTCTGTTTCTATTTTACTCATGAGTTTATTTTGTTCATTAGATTTCTTGTTCATTTATCTTGGTTTTTAGCTTCAATTGTTGATAGATATGTATTTATTGCCATGTTATTGTTCCCAGCACTGGAACCCTGGGCTGAGGGTCTGGAATGGGGCTGGGATCCCTTGTTTCTCATGGGTGGCCTCCACAGCCAAGACATCCCTCCCCATTAAAAAACACCACGTGGGTGTGGGACCAGCCTGTTCTGTGTCCCTGCCCCTCCTACCAATCTCAATGTGGCTTCTTTAATTCACTGGTTGTAGGGCTTCCATTCGGCCAGATTTCAGGTGTTTCTGAATGATAGTTGTTCTGTATTTTAGTTGTAATTTCAATGTGGTTGTAAGGGGAGGCAAATACTGCGTTTACCTATGCCACCATCTTAGTACTCCCCTTGAGAAATGCACTTTCTTAGCTGATAGAATTTACCTTCAGCAATGCAGAATACTCTTGGGAACCTTTTTTTGCAGGACAGACTTTAGTTATTCCTGAATTTTACCTCTTGGGCTTCTGGTGATGAATAGCTCACAGTTAATGAGATAGGGAGCTGTAATTAAAGTTCACTTCTGTTCAGGGAA
Organism: Myotis davidii; assembly: GCF_000327345.1. Classification (NCBI taxonomy): domain Eukaryota; kingdom Metazoa; phylum Chordata; class Mammalia; order Chiroptera; family Vespertilionidae; genus Myotis; species Myotis davidii. The sequence continues at coordinate 241,188 of NW_006289197.1, forward strand.
CAGAGAGAAGCTAGATCTGCTTGATATTCTTGAATTCATTATATACCATGCCAAATAACAAGCTTATGTATCTACTGGCAGGGCCATTTCTTTACTCACACAAAGCAGGTATGGATCCAAAATATACAACAAAAACATTTGAGAATATGAGTTGAGGGGAGAGTAGTTTCTTATAGGTCCCTGTGAAGACCAGTCACTAATCTTATTGATGATGATGATTTACAGCTGGCTGACCTTGGGACCAGAAGAAGTCAGGTAGGGCTGGAACTAGCAGAAGAGAGTCAGAGGTCACAGCCACACACAGTGTGAGGGGAGAAGGGCTAATTTGCACTTGAAGGGATCTTACAAGTCATAGTCTAATTCCTTCATTTTTCAACAGAGGAATCAGAGATCCAGATGTTTAAGTGACGTTCCCCAACTCAGACATCTAGTTGGGGCAGAGCTGTGACCAGAACACAGGTCTCTAGCCATACATCTCACCAACCTCTTTCTCACAAATGCTGTCCTCTCTATACTCCGTCTTTGTGTGGCTAGTTGCTCATGGCTGTAGTGACAAATGATAGCTTTTAGACAATAAAGAGCCATATCATTCAATAACTATCTATTGAGGGCCAGCTACATAGGCTCTGCTGTAGGCACCAATGTTTTTAGAGTGACATATTCATGTTCTTTATTTTCCCCTGTGACCTTCCTTTCCTTTGACACTTTTCTTTTATCAGCATCCCATTAGAGACTAATTTTCACTCTTTACATTAGCTTCCTATTAGTTCTTGAAGGAGTAAAGTGGTGGTGGTGGTGGTGGTGGGGAGGGTGCCACTGACAGTTTCAGGGGAGGGGGTGTCTGATGTCTATTGTAAATGATCGCTCACACTTTTGTATTAAAAATGTTCAAATGCCCACATAGGTTTGTTTTCTTAAGTCTTTTAGAAAATCAAATGGGCATGATAAGTTTCACAGACAAAAAAGAACCAATAAATCTTGATTGTATTTTGTTGCAAAAACTACCTGCTGAGTAAGAATTTGCATATAGATTTCTTACGAAATTTGAAAAAGACAAAGGGTTTGGGAGTGAGTTTGGAACAGAATATTTTTTATATCATGAAAAGCAGATAGATGATTATTTCCCCCCATAAAATAAATATTATGCTATTTATTTTTCTAGGACTTTCATGATATTCCAAGTAGAAGATTATCTTAACATTGTGCAAATAACCAAAGGTAAGCACTCTTCATTTCTATTTGCTGCAGAAGATATACCTCTACTACTTCAAGTTGATGAGGAATATAAATACTGCATTGATGGGGTTATGACAGAAATTTATTTCATATAGAGATCAGTGACTTCCAGAGCTCAGAGTTTGAAATTAGAATTACCTTGATATTTTGAAGAATTTTCCCATAGATGAGACAATTACCTATCATTCTTATTTTATAATCCATGCACATTCTTTGATATTCATCTTCAGAAAGACAGAAAGTAATAATATAATTTGTTAATTCTACATAGATTTAGCATTCATGGAAGAACTGTTAGATTGCAGGATTAGTTGTTGCATTGTTAGAAATTGCATTAACCAACACAGAATTGGGGGAATGGTTTTCTACAAGGAGAGATTATATCTCGGTCAGCTAACCAACATCTTCCACAGGGGAGACCATCATGCAGAGGAGGGGAAGCTTGGTGTGGCTCACTCCAACTTTTTTTTTTATATCTAGTACATTTATATTTATTTCTAAAGCTCTCCCAATATTTTTGAATCTGTTTTAATGATTTACACCAAGGTAAAGAGGAATATTTTGTTGTGGGTAGATATGGCATGTAGAGTAATGGTTTCCCTTCCTGTCCAGCCCCCAGAACCTGTGAATATGTACTCTAGTTGGCAAACTGGATTTTTCATGTGTCATTAAGTTAATGACCTTGAGGTAGGGAGATTATCCTGGGCTAGGGGGGAACCTTTCTAGGATGTGAAGAGGAAAGGATGTGATGGTGGAAGAAGGGACAGAGAAATGCTATGTTGTTGGCTTTGAAGATGGAGGAAGTGGCCACAAACTAAAAATGTGGGCAACCCTTCGAGCTGGAAAAGGCAAGGAAATGGATTATGCAGGCTGGGCCTGTTATATTGTAAATCAGAAGACGCCTTAATCAATAAGCCAAATTTATTTGGAGCCCTGTTCATTTTTGCTAGCGCTAGCCGGCCCAGAGGAACTCTTGCTTCTCAAATTCTGGGGCCCAATATGGTGGAAGTCTTTTCAATTTATATGTTTTTCAGTTCTTTGTTTTCCAAATTTGGAATGAGACTTCCGGGCCTTCTGAGAAAAAGTCCTGTGTGTTGGGACAGGGCGGTGAGACCATATCTCAAGGCCTGGCCTGACGCCAGCACTGACAACTCTGTCTGGGGCACAGTTTATGGCCTCTCTGGAATGGGGAGTATCTTATTTTCCCTATTATTTAAGGAAGCAAATGTTTACAGAAGCCAGGATATCAGGGTTAAAATTTTAAACAGCAGTTTTTACCCAAGATGGAGGTTACTATACTTCAGGCCAAAAGTAGATTTACAGTTGTATTTGTATTATTACTTACTAATTATTGTATTATTTTCCACATGAACTCTGTAAGCCTACTTTTGCCCCACCCTATATTAGAGCCTAGAAGGGAGCTAGCTCCACAGCCCTGCTGACACCTTGAGCAGTGGTTCTCAACCTTGGCTGCACATTAGAATCACCTGGGAAGCTTGTTAAAATCTTGATTTCTGGGCCTCATCATTAGTAACAAAGAAACAGAATTTCCAGAGGATGAGGCCCAGAAATCAGGATTTTAACAAGATTCCCAGGTGATTCTAATGTGCAGCCAAGGTTGAGACCCACTGGCCTAGAGAGACCACATTAAACTTCTGACCTCCAGACCTGTGAGACAATATGTGTGTGTTGTTTTAAGTCACTAAATTTGTGGTCATTTGTTACAGCAGCAGTAGGAAGCCAATACAATAGAGATTTGATTTAGTAAGAAAAAATGAGGGGCAGGGGTGAAGAGGCCTATTATTTTATTTTTTTTAGATGGAGAAGGGATAATATTTAGGAACATAAAGGAGTAGTAATGGAACCTGGACTTTTTAAATTAAGGCTTTCATGGATCACTTGAAATTAGGACTGCACAGTGAAATGGCAGGTTTCCTCATAATTGTACTCTTTTCTAGCTCAGGAAATGCCGAACTTCACTAAGTGGGAGATAAGCTTCTGTGTGGGCAAGTGGCACAAGTTATGTAGTAACTGTAGCATTCAGTGCAAGTTATGTAGTAAGGAAAGCATTCGATGCTCTGTTTTATGGGATGTTTCAGCTTCTGATCTGGTATCAATACAATTTTTGAATCTAATTACCCAGTGTTGCTAAGGCAACAAAGATAAAGAGACTTTTACATTGGCCCGAGGCATTCAATGCGGATTACAGAAAAGCCTGGGATTGGTGAAGAATAGCAATGGAGAGTTAAGAGGCCCTGCAGGTACAGTTTTTCTCTTCAAATGAGCAGAAACTTTTAGTTAGGAGAAGTCTAGAGGGAGAAAGAGATCCTGGCCTGGCTCTCCTTAGAATAAACACAGAGACAGAAAGGAGAGAAACAGATCCCTTGAAGGCTGTGCTACTCCGCCTGGGATAAGAATGCCCTGAGGGCTGATTCCCTGAAGTATATAAGCAACAGGAGCACTGTGGAACATCTTCCTGGAAGTGCCCTAGTAGAATCATTTGGGGGAAACCATTTCTTTAAAAATGTGAGGTAATTTATTATGAAATAGAAGGCATTATTTGTATCAGCATTCAAAGGCCTCTGTAGACTCCAGAGGTTCACTGGCTCATAGAGAAAACGGAAAGGTAGAGGAAGCAGCGATGTAAGGCAACTAAATAATAATCCCATTACGCCTCCACTTCCACGTCCCTTCCACGGGGCTGTGACAAATGACTAGCATTTTCTAGGAATTTACTTCTAAATTATATAACCTGAGGTGTGTTTTATGAACTAGTCTGCCTCACGACATTGAACTGTAGTGTGTGCATACTCTTTATAACTTGGCCTGAACCTTTCTCCCAGACCACCTCCACTTCTGTGTCATTGGCCTTGTGTTATAGCCAAACTACTCTTAAGCCATTCTTAGGGCACTGTCCCAGGTTGGGTTTCCATGGAAACAGCCTCGAAGAGGGAGATTAGTGTGCAGGAAGTTTATTAGGGAGTACTCTTTGGGATTTTAATGACTAATGTAGGGAAGGAAGCAATATTGGGCAGACAGAGAAGTTGGGCTGAGTTACAGTCTCAATGAAAAACCTCAGTTGACCCCAAGAGGAGCTCTGAAACTAGGCCGAACCTTCAGAGTTTTTTTCAAGTTGGGGTGAGGAGCTGGGCCTTTATCTCTCTATGTAGAGCAGTTATTGGGTTCGAGCAAAGGAAAATACATGATGTCCAGTTAAGTTTGAATTTCAGATAAACAATAAATAGGTTTTTTTGTTTTTTTGTTTTTGTTTTTCAGTACATGTGTGTCCCATGCAATATTTGGGGCATACCTATACACCTAAAAATTATTTGTTGTTGATCTAGAATTTAAATTTCACTGGATGTCCTGTATCTTATCTGGCAACCCTACCAGGGAAGGAAGCAGAACCACTCAGAAGTGGAAAGAACATTTGCTGGGGGAATCTGGAAAGGCCTCTGATAGAAAATGGTATTTGAGCAGGTTCCTGGTGGCAGGCTAGGTTTAGATATGCAGAGACAGGCAGCCCTGGAGAGAACCTGAAGGGTACATGGAGGTCATTATGCCTTGGGCCAGGCACAAATTGCCTCAGTGGAGGTGATTCCCAAAGAGGCTGACAGATGAGAGATAGGTGGGCAGTAGTCCCAGCAGTTGGAGGCATCAGTCCTCCAGTCCTCTAGGGGGATCTGTTTGCACAGACAGCATCCATCATAGGCACATATCCCTTGCTAGTTTGCATCACTATTAGTTGTCAGCTAATAGTGGAGCTCAGGTAGGTGAGCATGGCTTTTATGAATCAAACTAGAGGCCTCGTGCACAAAATTTGTCCACTGGGGGGGGGGGGGAGTGTCCCTCAGCCCCGCCTGCACCCTCTCACATCCCGGTAGCCCTCAGGGGATGTCCGATTACTGGCTTAGGCCCAGGCACGGGGAGCAGGCCTAAGCCTGCAGTTGGACATCCTTAGTGCTGCCATGGAGGCAGGAGATGACTAGTGGCTCCTGCCACTCCCGCTGCACTTGCCAGCTATGAGTCTGGCTTCTGGCTGAGCGGCACTCCCCCTGGGGAGCACACTGACCACCAGGGGACAGCTCCTGCATTGAGTATCTGTCCCCTGGTGGTCAGTGCACATAATAGCAACCGGTCGCTCTGCTGTTCGGTTGATTTGCATATTAGCCCTTTATTAATAGGATAATAATATTTGGTGGTGATAAAACAGAGAGGTTTTGTGGTTCTTTTCTCTCACTTAAAAAAATGATACCACTTCAAGATCACCTAAATGAGTGACCTCTTTCTCCTTCCCCCATACCCAAGAGAAGGAAAAATATATTCACCTAGATCCGTGGTCGGCAAACTGCGGCTCACGAGCCACATGCGGCTCTTTGGCCCCTTGAGTGTGGCTCTTCCTAAGCCTTAGGAGTACCCTAATTAAGTTAATAACAATGTACCTACCTATATAGTTTAAGTTTAAAAAATTTGGCTCTCAAAAGAAATTTCAATCGTTGTACTGTTGATATTTGGCTCTGTTGACTAATGGGTTTGCCGACCACTGACCTAGATGCCAAATACATGGTTTTATTGTCAGGAACCAGGACTAACTTGACAACTGATTCAGTTATATAATAGTTTCAGAAAGGATAGCTAGAGAGCAGTTGTTACCAAACTAAAATTCTCATATTTGTTAATGTTGCTTGATATTTAAGTCCCTTATGGAAAACATCCCTATTCAGCAGATAAACTTATTCATTTATTAAGTGTAAATTTTGCAACTACAATACTCTAAAAGGTTACATTACTTCATGGGAGTTTTACTAAGCTGTTGTATGATGAACATTTGGGTATCCTGCTTTAAATTTTTCCTAGACCCAAATTTGAATGACTATCAAGCTATGGCATAAACATTTGGGGCCATCATCATCTAATTGTCTCTGTTAACATGGACACTTAATATCTTTTTCTCTAAGAAAAATCTCAGCTATGGCTGGAGGTTATCCCTTGCACTGTCTCTGCAGTTATCAACTTATTTTCAGGCATATGCCATTTAAAACTTTTTATTTTTTAAGAGAAATTTTAATAACAACCAACAGAAAAAGTCCTGTTTTTTAAATTGATTTGTTTTTTTAGAGAGAGAGGAAAGGAGAGGGAAAGATAGAAACATTGACCCGCAGTCTCCTGCATGCCCCCTGTTGGGGAGTGAGCCCGAAACCCCAGCCTGTGCCCTGACCAGGAATGAACCGTGACCTCTTGGTCACAATCAAACACTGTGCCACACTGGCTAGTGGCATATGCCATTTTTTAGACAACTTGTTCTAATCAAACCCAATTTGGCAGAACCAAGCCATACAGCTGTGCACTTCGTGAGAACATAGAATACCTGTTCTTTAACTACTATCAGGAAATATAACCCCAACTTATAGCTTAATTATATTTATCAAATCTACATTTATAAAGGATTAGCCAAAAATATGCAGGCTATTGATTTTAGATGTCATGAAATTCATATCTTGACTACTGAAAGCTACATTCTAATACCATGTTGTTTTGACTTTCATAGTTTTGCCTTCAGTAAATTGTTTTAATTTTCTTATCTGTCTACTCTAAAGAATATTATACAAGAGTTCTGTGAATTCTCTTAACAATATGTTGATAATAATGATAGTGCCCATTATTTATTAAATGCTGATAATTCCATGAATTTGCTCATTCCTTCAATAAATATATATTGAGCAATTTCTACATGCCAGATATTCTTTTAAATTCTGGGATTGCTGATGGAGAAATAGACAAAATATCTGCCTTCATTGAATTTATATTTAAGTTAGTGTGTGTGTGTGTGTGTGTGTGTGGAGACATCTAAAAAAAGATAAATGTGATTATGTGCCAGGTGCTATGGGAACTATTAAAGCTAGGATGGGGACGGGGGTTGTCATTTTAAATAGGTGGCTCTGAATGCTTCTCCAGTGATACCTCCTACGACGCACATGTTTTGCATCAGGATGTTGTCCCTTATTTAATCCTGTGAAGATGCTGTTCATTATATCACCCAGTGCCTCCCTATGAGGACCCATGGGAAGACTTTCCCTTTGGTGGTAGAACCAGCATTCGTTGGGCTTCTCCTGAGGAATTGGTTTCTTTTCTCTCCGGGCAATAAGAACATGTAACAGATCATGTTTACCTCTTTGTTTAGGCTACAAGGAAACTTAAAACTTTGGCATGAACAGGGAGTACTGACTGTATTCTTGGCTTTGTCTTACTTTGTCTACTTTATTTCAGTCTTTGTCCTAATTGACTCACCTACTTATCTTAAATTTTGTTCATGTTGTTAAATTTATTTCGGTAAGTTCCCTTAAATTTTTTTTAGAAACATAAGGCATTGAATAAAAATAAATACCCACATGCTTGCATGCACACACACATACACATCTACACACATAAATAAGTCAGAAGGTGAAGACGTAGTATATCTATTTCACTGACCTTGAACCTGGAGTTTTATCTGCAAAAGTTTTTCATGCTTCATGGTACCTTGCTTATATAGGTGCTCAATAATTTTTATGCAATAACAGTTTTAATAGCAGCTGCAGTTTCAATGGGAATGATATTCATGAGTACCTTAAGAGTTTTCCATTTGAATATCAAACAAGTTTTGCTGCTTTAGTTTCTTAAGTATGATATTTAAAATATCACATACTTTATAAATTTTTTTTAACTTATTCTTAGAGAGAAAGATCAATATGAGAAACATTATTGTTTCCCACATGGTCCCCAACTGGAGATCGAGCCCACAACCTGAGTACGTGCCCTGACCTGGAATTGAAACCGCCCTTTTTGGTATGTGTGATGATGCTTCAACCAACTGAGCCACACTGGCCAGGCTTAAAATGTCATATATTTTTTTACTATAAATGTGTGAGGCAAATCTGGAACATGATTGATATGTAATTATGACTCTTCTAAACCACTGTCTAAAAGTTTCCTCTCAGAAGGTTTTAGTAATTCTGGGATGATAAAACCCTTTGAAAACTACCACTCTCTCCCCAGGCAAACCCAGTCACATAAAAAAGTTATGTGCAATTTTAGTGGAGTCACAGCAAGCCAAAGCCCATCCATCAACCAACTCCAGGTTATGAATGCATTTTACATATTTTTCTTTTTAAGTAATACAATGTGTTCTTAAATTTTTAATAGCAAAAAGCAGAAAGATTATCTTTAACTTCAGCACCAAGGGACAGCTATTTTTCACAGCATTTGCACACATTTATTTTTAATCCTTGTAGTTTCATTTTTAAAATTTGTTGAACTTATATTATTGATATGATTATCTTGATTTTTTAAGCAATATATACTAAGTAGTTCCCAATGGAATTAAAAACTCTTTGTATACATTATTTTTAATAGTAAATATATACATATCTTTATTAATATATACACTGAAATGTTACACAACCATGATAAGAGATATATAAAATATAATGTGCTTAAGCATTTTTCTAATGTTGTGGGTTTAGGTATTCTCCCTCTCCTCTTTTATTTGCTATAAAGTTGCCATGAACATCTTGGAACAAAACCTTTTTAAAAATATATATCCAAAAATGTCCTTAGCCTTTCTAGATGGAAAGTTACTAGGTGCAAATGTGTATCATAACTAAAACTAATGATGTGTATGTCCAAATTGCTTTTCAGAAATGCTGTTTCAATTATACTGGCACCAGCAGTGTGGGAAAGCATCTAACAAAGTATCTATTTTATCTCACTCTTGCCAGTAGTGACTAGTACCATAATAAACAGAATTAATCAGACAAAAAAAACCCTACTTTAATTTTCTAGGTAAGAAAATGGTGTCATTTTTACTTTAATCTGCATTTCTTTGATTACTAATGAGGTTTATTTTCTAAATAATATTTTCAGGACTTTTCCTTTTCTCTTTAATGAGTTTGGTTCATTAATTTATTGAGGGGTGTTTTCAAATTTATTTTTAATGTGCATTTTATACAACAAAGTCTTAGTTTAGTTCTTTTTCCTGTAAGTCCTGCCTTTTAAAAGTTTATTCATAGGTATTAAATTTTTTGTTTTGATTTTGTTGCTGTGATGCAAAAGGAAATTTTCTTTGATTATATTTTCTAATTAGTTATTACTCCATAAATAAAGGTGATAGATTTTTACATGTTTTTGTTCTAGTAGAGTTCAATTGATTCTCTTGGAATATTTAGGTATATTACCATTTCTTATTGGCAAAGAGATATTCCTCTTTTCAAAGATTTATGGTTCTTCTCTCTATTCTGTCTCATACTGGTTCAAGCTTTCAGAATGTTAAATAATGGTGATGACATAGGGTAGTATCTATTTTGCTTATTTTAATAGTGCTATTTCTAATATTTTATTGTTAAGTATATTAGTGCTAGGCTGAAGATCAATTATTAGGAATGAGCTTGGAATTTTATTAAATGTCTTTTCTGAATATATTTTCATGACCTTATGGTTCATTTCTTACGGGCCTATTTGTTTGATACTTTTTATTTCTTAATGTTGAATCATTTTTATATTTTTGGGATACATTTTATTTGATCATGGTGAATTATTCTTTTAAAGTTAAACTGAATTGGATTTGTTGGTATTTTATTTAGAATTAGCACACTAAAATTAAACTAGTATATAATTTTGTTTAAAACTTATTTGTCAGGCCCTAGCCAGTTTGGCTAAATGGATAGAGCATCGCCTGCAGACTGAAGGGTCATGGATTTGATTCGGTTAAGGGCACATATCTCGATTCCTGGCCTTGGTTGATGTGTCTCTCTCACATTGATGTTTTTCTCTCTCGGTGTCTCTCCCCCTTCCTTCTATTCTCTCGAAAAATCAATGTAAAAATATCCTTCAGTAAGGATTAACAAAACATCCCCCCCACCACCCAAACACACACACACACACACACACACACACACACACACACACAATAAAAAACTTATTTGTCAGGTTTTGGAGTCAGAGTTGGTTAGGCTAGATTCACAATTTGAATTGGGCTACTTTTAATCTTCTTCTATGCCCGGAAAAATATTATGTAGCTTGGGAATTATCTGTTCCTTCAAGTATTCAGATATGTAGCTATACAATACTTTAACTTAGACCTGTTATTGGAAATGATTAGTTGATAACTTTCAATTTCTTCTGTGCTTACTGACCTCTTTAGGCTAATATTTTTAGAATCAGTTTTGGAAGATTATATTTCTCTTACCTCCATTTTCCCCCTCATATCTATGGTAATCTACTATGTAATTTACTAGGTTCATGTCCATTATGATGTTATTGTGAGTTATACTTTAATTAATGTAAAATGATCCATAGTCCAATTTAATGACTTTTTGCCTTGACTTTTTCTTTCTACTTTGGTAATTATATTGCTTCACCTGCTTACTTGTATCTTTTATCTTTTCCTTGTTTCTTCCTCTTCTCTTAGCTTTTGGTATTTTTCTGATATAGCAGTAACTGGCTTATTGAAATCCATGAAATGGTTGGGACACAATTAAGAAGAGCATTATTTCTCCCAGCTTTCTGCCTTTAAGTGTGCCTGGCCTATTTCTCTCCTCTAATTTATAATGAGATCTTGGACCAAGATTTCCATCCAATTTAATGTAAAACTGTAATCTCTTATCCATCTGAAGTTTCCTCAGGCACCGCTACCCCAAGCTCAGGACACTGATGGGTAGGCAAGGTCTATTTTCTTCTCCTACTAATTCTTCCTTTTCTCCTTCCTTTTTGGCTCGTTTGGGGTGTGTGTGTGTGTGTGTGTGTGTGTGTGTGTGTGTGTGTATTGGATGTGTATATAGAAGAAGCAATAAGAGAAAAATGCAAAATCTTAAAAAAATTTTGCTTTGTTTTCCATATAACTGACCTTGTGCTGTAGTAATCTCTTGGCTAATACCATCTTGCCTTAGACACTGCTGTGAGGTAAGACACTCTATTAGTCAGTATTATCTAGATTACTAGTAAACAGAATCAGTACGGTGTGTATGTACAGAGAGAGAGTGAGCTTGTGTGAGAGAGATTTATTCTAAGGAGTTGACTCACATAATTGTGGAGGTTGGCAAGTCTAAAATCTACAGGGTAGACCAGAAGCCTGGAGACCTAAGGAAGAGTTGATATTACAACTTGAGTCCCAAGGCAGTCTGCTGGCAGAATTCTTTCTTCCTTGGGGAGGTCAATCTTTTTTCTCAAGGCTTTCAACTGATTGGATGAGGCCCACCTACATTAAGGAGGATAATCTGGTTTACTCTAAGTCTACTGATTTAAATGTCAAGCTCATCTAAAAATATCTTTGCAGAAACACCTAGAAGAGTGTTTGATCACACATCTGGGTACTGTGGCCTACCTAAGTATTTAAATTGACACATAAAATTAACCAATTACAGACCCACTGCATAATTTTATGGTCATCTTGTGACTGCTGTACATAACTCTTACCCTAGCAGTTGCACCTTTCTATTGGGTTTCCTCACCCTCGCAAACTATCCTCTTTGGAGGGGTATCTTTAAGAATGCTCAAGCCTGCCTACCTCCCCTGTGTCTTCTTGGCCCAGAGGAAACACTCCCATCACACACTGTTGCCTCTCTTCTTCTTTTCCATTCCATGCTACTCTGGCCAGGCCCCAGCTTTCATATTATCCAGAGAAGCACCAGATGCTGGTCTCTGTGTCCATATAAGCCCCCAACTTCAAAGAACCTTCTTAATGCTTGTGCCTATGCAATGACGGTGACATTAGACCTGTTGACCAGTTCTGCAGTGCAGTTATGTGATGTATCCCACAGGGGGCTGAGATGCAGGTCTCCTCTTCTTAAATGAAACCTCCAATCTCTTTACATTGTTTTTGCGAAGCTGGGAGATTGTGCTCTCTCCCCTCCTCCACAGGGAAGAGAAAAGCCTCAGCACATTTTCCCAATGAGGGCTGCTCTACAATCTCCCTCAATTCAACCAAGCTTTCTTTAAATTGTTTTTCTTTCTTTCTCTCTTTTTCTTTCCCCTTCCTTCCTTCCTTCCTTCCTTCCTTCCTTCCTTCCTTCCTTCCTTCCTCTCTCTCTCTCTCTCTCTCTCTTTCTTTCTTTCTTTGTAAACAGGTTGGAGCCTGGTGGTGAGAGCCTCTTGTAAGTCCTGGAGGGCAAATGAGAGTTACCCAGTGTTCTCTTCAGAATTTGGCGGCACAGGGCTCCTAACACACTCAGCTTTGGGGCTCTAACATTCTGAGATAACAGGAAAAGTCCAATTCAATATCAAGAATTTATCATTGCTGTTTCTTGTATTTTTAATCTTTCTTTGTTGTTTTTATTTCACTATAACTTTTATTAATATAGATTTGTATTTTAAAGTGGTGTAATTTGAGAAAAAATATCCTTGTCATAACATATTTTGTTAGTTTGTATGTTTTGTGTATTTGTTTATTTTTCTGTTAACTGATCTCCAACATTGGCAGGATTTATCCTGGTTCAGTTTTGTCAGAAGTCAGGGTCCATGCAGTGTCCTATTTTTCTGAGTAAAAATGACTCTTCCTCTCCGATCTAGATCTGGAGTGGTTTGCATGTGCAGAATCCCCAGAGCCAATTTCACATTTTGGTAGGAATTGCCTGGGATCTTTGGTTCTTCCAGCTCTTATTTATTTAAGTCTGTGTTTCTTAATACAGTGAGAGAAAAGTGACTGTTAGAGGTGGAGGAAGTATGGAAGTCATGAGGCCTGGTCAGACAGACAATAGTTCTCAGGCACTGTGTGTGTGTGTGTGTGGGGGGGGGGTGTGTGGGTGGGGGTAGTTGACTGCTTGAGTTTTTGGTCACTGTAGCTACTGTATGCTGACATTGGGACAGATTGTAAGAGTGAGCACTTTTTTCCTAATTTACTTGCTATTGTTCTGGGGGTTCTATTTCAGAGATCTAAATTTGTTTTCATCAAGAATAAGTTTTAAAAAAATTTCCCATTGATTCTGAAACCAGTGCAAATGGCTCTGGCTTTTGTCCAGTTTTCTTTAAAGGCTGAAAATATCTTTCCTGTCAGATCTGCAGGTAGACTGAGGCTAGTATAATTATTTAGAAGAAGGTCTGGCTAGAATCAGGTGCAGACTCATACTAGAAACAGTGGGAAAGTCTGTTGTCCTGATAGGAAAGTGGGGTGGTGTTTAAGCTCTATGGCAGGACCTCTGAATCAGTGTAGGTGCTGAACTCTGATCTGAGCTGAGGGCATAGGCAAAAGTCAGATCATGAGAGTCAGTGTCGCTATGGATACTGAGTAAGATGTGCCTGTGGAAAGAACATGAAAATGTGTGACAAACCCTAGGGGCTATGCGTAATGCTATTGTCATTGTTGAAGAGCAATTGCCCCATCTGTTTTCCTTGTTTAGAAGAAAATGGGAGGAATTTAGAAAACCTGCCAAGTTGTGCTGATGAAGTTGGTCCCCATCCAAGCAGTACTTACAAGGACCGCAGAGGCCAGAAGAGGCAGGTGCGGTTGAGATGATCTTAAGTGGTGTACAAGAGGTGTCCTCACAGTGGGGAATTGCAATTTGGCCGGAGGTGGACTAAGGCCATGTTCAAAACCTCCCCCTACAAATGCACAGGAACACTGTTAGGTGTCCTCAAAATCCTGAACTGAAAAATAACCAACGTTCATCATTGTGTATTGATATCCCTGGGGTACCTGGTAGTAGCAAATGCAAAACTACTTTGAAAATATACTCCCATAACCAGGCCCCAGGTTTCTCATAGAAAAGTCAAATCAGCCCTAGCTAGTTTGGCTCAGTGGATAGAGCATTGGCCTGTGAACTGAAGGGTCCTGGGTTTGATTCTGGACAAGGGCATATGCCCGGGATTGCGGGCTCGATCCCCAGTAGGGGTTATGCAGGAGGCAGCCAATCAATGATTGTCTCTCATCATTAATGTTTTTTATCTCTCGCTTCCTCTCCCTTCCTCTCTGAAACCAATAAAAATAGACTTAAAAAGTCAAATTACTCTGATTGTCATCTCACAATCAGAATCACAAGTTATGTGACATAATGAGAGAGAGAGAGAGAGAGAGAGAGAGAGAGAGCAAACACAATACACAGGGAATATAGAGTCCCTAAACTCAATGAAATAATATGAATGAGATACAAAATAAATGTTTATAAGGAGTAAAGAGATTAAAAGGAAAAATCTACATAAATAAGTAGGATTACATTGAAAAAATATTTGAAAAAGAGCCAAACAGAAATTCTAGAGATGAAATTTTAGGCAATGAAGTTAAACTCAATGGGTTAAACGTCAGATTAGATAATGCTGAAATGATAACTAATTACCTGGAAGGCAGAGCTGAGGAAATTATCCATAATGCAGCACCAGAGAAATGCAGAGATGGGAAGATGTCAAAGAGAGGTTAAGAAGCACATCTATACTAATAATAGTCTAGGTGGTCATCATGCCCTCATGCCGTGATGCCCTCATGCCATCACAATCCCACAATCCATCACCAGGAGGCTGAGTGCACAGCGGGTGTGCAAGGGTGGGCGGGGACTTGACGCTGCATGCACAGCACGGAGGCAGGGCCCAGCAGCCCAGTGCACCACAGAGGAGGCAGGGCCTGGTGGCTCACCCATGGCAAGGCCTGGGGGTCCCGTGGCCCTGCACAACATGGAGGTGGGACCCCTGGCTCCGGCCTACCTCTTTGGGACAATCCATCGAGAAGCCCTGGATGGGTGGGTGGGGCCTACCTCTTTGGGGTGATGGATTGCAGGGCTCCCACACTGTGAGAGGGCAAGGCTAGGCTGGGGGAATGCTCCCCCCCCGAATGCACAAATTTTATGCACCAGGTCTCTAGTTGTATATATTGTATATAATGAGAAGACACAGAATATATGTAACAGGATCTCCAAAAGAAAAAAATAGAGGAAGAAGAAATATTGGAAGAGATAATGGCTGAACAGTTTTTAGAACTGAAAAATGATATGAATTTTTATATTTAATAAGTATAACTAATCCTAAATGGGATGAATAAGAAACAAAGTTAGATGGCAATACTCTATCAAAAAGAAAAATCATAGAATCAGTCAGAGAAACATCCTTAAAGAAACAAAATTTATCACACAGAAATTCTCTCAGAAGCACTGATAGACATCAGCAGATGTTCTTTCTAGTACTGCCAAAGGATAGTAAGTAGAGTACAGAATTAGAGTGACCAACCATCCCAGGTTGTCTAGTACTATCCTGGTTTGTTTATCTATCTATTTATTTGTTTGTTTGTGTTTTTATTGATTTTAGAGAGTGAGGAAGGAGAGGGATAGAGAGAGAGAGGAACCTCAGTGAGAGAGAGAGACATCTATTAGCTACCTCCTGCATGCCCCACTGGGGTTTGAGCCTGCAACCCTGGGCATGTGCTCTGACCGGGAATTGAACTGGGGACCTTTTGGTTCATGAGTCGATGCTCAACCATTGAACCACACCAGCGGGCTCTCCCGGTTTTAGCAGTGAAAATCCTCTGTCCTGGGAAATCCCCCAGTTCAAGACCAGCTGGGACACTCCATCACCCTCCACTATTCCATGCAGTAAACTGTCATTAGAGAGTGAGAGTAAAACAACGCCTGACAAAGCTGAGAAAGTTAACCTCTCACAGATTGTTGCTGAAAGGGCCTGATAGAACCATTGAAGAATAACCAAGAAGCACAGATTTTTCGCAAAAAGTAAAACTGAATCCAGATCAAGGGAGTGGGATGTCAGAACAATGGGAGACCAATAGTGAGGTAAAATATTGATTGATATAAATGAGCATTGAGTATATACAGTAATAATTAAGATAACTGAATTTTGGAAATATAAAGAAGAAGAGGGAGGAGGAGGAGGAAGGACAACCCTGACAACAATAACATGTAAGACGCTGGGGTAGGAGATATAGTGATGACAGTAGTTAAACTTCCTAAAGTCCCTGAATTGATTAGGATGAATATAGGATCACGGGCTAACTTTATGCTTTAAGTGTGCATGTTAAAAATCTCTGGTGGCCCCTTTATTCTTGAATAACCCAGTTTTAAAGCCATTAGGGCAAGACAGGCATCTGGGCCAGGTAGGTGGACAGCTGCTACTCACGGTGGCTCAGAGTGGTGTGACAGAGCCTGAGCAGAGGGAGGGGCGCTTCCATACCGTGGGTGGCTTGGTGCAGTGTGTGGAAGCTTGCACAGGCTGTGGAGGGTGTCTGCATAGGGGCTGCCTGCCATGGGAGTCAAGACCAGGCCAGGGGAGGAGGGAGCCCATGTGGGGTGGAGATTGGAAATTGGTTACATAGGGGGTTCAAATAAAGAAATACATTAAGTATAACTGGGAGCTAAGTATATCATTGTCAGGGAGAAGGACGGAAGTACAAAGTAGAAAGGCACACAATTATGAAAAGTCCTGTGGCGGTTGAATTGGACTTGGAGGCATCTGCGAACTCAAGGTGCTCAGTATCGATAGACACAGGAATAAATATAAATTTGAGTGTAGGTGTGCATTACATGCATACATAATTTCTTAGCTCACTCTACTGAAATGGCCTAGGGATCACGTTTATCTCAAACGATTCTGGAAAATTCAATTGTACTTACAACCTTTCTGTGAGTTTAAGATTGTTTCAAAAGTTTTAAAAGCATTCTTTAAACTCCCCCACCCTACACCCCCATAACATGGTGGCCTAGATGTCCCAAGAAAACCCTTCCAGAACAAGGTACTTAAAATGCTGAAGAGAAAACGAAAGAAAACAACTTCTTAAAAACATGCAATAAAAAAGAGAAACATCCAGAGACCAGAAATGTCAAGAAGACATGATCCCACAAGAGTGAGCATTCAGAACGCTCTCCAAGGCTTTCTCCAGGTCACCTTGTGCCCTGGAGCCTCAGCTTTATTTGGTCACACCTGGGAAACAAATACAGCTGGGAGGTCTGATTAGCAACTGGAACCTGTAAGGGTAAAAGAAAACTTCTCCACAGAAGGAGACCTACCTTTCTCAGTCTTGGCAAAGTACAGAGTGGAATAGTAATTTGTCAAATCTTCTGAGAATTCTTAGTCACAAGCTTACTTCCCATGGGTGTTGGGCTGGAAGCCACAGCATGCATCTGCTCTGAAACACTGCCAGGTGAACGCTGGTTTAGAGGGCTCCTGGTTAAGTGTATGTAGTAGCCAGGTTTTCTAAGATGCAGGTCGTGAAGCAAGGACTGAAAGTGCGGAGGCTTATTTGGAGAGGAAACCGAGGCAAGGGAGCATGGGAAGCTGTGCTGTGAGCGCGGCCATTGCAGGATGATGAAGGCTGCAGAGCCCAGCTGGGGTGCAGCAATCAGGCTGCCTCCGAGCAGTTATAGGAGGAAGGGACCAAGATTTACCCACCTGGCTCCTCCCATCTCCTGTTTGCCTCTGGGAAGGCAAGCCTCCACCCTTCCAGGTGGAGTCCTCTGGCCCCTCAGCAGGTGCTTGGGACGCAGATCCACCTCATTGGGGTGTTTCATTTGCATCTAGAAGTGTTGGGAGAAGCCAGAAACTATATGTGTGTGGCTAATGGTCTGGGGCACATGACAGTGATGAAGGGGAGGTCCAAGCATGCCCAGGACAGATTCTTATCAACCCTTACATGTGGCCACATGGTCCAGGAGGCAGGCAGGGAATCAAAGCAGATGTGAGAGATTAGGGTCAGATAAGCTCCTCCTGTGGCCACTCAGATAATATAGAGGGTTTTTGTTTTTTTTAAATACCATATCCTAATTTCTTCTTAGGGAAGAGAGGAGTAAGACCTCCTCACAGCGGTAGCCAGTTGTGATGCCTTGGACGATATAAGCCAAAGATTAGTGATTCACGCCTGCTGGTCCCACTACTGTTGTTAGTCTTGATGGTAAACTTTATAGTCTCAGCCTCCCTTCACCACCACATTCCAGGCTCCCCTCCTGCTTGGTCGGTAATTAAGCTGATTCGGGTTGCTGGCCTGGTGTAGAGGCCCCGACCTTCACCTGAACTTTTTGCTGCTCTGCCCTTGCTGGGGCTTTATGTCCTGCTTGTATACCCTTAACGTTCACTTCCACAAATGGAAGTCGGCTTTCTGGGGGCACCTGCCAAGTCTGTGACTGAAGGACCACACTCACCACGAGCAAACGTGAAGTGTTAGCAAATAAATCCCGGTGAAGCGTGGATGGCCCTGGAGGTGGTGGTTAACGCCCAGCTCCGCACACTTCGGCTTGCCAGCAGGATTTCACTCCAGGTGCCCACAGTGGCAGATTGGTTGGTAACACTGGCTTTTCCCGCTCTGTCAAGCTCCTCACTTCTCTCCTGGTGTGTTCGGGACTTACTCCCAGGTGAACTACTTGCACCTAGATCTTTGTCTGAGTTTCTGGGGGACCCACATTGAGACGCATTTGCTGTACTTGCTCACTGACAGTTAATACTGGGCTTGGTAGTACTAAGAGACACCAGCGAATTTCCATTTTGAGACATACTCACACCTGCTTCCATTGTGGAGCGGCAACCCGAGTTCTTCCTAAATATCAGTGTCAGTTACCACCAAAGCCTACACGTGCACCAGCTTACTCCTTTGCCTGCTGGCCCCTACAGAGCCCACTGGCCCAGTGGTAGCTGAAGCTTTCAGCTCAGTGGAGATCTTGCTGATATTCCCTCTCTCAAGAGAGCCAGTGTTTCGAACCCTCCAGAGTCCAAATTTCAGGCCAAATTCCACAAGTGGGTCATTGGGTATGATTATGAGAGGGGCTGCTTTTTAAAAATATATTTTTATAGATTTCAGAGAGAAAAGGAGGAGCGATAGAAACATCAATGATGAGAGAAAATCATCGATTGGCTGCCTCCTGCACACTCCCCTGCCCCGAGTGGTAATTAAACCATGACCTCCTGGTTCATAGGTCAATGCTCAACCATTGAGCCATACCAGCCAGGTGAGAGGGGCTTTTTAAATTGTACTCCTTGGTTACTGGAGAGTGGACTGGTTTTCTTGTGACCAGAGACTAAAATATATTGGCTGTTGCTTCCATTCTAGATATTAGAAACCAAACTATATCCTTTGTTGATTCAGATGCACATGCTGCATTACTGAGGTGAGCTCCCCAACTTCACATGGATTAAGCCCAGTTTAGCAGCTTAGCCAGCCTTTGACAAGGTGTCCCAGCATTCCATCAAGTTGGTTGCTTCTGGTTGATGGACACATTGTAAGACCAAAATATCCTGTGGCCATAAGCCTCCAAACATAGCGCTGTTGCTATAACGTGAGTTCCTGATGGTGAGGTTTGGCTCTGCGGGATACCATGTTGATAGAGAAGACATCTGTAAACCCTCAGGTGGTGGTTCTGGCAGAGACACTGTGCTCAAGAAGAACAAATACATATGCAAAGTACGTACCAATTCTAGTGAACAAATTGCTGCCCCCTCCAGCTTAGAAGTGATGTGATGTAACTGACCCACCACCAGGTGGCTGCCTGAGCTTCTCAAGGAATGGTGGTTTGCAATGTACCTGCATTAGTCCCTCTAGCTGACAGTTGTGTATTCAGTAAGGAACATGGTTAGAATAGGCTGATGCAAGCCAGGCTAATGCAGCCTTTTTTTCTTTGGCTTGCCCATGAGCAACAAGCTCCTTTCAACTCTTTTATGTTATTTGGATAGAGCTGGCCCTCATCCACTCTGTTCTGTGTAATTCAGTAGTCACAAATGAAGGCCTTCAAGTTTCACCCATAGGATCCAGGTGAGAAGTTCACAGGATAAGGCAGGACTTGCAGCATGGTTCTTTCCAAAAAATTATCATAATTTCTCCTTCATCTCCAACAATCTAACCTTTTAAAAATATTCAATTTGGATGGAGGGTGTAAGAGCAGTGAAACCACTTTTTAGATTGTGCCATGGAATATTTTATGTTGTTCTGGCATCTCACTTTGATAACTGGTATCTATTGTTTTAGGATCTCAGGCAGAGCTTCTAATTTTAATATTCTATAAAATATGTATAATCTTACATCCAGCAATTCAGCCTAGACATTTTCATATATGCACAAGATGTGCAAGGAGCTTCATTGCAACACTGTTTACAATAGAAAGAAAAATTGGAAGAAAAAATCTAACCCTAAATGAGGGAGCAGGCTAATAAACTCCAGCTATTCAATGGGGTACTATATAGCGGTTAAAATGAATGAATAAATCTCAGAAACATAACATTGAGTACAAAAGGCAAGTTGGATCCATACAATCTACTATCACTTACTTAAGTATTAGAAACCCCACAGAACATAATATGATGGTTTTGAATGTACCCCATATGTGAAAATATTAAATACAGACAATGATGCTACATATCATTGTTGTTTGTAGGAAGGAGAGAGGAGTACAGTAGGTGAAAGCCCTACCTTTTAAAGAAGACAAAAACTGATTTTTAAACAAATATGATAAAGTATTTACACTTAATTTTTTAATTCACATTAAAATTTAATAAATTAATAATATAATACAATTAATATTATACAATTAAAATATAATTTAATAAATGGACACATTTAAATTGGATAAAACATTACATTTCATCTTGATTCCATTTTGAAAAGAATTTTATGGTACTTTTGAAATTATCCACCATTAAATTAAAAATTTTTAGAAAAAATAATGGACTCGGTGTTATAAAAAGCCCAAACTATTGGTTCCTAAATATTTAGTATGAATTTGACTTTTGGGCATAAAATTTGCATTTTTTAACATTATCTCTACATATTTGAATAATAGTAGTACGGTGTATGAGGTAATATTTATTCCATTTCTGAACAATGAATGATGCTGTAATAGATTAGGACCCATTTGTCCAAGAGATGTAAATAATTAGGCTTTTTTTCTAAGTATCAATGTTTTTTTCTATGTTGGGTACATTTATATTTCTATTAAAAACATAAATCTAGTATTCAGAATTTATTCTAATTCATCCATAGAGATTCCCCCAGCATTCCATTAGGACTCAAACCTTGTTCAGTGTGGGTTGTGGGATCCCACTTGCTCCTTCCTCTTTCGGCTGCTCCTCCAGGACACCTGGCCAGCTCCTGGCTCCCTCCTCTCTGCCAGCACCTGCATTGGCTCTCACCTGTGGTCCTGTGGCTCCCCCTGGGTCTCTGAGGTTCCCTCTGTCTGTTCACATGCTTCTATTGGATTTCACACCATTAAAGGCAAAAAGGTTATATATTAGCCAAAACTATGAATTTGGCCAAAAATTATATTCGGAGTCTCTGTTTCCTCTGAATACCCTTCAGACTGTTTTGTGCTGATGGTGAGGTTTGGCTCTGCGGGATACCATGTTGATAGAGAAGACGTTGATAGATGCAAACATTTATTGAGCATCTATTATGTGCCAGAAACTTTGCCAACTCTTGGCAGTAAAAACGATGATTAAGATATATATAACTTTTGCTTTCAAGACCTGAGTCCCGTGACTAATGACCTGTTTCTAAATCCTCTCTGAACTTTGAGAACAGGAAAGCTCTGATTCTGGTACATCTTGTCTTCTCTGATGATCTCCAGGCTCATATTTCCTACTCCCTCGTAACCTTTTCCTTAGATGTGCCAAAGTAACCTCACGTTACACATGTCAAAATTGTTTTCTCTTATTTTCAGATGCCTTCTGTTCCCAACTTCCTTGTTTCTCTCTGACCTGCTTGGGACTTCAACTTTCAATCTTCCACCCTTATTCCTTCAATAACTTGTTGGTCTTCAGTGGTTACAATCATTTTTCATTCCCAGGGCTGCTGCTACTGTCATCTCAATTCTGGACTACCCTAATTGCCCCCTTAATTCGTCTACCTATCTTCTCCCTGTATGATCCATCCTATTATTGTTGGCTGACTGGTCTTCCCAAAGTATCCCATCACTGCACCCAAACCTTCAATGGTTCCCAGTGACCAGAGTGGGGAAAAAGTCCATCCTACTCAGCTTGACTGTCCTTCATTTTAGGGGCCTAATCTATCCAATCACCTTTCGTTCTTGACCCTCAGGTCCAGGTTAAATA
Organism: Myotis davidii; assembly: GCF_000327345.1. Taxonomy (NCBI): domain Eukaryota; kingdom Metazoa; phylum Chordata; class Mammalia; order Chiroptera; family Vespertilionidae; genus Myotis; species Myotis davidii. The sequence goes on from NW_006289197.1 coordinate 263,412, forward strand.
AATGCTACTGTTTACAGGTATATCAAGGGAAAGAAATACTTTATTGCAACTTTTATTTGATTGCAACTTCGAACTGGTCATGTTTAGGAGTCAGGATTTCTTGCCTTTCTATCCCATGTCTCTGCATATACCCAGCATAGTTACAGCAGTGGTTCAGTGTACTTTGAAATTATCTGGTGCTAAGCACCCACCTTGCTATGGCTGTAACATAGGGCAAACAACAACAATAACAACAGCAACAGCACACACAAGTTCATGAAATATTTGCTGGCCACTTTTGTGCTGCAGCTTAGGGAGTGACATGGTATGAGGCTAACCTTGCTGTGTTGTGGGCCCAGGATTTTACCCATAACTGCCTTCATTCGCACACAATTTTTCAGGAAGCAAAACCTAAGCTTCTAAAAGCATCCTTTGAGGGGGTGGGTTTATACTCTAATTTAGATGTTGCATTTACATCTCCTTAAGAGGTCGCTAAAGGAGACACAAATAGGGGCCCTCACATTACTGTCACGGGCAAATGAATCATGTTCTAATTGCAGATTATCAACAGAATGACTACAAGTGTGTCAGAAAAGCTAAGAAAATTATTTTCTATATGCAAACAAAAGATCTTTTGTGTTTATTTTTAGATAAATAAGAAGCCTATTGTGTATTTGTAACCAACGTGGTGTCTGAAATATTTTAAGCACTCACACACTTTTCTATGTGTCAGATTATGCCAGACTATAAAATTCCCTAAAATGATATATTTAAAATGAAAGAACAGTTCAGGGGAAAATGCCTTACTCTGTGCAATGAACTGCAACTTAACAAATGGCCAGTTAAATTCACGACCAGGACGTAGCAGACTTACCATTAACATGAAATTTCTTTCTGGTTTGTAGATTGAGTTTGGATGACTTCCAATAACCTTTAGGTAAAATTAGCAAGAAATGTCAGTGGGAAGGTAGTTTAGAACTTTTGTTTAGGGACCAAAAAAAAAGAATTGTTCTTCACTGAGCTTTGGAACAACTTCAAGTTACTGGACGTCTCAGGTGATTGACTCTGTTTTGTGCAATTTGGGGATTTATTTCAATTTCCCAATCTGTGAACTGAGGTTATAAGAATAAGAAATGGTGTTGTAAGTCATGTTGCTGCCTGTGTACATTACTTGTATTGTCTCTAGATGTTAAGTGATTGTGTGAAAGATATTGTTACGTGGATTCACAAACCAATGACGGTTAAGTCTTCCCTAAATGGTTGAGGTCTTACTGGAGTTGTGCCAACTGACATGGGTAAGGTTTATCCCTAAGTGGGAAGGTCCTTATAGGTGGAGGGTTGAAATGTGACTGCTTGATGGTAGTGAGAACTGGCACCATGCAGAGTTTCTTCATATAGTTTGGTTCTTACTACTGACCCACTGAACCTGGTAGCAGGGTATTGAGAATGATTCTGCCCTTCGGTGCTGGAATTACAGCAAAGGCATAAAGCTGAAGACAATCACAGCCAAGTGCTCATCCCAAAGAGTCACCTCCAACGGGGCTGTTTGGGTTTGATTACTAAGAGGTGGTTAAACCCACCCCATCACCATATTCCCTGTCCCATCACCATATTCCCTGTCCCATCTCCTCCACATGGGAGGTTCTCTCCTCCCCAAGAGCCAAATGAAGGGCCTCTGAGGGGATCAGTCATAGGGTTGGGGGCACCTGAAAGGAATGGCCTGTATCTTCTCCCTGAAAGGTGTATACTGATCTCCAGAACCTGCAGGCTTACTCTGTGTTGACATTGGAGTGGTGCACAGCAGGACAAGAACATCTTAGTTGAGCCTGGCATATGACTCCTTAAGTGTGTGAAACAAGGAGACCTGGCCACTCCCAGTCTGGAGATTTCTGAGCAGGGAGGCTTATAGATTAAGAAGGGGCCAGAGAATGAGGTGCTGAAGAACAGGATGGGACCACACACATCCTAGTCCCCTGTGACCCTCTGAGGGCACAGAAGGGGCCACACAGAGGTGATGTGAGGGACAAAATTATAGCACTGCCCAGGCATCCACTGGGCCAAGCAAGGCACCACCCGAACCAAAGAAAGGGCTGGAGTGCCCTGGCTGGGTGACTCGGTTGGAGCATCATTCCATACACCAAAAGGTTGTGAATTCAATTCCTGGTCAGGACACATCCTTATGTTTTAGCTTTGATCCCCAGTTGGGGTGCATATAGGAGGCAACCAATCAATGGAACAAATGAGAGACGGGGATTCCCTTTATTTCTGGGCATCCTCAGGACTTGGGGACAAGATACAGTTGAGCATAACCTCAAGAAAATCATGAAGAGCCCAAGAGGTCAGGACATCTACCCTCATAAACATGATTGCTGCCCTCACTTATTTCTCCTCATTGCCCTTATGGGGCCAGAGGAACCAGACTTGAAAAAGAGAGAGGGGAGAAGTTATTGCAGAGTCAAACCATGTTCCTTCTTCACTCCAAGAGCCCATGACTATGGGTCTAACTATCTTGAAGATGGGAAGATGGATAATTTCCACAATCAGCTGAAATATTAGCCTGTTTAATAGGAGTGATTATCTAATCTAAAAAAAGAGAAACAGGCAAATTGACCATAACCCCGCTACACCACAAGCC
>NW_006289197.1:266513-267675 GCF_000327345.1 Myotis davidii
GCAGTGATGGCGGGAGCCTCTCCCGCCTCCTCAACAGCACTAAGGATGTCCAACTGCAGCTTAGGCCTGGTCCCCGCTGGCAAGTGGACAACGCCCGAGGGCTCCTGGGCTGCCAGAGGGATGTCTGACTGCCAGCTTAGGCCCAATCCCCCGGGGAGCAGGCCTAAGCCAGCAGGTGGTCATCCCCTGAAGGGTACCAGGCTGCGAGAGGGCACAGGCTGGGCTGAGGGACTGCCCCAAGTGCACAAATTTTTGTGCACTGGGCCTCTAGTTAGTATTATAATCACAAGTGACTGGTTATCTAGAAAATGTGCCAAGAGGACGTTGGTAGGGAGTAGGATAGGGCTATTTGACAAAGCATGACTGAAATGATTTGAAAAAATAATAATTCCATTTAATAACCTCATTAAAAGTCAAAACTCCTCTATAAACTGTCCACATTGGAAATGTTGGAATGCTCTTAATAATATGCAGGACCCAAATCCTGAGTTTGGGATTTGCAGGGACCAGAACAAGGGAGTCCAGAGCTTTCTAAGTCTACTTTTCAGGGACACTGGCTGGAATGAGATTGAGAGGCTGCAGCCTTTTCTTGGAAGCCTGTGCTCTGAGATGCAGGGGTGGGAGGGTAGGAGCCAGTGTGGGGAGGAAGCCACCTTATAAGAGAGAAGGAGCTTGAGTAGGAAGGAGGGTGAGCAGCAGTAGCATACTGAACCTCCAAGGAGGAGGGAAGGATGTCCTGTTCGGCAGTGGGTCCTTTGTTTTTGTCTTTTGGAGTCTTCACTTGCTGTTGGTGAGGGTTGTGGGCAGGGGTTTGGAGGTGGGGGCAAGGTTTCTTTTCCTCATTAGCTAGAATCATATCATTGCTCACAGTTGATACCCTCATTTTACGTAATCCCTCTTCTGCTAGTACCCAATAGAGGCTGATGGTCCCCTGCTTTTTCCTCCCTACACAGGTATTTTGGAGAGTCCCTGTACACTGCAGCCCAGTGTCTGATCAGGCTCTGCTTAGTTGCCATATAGTTCTAGCTATCCAGCCTCTGTCGCTCTGCTCCGGCCACATTGCTTAGACGTGACTTGAGATACCAGGAAAGTTCACTGAGAACCATACCCCACTCTCCACTAGAGACCTTGTCCCTGCTGCTGGGAGCTGTCACTATTCCTG
>NW_006289197.1:267721-271687 GCF_000327345.1 Myotis davidii
CCCATGCTCAGGGCCCTTTGAAGAGTCAAGACTTTAAATCCTGGACCAAAGTTGTTGTGACTGTCTGCTCCCTCCCAGACGTGCTTAGTCTTTCTTTCCTCAATTCTTTTTGTGCTATAGCCCCCATTAGTTTACCAGACATGCTCACACATATCCGAACTTGGTGGTGACCAGACTAGATTCAAGCTGGGACTCTCTTCTTCAGGCCATGAAAAAAATGGAAGTTGAGGAGAGGGGAACCTGTGAGACTAGAACTAAAATGTCCGTAAGCATAGTTACTATCTATGCTCAGAGACACGGGTTAGAGAGGAGGGGTGAGGAGGAGAAGTGACCCCATATCTGCTTTCTGGAGCCACAAGGAGATGGTGTGTGGCTTGATGGCTGAGTGAGGCACTAAAGTGAACTTTGTCCACGTAAGGCCATGTACAATCTTACCGCAAAGCTTACCATTTGCAACAGGTGATAACTGAGATTTACATGACTAGTTTGCTTTTATATTAATACAAAATCCGTAATTATTTTTATTTTTTTGACTATTAGTTTTTCCTCAAATGTGAACATTTTTCTTATAAAATAATAAAGATTATTTTTTAAATATTAGTTCAATCTGGAGATTAGTGATCTCAGATCCCTTCCATAAGAAAGTCAGCCATGACTGTATATGTTATTCAAGCAACCTTGTTTATGACCCGAGTCCAGATGCCTAGTGGTGTCTGAAGCTGCAGATGATGGTTTTGTTGTAGATTTGCATGAAGTTTTAAACACTTTACAACTCTGGACACTTAATTCAGATTGGACAGATTTGCTGTTTCAGAGAACAGTTTCCTGGAACTGTTGTGGATTGATTGTCATTACTGTGCTTGCTGTAGGATGAATCAAGAAACTGTTCTGGATTATATTAGTGGTGAAATTCATTTCTTCCAATGCACTTCTTGGACATTTAGGTAGGCAAGTTTCTTTCTTAAGACTAAAGGGCATATTCTGTGAGGTATGGATACCAGATGCTTGACACTTGGTTAAATTCTAACTCAAATTTAGAAGAAACACTGTTCTCTTATTTGATGAACATCCCTCTAGAATTGTTCTGGACTCTATTTTCTCCCCTACCCAGAGGTGGGACATAATCAGTGTCTCTTATCTTAGCGCTTTCAAATGTGTTGAGAACAGGAGTAAATATTTAAAGAATTCTTATTCTTGGTGCGATGAGAGAGGGAAGGAGCCAACAGTCTCTAGTGTTTGACCCCTCTGTAGAAGTGTGCTCAAGAAGGGTGGCTACTGAGGCCCCAGACCAAGCCATAGTTGAGATACACAGGGTGGCTAATTTTATTTTCAGTTTTAATGGTAATGGGGTGGGTAGGATATGCAAATTATAAAATGAAGAATTAAACACCTGAAACTAATGCAAAATAATATTGGATGTAAACTATCATTGAAAAAAATTAAGAGCTTGGGCTTTGAAGTTGGTCCAAATAGGGTTTGATTCCTGGATCTTTCAGTTACTAGCAGTTTGGTCTTTTATGTGTTTCTTGATTTCTCTGAGCCTCAGCTTCTTCATTGGTAAATAATTATTTGCCTGGTAAGATTATTATGAGAGTTTAATGCGGTGATGAGTGAGTAGCATGCAGCCCAGTGAATGACCTATATTAGGTGAATAATGAACATTTGCTGGCATGACCACCAAGCATCCAATCTTTGGGCAACAGTATCTAGTTTTCCTGTTTGAGAACAATCCTCCTGCTTCGGAGGGAGTGCTGCCAGAAAGCTGATTCTCCGACAAGCTTCAGGAGAAGAACATATAATTCAAAACTGGATGAGTAGTGGCCATAAAAAAAAAGGAAATCTTACCATTTGCAACAGAGTAGATAGACCTAGAGGGCATTATGCTAAGTGAAATAACTCAGATAGAGAAAGACAAATACCATATGATTTCACTTAAATGTGGAACAAAATAAACGAACGAAGTTGAAACAGACTCATAGATACAGAGATGTTTGCCAGAGGGGAGGGCAGGTTGGGGATGCTGGTGAAAAAGCGATTAAGAAGTACCAATTGGTAGTTTCAAAATAGCCACAGGGATGTAATGTACAGCATAAGGAATATAATAAAAATATTGTAATAACTATGTGTGGTGCCAGGTGGGTACTTGAAATATCAGAGTGATCACTTTGTAAAGTATCTGACTATCTAACCATTATGCTATCCATCTGAAACTAACACAAAATAATATTGAATAAAAACTGTAATTGCAAAATTAGAAAATAAAAAAACAAAACAAAACTAGATGAGTAGCTTATCTACCTACCCCCTGCTGTAGTGACTCCTTCAGGGAATAAGTTAGTCCAATTGAAGTGCAATCCAAGGTGAGAACTGCTAGAGAGAGACACCTTCCCCTCTGAACTGGAACACAGTGAAAGACTAAAGCTGTTGTGAACCATTTTGCCTTGAGGGAGCCTCAGAATTAAGCCAGTAGATGGTAGATGGCAAAACCAAGAAGTATAATTTAAGACATAATTTAAATTACCAAATGCTTCAGCTAAATTAACTAGTATATACTCCTTTTTACTTAAGTTCTTTTTAAAAATTATTTTTTCATAGATTTCAGAAAGGAAGGGAGAGGAAGAAAGAGATAGAAACATCAATAATGAGGGGAATCATTGATTGGCTGTCTCCTGCGCCCCCTACTGAGGATTGAGCCTGCAACCTGGGCATGTGCTCTGACACAGAATTGAACCCTGACCTCCTGGTTCATAGGTTGATGCTCAACCAACTGAGCTACGCTGGCTGGGCCTTTACTGAAGTTCTTTACTTGTAATCAAATGAGTCCTGACTGGCAAGGTACATAATAAATTTCAGTGATTCTCCACCCTACCCCTCGTCCAAGAGAACCCTGCAGAAAAGGGATGAAAGCAATTGAGTGTTCTTTCGAAATTCCTACAAGGAGGCAGAAAATGCAAGGAAGTGCTTTCCAGACTCTGCAGTTTCATATATATCAACAACCTCCAATATACATTTTTATTAAAAAATAAAAGTCATAAAACACCTACCATGTATTCTTACTATTTTCTCATAAAACAAAGGACTCTTTGAAAATATATCCTAAAATAAGTACAGAATATACTAAAACTAAAGGATCTTATTTTAAATGGAGTAAATCTAGTTTTGAGAAAAATGAACTTGACTGTTGTGATTTCATTTTATCCCAGAGCAGCAAAAATGTCAGGGGTTTTATAAGTTCCAGGTCTGAAATAAGACTTCCTGGAATCAAATTCTGGCCCTACCACTCACTAGCTGCTCCTTCATGCTCTGAGTTTCTGTTTCTTCCTCTGTAAAATAGAAAAACTAATGATGGCTATCACACTGTCACATGAGGAGTTGGTAAGGATTAATGAATTAAATAATGTATGTAAAGTTTGTAGAACAGTGCAGGGCACATAGTGAATACTCAATAAAATTATTGTTATATTATAATTACTAATACACAATAAGTTTTATAATAATAATAATCAGTGGGACAGATATCAGGTTCTAATTTCAGCCTTGACATTCTATGACCTTGGGCAGGTCAGTTCAGCACTCTGGGTTTCAGCTGTTTATCAGTAGAATGCAGGAATTTGGTTAGATAACCTCCAAAGTGCCATGAACTCTGTGAATGCAGGAAACCATACCTATTCTCTGATTCTGCTTTTTTGTGTCTGTGTGTCTGTGTGTGAGTGTGTGTGTGTGTCACCATCACTGGCCAGCCAGTGCTCACATGGGACCACCAGCAATCCATTCTGCCCCAAAGCGTTCCTGTCAGATGGTAGCTTTTCTTTCTGGGTGACAGAGAGAAAGGGAGAGAAAAAATCTGTTGGAGGAGTGAGTGAAAGGATTCATGGTAGGCAATTTCCAAAGATGAAGTTGGTAAAATTCCAATGATGCCAGACACGGTGGGGCTACAGTTTTTTGTGGGGGTTTTTTTGCGGGGGG
>NW_006289197.1:272819-278479 GCF_000327345.1 Myotis davidii
GTGTAGTTCTAACCTCTCCACTGTCCTCTACTGGCAGAGCCTAGTGGCTGCTGAGAAATTCACCTTGGGGCGAGGGCAAGCCCAACCTTGAAGGAAAGCTGAGCATCCTTCTGAGGGCAAGTAAAGACGGGGTGGTGAAATATGGGTGTTTGGACATTAACTTTGCAAGGAAAGAGTTCAGGCAACTCAAACAGAGGTTAAAGGCTCTATTCAGCGATGGGCAGAACAGTCAGGTATGTGATGGGATCTTGTCCCAGGCGGCAGTTCTCTTTCACTGAAGCGGCTATAAAATGTGTGGTTGTAACTGTGGGACACGATGTCAGGTCTTCATCTCTTTCTTGGAATTGTTGGTCCAGTCTCTTGTTAGCAGCTGTCAGAACTGTTCTTCAGAGAACTATCTGCCTTGTGGATTGTTCACTGTCTAAGGTCACTTAAGGTACAGGGGAAGGGGAGATAGATAGAGGAGAAAGAAAGAGGGAGGAAGAAGAAGAGAGAAAATAAAAAAAGAAAGGAGGGTAAAGTCAAAATAGGCCACTAGGGTCTATTTTAATTCTCTAGTATTAAAAACTTTTCTTAACTTTATTTCTTAGGTGGCTTTAAAATGCATTTCTTCCCCTCCTCCTTTGGACTTGATATTTTCATTTTTATTTCCCAAATAGTCCAGTAAGCATTTTGAAAATTCCATTAAGAGGGAAATGAGGAGGCTAAAAAGCTAATTCCAATATAACCCTGATATTTGGGGGGGGAGGGGAAAAGGGCTAGCAACCTGAATCCATGCCAGCAAGCTCAGTATACATTCTTGATAACCTATAATTAAGTCACTACCTCTTTCCCAGAAACTGGTCTTGCAGAACCTGTTACAGAGGCCATAAAACTGTGAACAGTGCACTGCCCCGGAAGGAGGGTTATTAACGCTGGCACCAGGCCAGACCATTAGCTATGGCCTGGAGACCCCCAACACCTGGGGGCCTTCTTGCAAGGCCTGCAAAAAGGACCAGAGCGCAAACATAATCCATATTTGCGGGACAAAGACCTCAGTAAGATATAAAAGAGAAGCCCCCTGCAAGGTACTTTACTCAGATTTGGAAAGCTATTCCCTGAGTCCACCGGCATAAATAAATAGTGTCACTCCTTTCCTCTAAAGTGTTGCTTGGTTTTTCTTTGGTCTTCTGCAACAGAAAGAGAGCTAAATTATACAGGTGTGTATGTCTTATTATCTTTAAACTGTATGTATGTGTATAAACATTATACTTATTTATGTAAGTTGTATTCCATAATAAAAAATGTCAAAATAAAGAGAGAGAGGAAAGGAGAAATATTTAGTTTATGAATAAAAACGCAAACAAAATTCATATCTTATACTAAATCAATTCATCCTCCTTTGGGTCAGTTATATGCTTTTATGCCAAGTGTCATGTAGGGGAGGGAAAGATAGGAAGCAATAAAGAATTTCAAGAACTTCAAGTTCTGGGAATTATAACCCAGACATATGCTCTTAGACTTTGTTTCTATTGAGATCGTATTCACAGTTTATGAAGCTAGTGAATTTTCATCAAACACTGAAGAGCAGTGTGGAGTGCACAAAAGAGGAGAGTGTTTCCAGCACTAAGATGAATGTAACATTTTGCTGGTGACAGGTTTTATGAGTCAAATCCAGTTTACAAACCTGCCCTGCTCCTTGCTCCAAACTGCTTAATTACTCTTACTCGATGTGTACTCGTTGTATTGCTTACATAAGGAATATATAGATACTTTCTTGAGATTCCTGCTCTCTGGGTGTATCTTAATGAAAATGGATTGAGCTGGTAATTTTAAACCTATACTTTAAAAACTCAACTGATAATAATCTAACAGCTATCAACTTTGAGGCAGAATATAAAGGAGAGGAGAGTGCTGAGGTGTTGAGGAGGAAAGAGCCAATCAGACAGTCTTCTGCGTTAGTCCAGGACTGAAACCTGAATAGGAGTGCGTTAGGGATTGAATATCTGTGTCTTCCCACCCCCAATTCATATGTTGAAAACCTAATCACCAAAGTGATGGCAGTAGTAGGCGGGGCCTTTTGGAGATCCTCAGGTCAAGAGGGTGACGTCTTTATGAATGGGATTAGTGCCCTTATAAAAAAGACCCCAGAGAGCCCTCTCTCCATTCATGTGAGGACACAGTGAAAGGGTGTGGACTCTGGGCCAGGAAGGGGGGCTCTCACTAGACACCAAATCTGCCGGTGCCCTGATCTTGGACTCCCCAGCCTCCAGAACTGTGGGAAATAAATGTTTGTTGTTTAAGCTGCCTTGTCTCTGGCGTTTCTGTTATCGCAGTCCTAATGATCTGAGACAGGTGGGATAGAGTCACATCTGGCACAAGCTTATTGGTGGTGGCACTGCTGCCAGTGTTCCAGAATCTCCCACGTTATTTTTCTCTGCCCTGCTTCAGCTCTTTTCATGTTTACCACCTATCTGGGAGCCCACAGCCATCTCACTCTACCCCTATTTTCTTCTCTCTCCCTCTCTTTCTCTAGTTATAAATATTATCCTTCTCCATTAACTAGGAGGCATAACTAGCCACCAGATTCAAGTTTGCCAGTGCAAAGAACCTCACTTGTTTATTAGTTTCACATTTCAGGTCAATTCAATCTAACTAACATTTTTGAGAACTCCAGATGTCTAGATCCTGGGAATCGCAGGTATAAGACATGACGTCTGTCCTCCAAAAGCACACAGTTGATTGTATTTTGGGGCCATTCATATTGCTATTGCCATGTCCTCAGGGTAGAATGGCTGCTACATGTACTTTAGTTTGTTAGCTAGATTGAATCACTTTTAGTAATATCATCAATGAGAGTTGTTACCTAGTAAAATTAGTAGAAAAAAGAAAAAGACTGAATGTTTTAATTACTTTTTTGCTCGTAGAAAAGGCAATTATGTTATGCATACATGGCTATAGAAAAAAATCGTAAAAGAGTTGAGGGGTGAGGAGGTGGAAATTAGAAGGGCCGGTGAGCTGCTGTCAGGTGTTTGTGAGCAGGGTGGCTGCTTAAACATATAGACCCTGCCCTGAAAGACCCCCCCATGCTAATGGGAAACAGAAGGAAGGGGAGAAAATGATGCCCTGCCTTCCACAGATTTAATTCCCAACAAGAACATAAAAATAGATTTTGTTCCAAAAACTTGACGTGTGGCTAATTCAAACCTATAACTTTTCCCCCTTATTCTGGAAAATGGGCTTAGTCACAGCACAAATCTCATCCCAATAAATATTGAGCTGTGCCATACAGAATGCAAATGCTTGAATCTTAACTGAACTTCAGTTATCAAGGAATAAAAAATGATTCAATTTGTAAAATCTATTTAATTTGTGTTTTGCCATTTATGTAATGCCTTTATTCATTATGATTAAGTTGCTTAGATGAAAAGAAAACAATTCAGCCAATTGAAGCAAATTCAAAATTCTGAAAAATTGACAATATCAAGGTATTGACAATATCAATACTTTTGATTTAGATGTTGGCATGTTGCTAACCTTAAGGTTAGATATGTGGTTTGAACTCTGGCTCACCACTTATATGATGCCCTGACAAGTTTTTCAACTTCTCTGTGTAAACTGGAGGTAATAATAGTACTAATTCCATAGGATTGTTGTGAAGATTAAATGAGTTCCTCAAAGAAAACATTTAGAGGAGCACATGGCACAGAGTATCCTTCCATAAGGGTGTCGTCATCAGCGTCAGCGTCATCTCCTGACAGGTTAATTGACTCAGCATCAAACATTTTTTTTCAATGATGAAGACCGAATTTGCATTATTTATCTTTCAGAGAAGTTCAGCTAAAATTGTCTGTGATGAGACAACTATAGCCTGTGGGTACAATCATTGTACAAAGTTCACCTCATGCTGCTCGTCATTAAATGTGTTCCCTTACTTACTATTTCACAATCATTTAATTCACAGATGACTCAAACGACTGGAAAGGCAAAAATAATAGGTTTATTTGATAGGGATTAAAGACCATTCATAGTATTAAGGTATATACATAATGAATACATATAGAATGCTGTATGCATTCACTTATCTACTGAAGACAAAAAAAAATATTTGTTGTATTGTCAGGAATAAAATTTTCTGTAGCTGATATAAGATGAGCTAATTCTAGACAGGGGCTTCATTGGGCCAAGGGGTGCGCCCTCTTGTGGACAGAAGCTGTATTTCTCACTCACAAGTGGGATATAATGATCAACATAAACTGATGAACAAAAATAGATCCAGAGATAAGGGGCAGGGGAGGAGGGGAGGTTAGAGATCAACAAAAGGACTTGTATGCATGCATATTATCATAACCAATGGACACAGACACTGGGGCAGTGGAGGCTTGCTCTCGGGGGTGGAAGTGGTGGTGGTGGGGCGGTCAATCGGGGGGAAAAAGGAGATGTATGTAATATTTTAAACAATAAAGAAAAAGAATTTACCACATAGTCCAACAATCCTACTCTGGGTATATATTCAAAGAAAGTTAAAACAGAACATCAAAGGGATATCTGCAGTCCTTTGTTCATTGCAGCATTATTTGCAATAGCCAAGATATATATGTAGAAACATCCTAAGTGTATATTACCAGATAATGGATATATATATAATTCAGCCACAAGAAAGAGGAAAATTCTGCCAATTGTGACAACATGGATGGACCCTGAACACATCATGATAAGTGAAATGTCATACAGAGAAAGACAAATGCTTAACATGGTATCATTATAAATGGAATCTAAAAAAAAAAGTCAAACTTATGGAGAGAGTAGAGAAGTGGTTTCCAGAAGCTGGGGGAGTAGTGGAAATAGGGAGATGTTAGTAAAAGGGTTTAAACTTTCAGGTCTAGGATCTGAGGATCTAATAAGGTCTGAGTATCTAATGTATAATGTGGCGATTAGAGTTGATAACACTATATTATATAATTGAAATTTCCTAGAGAGTAGAACTGAAATGTTCTCACTAAAAAGGAGATAAATATATGAGGTGATGGATATGTTAAATGGATGGTGAGAATCCTTCCATAATGTATACATATATTAAATCATCACAGTGCACACTTTAAATATCTTACAATTTTATATGTCAATTATGTCTCAATAAAGTTGGGAAAACATCTTCATTTTTTTTTAATTAAAAAAAGGATTTATTACCTCCTAATATCCTCCCAGCAATCTAAGTAGTTAAGTGTACCCTTTATTTGTTTATTTTTTTAAAATATATTTTTGATTTCAGAGAGGAAGGGAGAGGAAGAGAGAGACAGAAACATCAATGATGATAGAGAATCATTGATTGGCTACCTCCTGTACGCCCCCTACTGGGGATTGAGCCTGCAACCCAGGTACGTGCCCCTGACCAGAATCAAACCTGGGACCCTTCAGTCCGCAGGCCAACTCTCTATTGCTGAACCAAACCGGCCAGGGCCCTTTACACACATTTTGACAAATCAACATATTAAAGGACACATCTGAAAAGCTAATCAATATTCTGTTAAGACCCTCCCCTAGGATTCCATCCAGCCAGCCAAGGAGAGATAAAAAACACTTCAAGACAAATAATCCAGGGAGAGCTCTCCCTCCTGGGGGCACACCCAAACCTTTCTCTCCCCCAACTTCTTCCCCCAGAGGCGTGCATCTCCTAACCT
>NW_006289197.1:278771-300226 GCF_000327345.1 Myotis davidii
TCATCAGAAACAGACTAGGAATCTGGCTAGAAACAAAATGCCAACGTCTTCATGTTTAAAACAAGGCCAACTAACAAGCTGCACATATTTATAAGTTGGTATGTTTTAGAATGTTTTCCCAAGTTTCTTTTTCCTGTGCCCACTCATGTGGCATCTGAATTTCTTCCCACCCAAGAACCCAGGTGAAAACTTAATCTAGATGAAAACTTTACTCTCTTCTGAGCATAAAGCATCAATCTGAAAAGCACATATAGTTTCCAGGTATTTTTTTCCCATCTATTTCCATGACAGGAATTGGGTCTGGAGCAGTGAGACTGTTCCTGCCATGCTAATCACAGGTGACCTTAGAGAAGCAACTTGTGTTGCCCTCCTATTAGTTCTCTGTGGGACTGCTGCTGCATATTCACTTGGTACCCAAATTAGTTTGTTTGGTGGCTCATAGCTAACCCCTATGCCTTACGAATAGCAGGCATTGAATGGGTGTTTTAAGTAATCTATACTAATAATAGGGTAATATGCAAATTGGTCAGGACACCATACCATCACATAATGACCAATCAGCAGGCAGCACAGCAGGTACGGGTGGGAGGGGACTTGCAGTGTCGGGGACAGGGGCGGGGTGGCGGCGGCTGTGAGTGCTCCTGATGGCTGCTGCTGCTTGCCCAGAGCTGGCCCAGGGCTCCAGCAAACTGCCGATGGCCGCTGCTGCTTGCCTAGGGCCGGCCCAGGGCTCCAGTAAGCTGCTGATGGCTGGTGCTGCTTCGAGGGCCTGAGGCTCAGGCAATGAGGGCCAGGTGAGGCTCAGGCAAGCTGCAGTGGCTGCGATGGCCAAGGCTCAGGCAGCCTTGCAGCTGGCAGTGGCAGCAGCAGAGGTGTGATGGAGGTATCGCCTTCCCTTGATCGCAGGGTCGCCTCCACAGGGAGTGGGCCTAAGCCATCAGTAGGACACCCCCTGAGGGCTCCTGGAGTGTGAGAAGGAGAAGGCCGTGCCAAGGGACTCCCCCTCCAGTGTACGAATTTTGTGCACCAGGCCTCTTGTTAAATATAATTGTTTGGAAAAGACACTAAGCAAAACTATGAAATCAAGACAAAGAATGAAGACTCCTGCATTTGTATGTAAATCTTTATCTCTGACAATCCAATGAAGCAGCTTCCTTCCCAGTGTAAGAAATGTCAAGATTGGTAGAAAGGGAGGAACCTCAGTGAAACCTACAAATCTACAAGTAGCTAGCCACCTACTTTTTGTATAAAATGAACCCTATTTAAATTCTATGTATAGCCTCAGTATATTTCCACATTCCTGTATGGGAATGACTATTTTGAATGTCTGATATTTGTGTGTGTAAAAACAGGTTGTTTCATTTAGATATGAATGTGATTTTTGCCAAGGATGCAGTACCAGGCATTGACAAGAACAGATGCTTGAAAAAAAGTAATTAGAAAACGTGGAAATTAGGCCACTATCTTACAGGAGTAACCCTGGATGTCACGCTGGAAGAATTAAGGTGTTTGAGACAAGTCTTATGTTAATTACAGGGATCTCTATCTCCGCAGGTCAAACAACAGACCAATGAATTCATTACCAAGACTCCTGGTTCTGGACTAGATTATTACTTTCAACCTTCTATTCAGTGGCTTTTTTTTCCAATTTAAGAAAAAACCCCATTTGTGACAATGTCAATAAAGTCCAGGGGATTGTTGCATCGTTTTGGCCTAAAAACACTTTCATCATATAATCCCATTGTAATGACATATTTGTTTGTCTCTGTTAGATTGTAAATCCTTGAAGGCAAGAACTGTGTCTATTTCATTTGCCTCTGTATCCTCAGAGCCTAGCACAGTGTGTGTGGTAGCATTAAAAAATTATGCACACCTGTGAATGTCATTGTACTATTAATTATGAATATTTCTATGCAAAATAGAACATTTGACTTTTAATGAAATTATTTGCTGCATTTTACACTGTGACTTTGTTATATCCATGTTCACCTTTTTATTTATAATCGAGAGTCTTTCAGCTTTTAAAGTAGAAGTCAAAAGGAAATAAGGTGAATGCTCTTGCTGGAACACATTCTGTGCCTGAAAGACTTGATTAAGTGGTGGGGCATCTGTAGAGAGGTAGATTCATATTTGAATCATTGGCAATATTACTGGTTCTCAAATTAGAGAAGACCCATATCCACAGCAATACATAATTAAAAATATAATTTTCTCAAATTAATTGATATGGGAATCTGAAAAAACTTTAGTTTTCATGTCATCACTTCAATATTGAGTGACCTGAGATAAGAATGTCACAGTGCTTTAGAGTCCATGTCACATTAAACAGATTTAGTGGTGTCTGCACTGGGGATTTAGAAGACAGGTGGGGTGAGGTGCTCCAGCTCCAGCACTGGTGCATAGGTAGACGACCTGAATCATGCGTGATAATAAGAAAAAGGGTCAGAGACAGCTGTGGGGCAGAGGTGAAGCATTCTATGAGACTGTCAAAAATTAGTTCATCCTTCAACGAGTTCTGAAATAGCAGTTATGAATCGGGAATCTTTAAGAAATGAGGACGGGAAGAGGCAGGTGGCAGCTCTGTGCTCCTGGACCAGGGCACTTACATAAGACCTGGTGAAATAGGATTCAGTCCCAGGATGGCCAGATCGTGCTCCGAGGAAGCAGGAAATTGGGAGCATCTGGTTGAGGTGATTAAAAGTGTGGGGAAGAGAAAATAGAAGCTTCTGGATGGCAGATTTTGAAGCACAGATGCGATCAACCACATTAGCACCCAAACCTGAGACTTTGAAGCTAAGTATGTATGGAACTTGGATACATGACATATGGTGTTTCAAATATAAAATTTATAGACCATCTGTCAACTCCAGTGGGGCTTAACTCTGGAAGGATCACTGATGATTGAAGAACCTGCTACATTTTCACACCCAGAAGTGACTAGACGATCAATACAAATTAATTGAGCAGTCACCATGCATACAGGTCTAGTTACCCTGGAGTTAATAGAGAATGTAGAAAATACGGTCTTGTCCTTCAAAACCTAAGGGAAGACAAACAACAGAAGGGCAGACAGAGTGCATGCCTTTGATTGCTTTTAGATCTTGGGCATCAGTTTCGTGGCCCATCATCATAATTACGCTTGTGCATTCACCATAAATTCTCTTGCCCCTCTCTGGCTTCTTATTTGCTTGGCAAAGCCACACCCTGAATACTAGGCAGTAGAATCTCTCAACCTTTCTAAGCCTGCACCCTTGCAAATGGATATCTCTAGAGAAAAACATGACCGTAATTCTCAAGTGGGTTCTTATTTTTTTTTAAATATTTTTTCCATCACCTTTATCCCCTATATCCTCTGCCACCTTCCCCACCCCTCTCCACCCCCCACAATCACCACACTGTTGTCTGTGTCCTTGAGGTTTTTTGTTTTGTTTTTGAGAGTGAAAGCAAGTTTATTCACGTAGAGAAAATGAAACTACGATGTGGGTTCCTGGAGACAGGATCAGGGGTTGAGCCAGCCACGGCCCCCAAGTTGCAACTCTTACAAGGCCCTGCTGGGAAAGAAGCGACAGTACTATTACACATCCGAGTGGATGTGGGCGAACTTGCCAGCGAGTTGCGCACTGTGCTCCGTAGTTGTTGGGGTTTTGTGTTTCCAAGGGTGTGTTTTTGTGAAATTATTCTGTCTCCCTGTTCTGGTTGGGAGAGGGTCTTGTTCCTAGTGTAGTCCATTCTGGAAGTGTCCTAGTGTTTGTCCCCCTCGGCCCCCCTTCTACTTGTGGTGTCAGTTTTCATGATAATGATGGAATAATGAGCTAGTCATTTTTTTCCATCCTGGATTCATCTGGTTTTAGGCAATTCTTGTTGTTGATTTCTGAGACCACTGCAGGAGTTTCCTGCCATAAACCATTTCCCTTTGGTCAGGCCCACAAGGAGGTGGGGGCTCTGGTGGGAGGGCCCAGCAGCTTATCAGCCTGTGATGTCTGCTCTTACTTCCTCAACTTTCCCTAACTTCTTTATATCCTGCTTCACAGGGCCTGTCTTCGAGTTCTTTCTCTTTTTTTCCTTTTTTGCTCAATCTCCCCCCGCAGTACACCCACCTCACCCAGAGCTGTCATCAAGTGGGTTCTTGATGTTGCTAGGCCGTTGAATTACCCACTTCCAATTCCCTCACTCCCCTGCTCACCTAAAAGGACTCGTTCCCACCTTCTCTGCTTTGATTACCTGTTCTCATTCACAGGTGATAAACCTTTATTTCACTGAGAAGGCTGAAGCAATCAGAAGACAATTTCTAGATGCCCACAAGCCATTTATTTCCCTACCTACAACTGCATCGTGCCCTCTGCTTTCTTGCTCATTCCTGCATGAAGCATCTTGCTTCTATTGAAAGCTAGTTGCTCCAGTTTTTCATAAGAGCTCATCGCCTTTTGCCTATTCAAGGATATTGATTTTCCCCCTATGCATCTCTGCCCACTCTCCATACAAAATGATTCCTACCAGTATTTACACACACTGTTATTTCTTTCATCTTAAACTAAACAAAATCGTCTCTGACTCCACTTTCTCCATCAGCTACTGCCTGTGTTTACTTATTTTTGTACAAAGCTCATTGTTCTAATTTTTCTCTTCCATTTCATCCTTAAAAAACTCCACTCAGGCTTTCAATTCCACAAATTCCACCCACACTGCCCTCATTAAAGCCACCAGTGACCTATACCTGGTCAATTATAATGGTCAGTCCTGAGCCTCCTCCCACTGGCCGCGTTTGGTCCCTCCCTCCTAGATACATCGGATTTGCTAGATGAGTCTTCATTTGGCTCTTATCTCACTGGCTGCTCCTTCTTAGTCCCCTTGGTTGCTTTCTCCTCTTCTCGCAGCCTATGATGATGGAGAGCCCTAGGGCTCAGACCTTGGTCCTCTCCTCTATGTTTTCTTACTCCCTTTGTTTAGGTCCATTTTATTTAAATTCATATAGAGCCACATAACATTAGTATATGGGCGACTTAAATTAGCACTCCTAGCCCAGAATTTTTTTCCTAAATTTCAGACTTTTCTATCCAACTACTTTCTCACCTACTTGATATTTCTCTTTGAGGGTCTAGTAGATATCTCAAACTCACTTGGTGTAAAACCAAACTTTTGATTGTTATGCAGTTGTTCCCTCCACCCACCTCACCGATAGCCTTCTCAAACTCAGTTGATGGCAATGTAATTCCTTCTGTCAACCTTGCAGTCATCTTGGGCTTTTCTCTTTTTTTCACATCCCACGTTCAATCCATTGGAAAACCTTCAAATTATATGCGGAATCCAAGCATTTCTTACAGATTTATTGTAACCAATCTCATCTGAGTCATCATCTTCTCCTCCTTGGGTTCCTGAAAGAGCCTCCTAAGTGATCTCTCTTCTACTTTCCAAATATCCTATAGCGGCAGAATGATTCTGTTAAAATGCAAGTCCATTCATGACACACTCTAACTCTTAAAATCCCATCTCAAAACAAAAACCAAAGTCACAAGCTCCAAATGACCCGGCCCCTGTTATCTTTTCTACTGTGTCATTCCTCTGAGACACACTGGATACCTTACTGTGTCTCAAACTTGATCTGTACTCTCCCATTTATTGCCCCTGCCTGGAATGTTCTTCCCCTAGACATGTTCCTGGTTCAACTATGCAACTCCTTCAAACCTTTGCCTGTATCTACCCTACTCATAAGCCCATTCTGACCACTCCCTTTATTATTTGTTTATTTATTTATCCTCATCTGAGGATATTTTTTGCATTGCTTTTCAGAGAGAGAGAAAGAAGGACCGGGGAGGAGAGAGGGAGAGAAACATCGATGCGAGAGAGACACATTGACTGGTTGCCTCCTGCAGGGTGCAGAACAAACCACAACTCAGGCACATGGCCTTGACCAGGAATTGAACCAGAGACCCTTTGGTGCCTGGGCTGATGCTCTAACCCAGCGGTTCTCAACGCGTGGGTCGTGACCCCTTTAAATACATCCTGCATATCAGATATTTACATTACAATTTATAACAGTAGCAAAATTACAGTTATGAAGTAGCAACGAAAATAATTTTATGGCTGGGGGTCACCACAACATGAGGAACTGTACTAAAGGGTCGTGGCATTAGGAAGGTTGAGAACCACTGCTAACTACTTAGCCAGGCCAGCCATGGCCTGATCACTCCCTTTAATACTACAGACTGCTCTGACCCCTTATACTCCTGATGACGCTTACCCTGCTTGGCTCTTCCTTTTTTGACATTTATCTCTTCTTACATACACACACACATACACACGGGATATATACGTATATACATATATATACACACACATATATATATGTATGTATACATATTGTGCATGTGTATATATGTACATACATATATCAGGTTTTTATTGCTTATTGTTTCTTTTCCTTTACCCCCAATGAAATTCCATGAGGGCAGAGATTTTTGTGCATTTATGTACCTCAAGCTCCTAGAACTGTGCCAGGCATACAGTGTGTGTTCAATAAATATATGTTGAATAAGTGAATGAATAGTGGTAGCTCTGAGGTCATCTTATATGATAAAATTTATCCAAGTGCCTCTTTGCTTCTCTTCTGTCTTCTGAGCATATTTCTCAAATATTCCAGAAAATTACATAGCCATAAATCCCAGATAATTGTTGAGGTAGAAAATTATAGCCCTCTTATTTTGTGGATAAAAATATAAATAGTGTCTATATTTTTAAATGACATCTTAGGTTTCTTTGGCTTTGCACTTTTTTGATTTGATTCTAGCAAATTATCTTGCCTGAGAACTTGGAACTAGTTCTTCACAATGAGCAATTCCCAGAAAGCAAGGAACTCTGCAAATTCAAATGCAAAAGGCCGATTGTAAGAACATTTTGGGTAAAGCTGCATATTGAAAACATTTACAGGAATGAAATTCTATTGTGGATTTAGTAATATCAACATGTATTTGAAGGCTTTCTGTAGAAAAGTAAACCTCTTTTAAGACATCTGCACATTAAATTTTAGTATGTTGAGTATAGAGTGTAGACTTTAGTTACTAAAGGCCACTCCTACTAATTGATTATCATGGCTGAGTGTTTTCAAATTAATGATTGTAACTTTGGAAAATATATTATTGGATTTTTCCTTATAAGACTTAAGTCTGGTCTTTTTTCCCCTTTGTCTTTTTTTCCCTCCTTTGTATATAATGGTAAATGAAGTGATGACTTTTATGTATGAGAAATTTGTTTTTGACAAGTATAAGAATGTAAGAAAAAAAAACTATAAACACATTCTCCTGTCTTTAGATAAGATTAGCCCTTCCTAGAGGAAGTGTGTTAAGGTGGGAAAACCAACAACACATCAACTTCAACAACAACATGATGCTGAGTAGTAGGAGACCGAGGTTCATGTTCTAACCCTGCTGTTATCTTGAGTTATAACTTTCAGTGTCTACTTCTAAATTTGAGTCTGAGTCAATCTTTTTATCTTTAATAGCCTTTAAATTTATAATTTATTTCTCAGTTATAGTAATGTTGTTTTGGGAAAAGAAAAAAGCATGCCATTCCGGATTTAATTAACCTGTCAAGGCAAGGAGATAATTCCTATGACTAAATGTCAGCTATTATATTCAAGCATAGACTGGAAAACAATGTCAGTATCTATCTTAAAACTTCCTTTGTTTATCCTTCAGAAACTTTAGTAGGTGCAGTTTGTATGATTAAAGGTGCAAGGAGCATGGCTGTTACTCTTGTCCCCAGTTAGCTGAGGACAATTGATTTGTGTTGCTGACTTTGTTATCAGCCACAGGAATAATTTGGGTCCTGTTTTCCTTAGACATCCATCACTTCTCTATCAATAAACTAGAGATGGTGCCATCAAAATGTGATGTCTGGAGGCCTTTTGTGAGGGACCCTCATATCCCTTTTCTATATCAGACCGTTAACTCATCTGTTATCTCTATGGGAGCAGAAACCCCCTTTTTATCATTGAGTAACCTTAAGCCAGCACAGTTCTATGGACTCAAAGGATATTTATTGAACAATTGAATGAATAATTGAATGAATACCTGGAAGAGTAAGTGAATGAAAAAATGAATTTTGTTTGGGTACCATAGCATGAAGAATGATTTAGACGATGAACAACTTTCCAAGGGGAAGATAAAGAACTCTAAGCAAAAACACTAACAAGACAAAGAGTCAATTTATTTAGAAGGCAGGGGCTCAGTGGTGAGTAACGGGGAGAGAACATTCATCTTACTGGACAGGGACAGAACAGTAGCACTCTGCAGGCTCCCTGGACTGAGCTGTTGTCCTGGGGTTCCTTAAGTCTAGCCTGATTTGTGATGAATACTTGAGATTCTTGTGATAACATAAATTGCTCTTTCTCTTTCTTTCTCACCACTTTTCTCTTGTGGCTGGACTTTAAAAAAATTAAAATTTTTTTTCAATTAAAGTTGATGTACAATATATTACTTTTAGGCATAGAACATTGTGATTACTGGTAGACATTTATATAACTTAGTGAGTGATCACCTGGATAAATCTAGTACCATCTGACACCAGACATAATTGTTACAATATTATTGACTACATCCCCTATACTGTACTTTATGCCTCTGTGACCATTTTTATAAATGGCAATTTGTAATTCTTAATCACTTTACCTTTTGTAATTTGACTTTCATTGGCATTTTCATAAACTGGGGCATAGTTATGCTTGGAGATTTATATCTGTATTTTTCCTTGATTTCTTATGTATTCTTTTGGAAAACTGTTGTCATTTTCATTACCTCTAAAAAATTACATCAGAACTTGCAGTGGATACATGAACCTACACAAGTGATACAAATTATCCAGAACGTAACATGCACACACATACACATATACCAGTACAAGTAAAACTAGGCAAGTATGAATAAAATCAGTAGGTTGCAAACATTCTGGTTATGCCATTGTACTACAGTTTTGCAAAATGTTACCAGCTGTGGCATTGGACAAAGTGTACAAGGATCTCTCTTTATTATTTTACAACTGCTTATGCATCTACAGCTGTCTCAATGAGAAAAAGAGAGTGTGTGAGAAAGAGACTAAAGAGATATTAACAACAAACTGCAACCTGTCACCTTGTTTGAATTTTTTTTAAAAAAGCTTAAAAAATTTGGAGCAATTGGAAAGTTTGAATGTGGACAGAATGTTAATTGACATTAGGTAATGACTATTATTTTTTTAGGTGATAGAAGTATTATAGTTATGTAGGAGAAGGAATCTTTTCTTAGAAGATAGATGCTGAAGTATTTTGGGATGAAGTGGCATGAATCTGCAATTTCCTTTCAAATGTGTGCATATGAACTGATGTGTTGTGTGTATATACATGTATGTACATATTCAATATGTGTTTATAGTATTATTTATTTGACACTTTTGTAATTTTAAGTGTTCATAAGAAAAATTGGATGGAATTTGAAAATATTGTTGAAATAATTATGGCCAAAGGAATAGTCAGAGATGGGGTCAAAGGTTGATGTTCAGGATTATTTGTGGTCAGCATTATTTAGAGTGGCCAAAAGAAAATGGAGACAGTTGGAATGTCAACCAGCTAAAATGTGAGCTCTAGGAAGGCAGGGACTTTGCTTGGTCACTAATGTATCCCCAGAGCCCAGGACTGTGCCTGGCACAAAGTAGACACTCAAAAAACATTAATGAATAAGTGTGCAACCCTTAAGAAGATAAATGAATTTGTAATTCTATAATGAAATATTAGCAAACTCTCTAAAAATGCTTTTAGAAAA
The DNA here is from genome assembly GCF_000327345.1 of Myotis davidii. NCBI lineage: Eukaryota > Metazoa > Chordata > Mammalia > Chiroptera > Vespertilionidae > Myotis > Myotis davidii. Next base: position 288,560 of record NW_006289197.1, read on the forward strand.
TACATAATAACATGGGGAAATGCTCAACTTAAAACAGTGTATCAAACTCTGTTTAATCCCAAATGCTCAAGATAAATAAATGAATGGCTAGATAAACGAATGGACAGGTTAAGAACAGCTATTCTTTGGTGTAAGGTTATGAGGAGTTTTGGTTTATCATTATACTTCACTGTATTTTCCAAGTTACCTTAAAATGCGTTATGTTTTTTTTTAAATAAAAAAGTAAAAATGAGTAAAATGTTTATAAAACCTCAAGATCTAGTAGGTGGGACTTGGATCCTTGATTCTCCTTTGCCATCAAACATGACCACACTTGTACCAATGTAGCCCTAGATTTGAAACAAATTTCTTTCCCCAATGCTATGTTGATCTGGATCTAAAAGATAGGCTTCTACATTAAATCCCTATCTAACACTCCAGTTCTGACATGCCTGTCCCAGAACCTAAACCATAAATAACTAAAAGCCCTGGTTCCCTGCTGGGTTCCTCTTAGCCATTATTCCCTTTAAAAACAATTCTGCTCTTCATACCTCCCATCTACCAACTCCACAGATGGTGAATGACCTCCTGACACTGATAAATTTCTGAATCCCTTCCCTATTATGGCCTGCCTTACTGGGTTATTCCTCTTAGACACAATGGCTATGTCTACCAGCCTGAGCTGTATTCTTTTGACCCATGGCAGCTTCCCTTTCAGGGCCACTCTTTGTGGCTAGTTCTCTCCCAGCCTCATTTGTTCACTAACCCCACCTCTGGTAAGGTTCCCAAATGGTTTATGCCATTATTCACTCTCCTTATGACACCATTTCAAGAGCAATATGGAAGAGCCATATCTGCAAGAACCAAAATAGTTCATCTGTCTCTTGATCTGAGATCCTCCATACTATTTGGGTGGTGGTTGTTTTTTTCACCTGGCAACACTAAGATGACCCTGAGAATAATATAGATTGTGATTTTCACTTGTATGAAGCACGTGAAATAGACAGGACCTAGGTCTATTGTCAAGTTAACTCTGAAAGACATGAGGCATTATCAATTACGTGGAGAACTCAGATTATCCTTGATTGCTTGCTGTCTTTGAACAATGCATGAAAAGTTTAGGAGATAATTAAACTCATCAGAGCTAAAGAAAGATGATTTACATGTGAAATAAAAGGTTACTCATTAATTGCTCAGCATGAAAAGAAATAGAAGTAGAGAGAGTAAAACTGTCCTAAGATGAATATATGGATGGAGAAATACTTGGCACCATGGACGTGATGAGATGCTGTTCTTTAAAGGTTTATAAAAATGAGTAAATGTTAGCTTATAACGACTTTAAGTGATAAAGTGTTGACTAACGTTATATCTATTGCCTTTCAGACATTATCAGAAGCCTTTCCTCAGATTAAGGAGAAATCAAAAATGACAAGCCATTATCTGTTACATAAAGTTCCAGGGACATTTTGGAAGTCAGAAGGAAAGAGTATTAGTAGGACAGATTAAATATAATTAGGTATTAAGTTGCCGCCAATACAAGATTGTGGGATAAACAAGCTGTAAGTCACAGACCAATGTTATTTTTTTGCTAGAACATCATTTGATATCAGAGACAGGCAGAGAAATAAACCTTTTATCCTTGCAAACCTATGTCAAGAAACTTAACTATTCACTCACCTGAGACAGTTCACATTCTTTTTTTTTGCTTGCCAGAAACATGGTTTACCTGAGGGCAAGTGTGAGGTTCTGGTCCAAAACCCTCCCAAGAGCTCCTTGTGCCTAGCTCTGCATCCTATAATATGCACACAATCAGTGGAAGACTAAGGAAGCAGAGTCTGCAGATAACAGTTCTTTATCCTGGTCCCAGAACCACAGTATTAGAACCACACTTCGCCATGACCCTGACCAGCATCCCTTAAGACAAAATCATAATTGTGCATGAACTTGCACAATTCACTCCAATCAGTATGGGAAGAAAGAGTAATTATTTTAAAAAGAAGTTACTTATTTACTCCAACTGCCGAGATACTGTTTCCAAATAGATGGATGAGTAGCATTTCTATTACTGATAAGATAGGAAATGAAGGACTAGTTCTATGCAGGTGAACAAGTCCACCTCAGCACATTGTCTGCACTTATGTCAACTTCCTCTATGATGGTATTTCTCAATCAAAGGATTCCATAGGAGCTATGAGGTAGGGCAATTTTTCATTATGTGGAACTGTACATTTCAGGACATTTGGCATCTTCCAACTAATGCTAGTATTTTTCTAGGCACAGTGACAACCTAACAGCCCCTGCACATTTCTGAGTGCTCCAGAGTTCTGACTCCAGCTGACAACCACTGGTGACTAATTGGGCTTACTGGGATATCAAGCTTTATTGTATGAAATAATTTTAAAGGATGTAAATGACAAAATTGGAACTCTCTCCAGATGATAAAAGAACAGGAAAATGAAATAAATACTACATGTACCAGGAAAAAAAATAAAATAACCTGTTAAAATTAAATTAATATAGTCAAATATAGATGAAAAGTATTTCATTTACTATAAAATTTTAGTAAATGCATACATGGTTAACAAAGTATGTTTTTAATAACCATAAAAATACACTGCAGTGGGCAATTTTACCTAGGATAAATGGGTTCAGATATGAAATTTCAGATTTAATATAATAAAAATGTATTATTGGAAAAAATTCAATATCCATAAACATAGATTAAAAGTAATTTTTCTCTACTTCCTAGTAGAAATAGAATCAGAAAAAAAGTTATATTAACACTAATGAAATCACCAGAATCATAATAAAACCAATATAGTGAAAAGAAATCTTTTGGGCTTCTGAAGTTTAGCACCACTGATTAGAGTTATGTAAACAACTGAATAAACTGTGGGTATTCATTTTTCTAATTTTCTAATAAAACTAATTTACAGTTTTCAAAGCACATGTTAAGTAAATGGCTCTCAAATATACATATTAGTATTAAAAATTCCTTTGAAACTCTGATCATTCTAAAAAATACTTAAATGTTTAGTTCTAAGAGCTGTTACTGACTGCCTTGTGTGTTCTAGCCCCTAGCAAGGTAAGAAGAGAAACCAAAGACAAATAAAGTACGCTGAGATATTTCTGATAATTGGATTTTGGTAATTTAAGAGGTGAATTAAGTTAAGTTACCCAAACCATAGGATTCCTCTTGTCTTTGATAATCAAACTACCTTTCCTCCTGTTTCCCGTCTCTGCCCCATCCCTACCCCTGGCAATCACTAATATGTCCATCATTTTTGAAATTTTATCATTTCAAAAAATTATATAATGTAATCTTAGAGAATATTATCTTTTAGGATTGCTTCTCCCCATCCCCCTAACGCAGCATAATTTCCTGGAGATTCATCCAAGTTGTATTTATCAGTGATTTGTTCCTTTTTATTGCTGAGTAGTATTCCTTGGTATGTTTCCACGATCTGTTTAACCATTCACCTGTCTATGAACATCTGCACTGATTATTATAAAGCTACTATGAATACTTTTGTGCACATTTTTTTGTGAACACAAGTTTTCATTTATTTGGGGCAAATGCCCAAGAGTGCACTTGTTGGGATCTATGATAGGCACATGTTTTTTTCTAGAAATTGCCGAACTCTTTCCAAAGTGTTTGTGTTTCCACCAGCAAAGTATGAATAACCCAGTTTCTCTGCATACTTGCCAGCATTCAGTATTGTTACTGTTGTTATTGTAGCCGTGTGGTTGATGTCCAGTGATAGCTCCTTGTGGTAATTTCTAGGTAACTACAGGCTTTTCATGGTGGGTGTCCTCCATTCTTCACAACCTGCTCGATTTCATGTTAACATTCACAGCCAGGTTACAAATTTCACTGTCATCCAACATCGTGTCTCCTGATACATTGGTTACCACTTCAAGCTCTTTAAGGTCATCCATTGCTAAATGTTTTCTCCCTCTTTAATGTGCACAGGCACTGCATGCCACCAGCAGTGACACCTCTCGGGCAGTGCTTCTCAGAGGGCTAGGAGAGGAGCCGGGGGTGTGAGGGGAGGCCTGTGGAGCATGGAAGTGGACTGCATGGGATTGAGAGCACCATTCTACCTTCCCCACCCTGCCTGCACACACGGTGGAGGGTGTACACTAAATCACCCAACTTCCTCCAACTGGACCGAGGTAAACAGCTCTTTCTATACTTAAAAACGAAAGTGTTTGTTTCAATTAAATTTGACAAACATTTCTTGAATTCTTACCAGAGAAGGGCATTTTCAATAAGTTAAAAAGATATAGAGTCTTCCCTAAGGAAATTTCTAATTTGAGAGGGAATATATATAATTAGACAGCTTGGCAAAGATGTTAATCATTTCAGTTAGCGTTGGGGGTGAGGAACTATGTTATTTTAGGCAAGTCTTTAGCACATAGGAGATGTGGCGATAACTATCCGGGAGGGAGAGTGGGATTTCCCATGTGGGTCTGGGGTCTCTGGGGTGGTGAATAATAGAGCTTGGTTCAGGAAAGACGGGACCCCTGAAGTCAAAGGGAGCTGGAATGGGGTGAGCAAATGGATCTTATGACACAAAAGACCAGGATCATTATAAGAAAATGTTCCTCAGAAGGTTGTTAGGAGTCAATAGTGGCTCCGGACTCTGACAGAGACTGACAGACCAACCTCCAGGAGGAGCTATATCATGACAAAGGCAAGAAGTTTGGACATAAAGACAACATTCTGGTACAGCCAGGAGCCTCTGACTTGCCTCAAGTTTCCCACAGTTATAGGGAATGGATAATTTAGTGTTACAGGCAAAGTAGTGGTGTGAGGACATTTAACCAGCAAGGATGAGTAAGCAGCAAGAACGGACGGTGGAGTTTAGCGCTTGGCCTGCACTCGCTGAATAACACAGACAGCAGGACAATCCACCGATAAGTGCTTAACTCAGTTGTAGCCCAAGAAAAATGGCCTCTTGGTGCCATATTACTCTCTGAGGAGAGGAAACAAATCTACCTGTCATGGCCTGCTGTTATGAATCTGTTTAAAAGTCTGAGAGGGGCGATTCAGTGTCATTAAACCTTCATACAATTACTTTAAAGTACTGGCTAGAGTTTTACCACAAATGACACCTTCCTTAGATTTATAGACTTTAAAGAACCAAGGTAACGGATATTGGACATTGGAAATGATTCCTGTCTTGATGAGGATGTGCTGAGGCAGGATGTTTTCCCCTAAAGTCTCAAGCTTTTCTTTTCTTCTGAATCGTATATGTGTTAATAATTCACCTGCTTTATCTGTTATTTCCTGTTTCTGTGAGACATGTATAGTCCTGGTAAGGAACATGGACGATGGGTCATCACAGCCCCGGCCTCTCTGGCCCGGGGGGGAAGGATTCCAGCATCTGGCAGCGTGAGGGAGGTGACAGATCGGCCACGTGGACAGTGAGCTCTTCCTCGCATTGAGCCCAGGAAAATGAGAATCTAGGAAGCCGGGAGACAAAGGTCTAGCTCAACCTACTGATACATTTTAATGAGAAAATGTTCATGGATAGGATGCAGATAATCATGGGCATAGCCCTTGAAATCCTTCTCACTTAAAGCAGTAATAAGGTTCTCTCTAAAATGCCCATTCCGGCATAAAGAGTGAAGAAATTGCCAGGCAGTGGATATATTGTTACCACTTCAATGTGGCCAAACATTCTAGTCCCCACCCACTGTATTTTAAGGTAAACAGTATTTTAAAGAACGTTTTTAAGAATAGGTTTTAGAGTTTATAGGAGGGCAGTGGGACTGTATTTATTTACGCCCCCTTTGTTTGACGGCTTTGTCAGACTTGACTCCACAACCTCAGATCAAACCATTTGAAATGTAGAGTACAATTAATTAAGTGATGTTTTGCTTATATAATGCTCTCCTCCTCAGTAAATAAATAAGAAAATTAAAAAAAATCCTGCTGCCAACCATTTTATTTTTAGAAGCAATCGTATTTCCCCCACTGAATTAACAAAGCTTTATTTTTTTCAGGGCTGCATTCCAACCAAACTGAAGTGTGTGGGCATTGTGGGCAAAGCTACCTACCAGCCAGGCTAGTTCACAGATATTACTATCTGGGAGGGTTGTTTAGAAGTTATGAGGGCATCAGGACCAAGCTGGGGGTGAGGGGTGTTACCATATTAGGAGCCCATCAATTGTCAAGAATCAGGACGTAACATAGGGAAGGGAGTGGATGAGCCATGAGTAGTTGGATGGGCCTGCATGCTTCATTGGTGTTTCAGAACCTAGCACGACAGAAGAGAGAAATGCTGGAGGATAAAGGGAATGGAGAGCCTTGGACTCTGTTCCGATGGAAGTGGTCCAACAAGTGGTATTGAGGATCTATGAACTATTTCTGATGTTTCTAAAAATCTAAGAGAAATTTTGCATTTATTCATAATAATACTGTGCAGATTAATTAAAATGCCAAGTTTCTTTGCTTTGGGCTGGGATTATGTAAATTAATTGTTGTAACATATTTATCTCAATCTATGTAGAGTTCTGATTATTGGCAAGGGGAAATGAATTATTACTTAATATGTGCCTGTGTGTAGATAAAATCTTTCAAACCGTGAGGTCTATGGGAAGAAGTGATAAGAGCCTTAGTGCTGAAGTCGTCGATAATTGCTGTGCTAGAGAAGAGAGACTATCTTGTGAATCTGATGAGTTTCTGCTCTACCACATGGGGCCTTGGGAATGCTCAGTGATTATGTATATTTAATCTTTATTCTAGTTACAAGACAAATATATCTTAGGCTTTCTGAATAGAGACACATCGGAGCTAAACAAATACATGAAAGGTTAGCTTAGTAGTGAGCCTAAGGTGAGTGATATTTGCCATCTCTCAGTAAAATTAATTTTACAAGGGAAATTCATTTCATAAGGGGCTTACTTCTTACAGTTGGGAATACAAGATGAATGAGGCCTTCATCGTGGACAAATGCCTTTGCCTTTGAGGAATGCCTGGGTTGGGAAAAAGGTCCTGTTGAGCCCCAGTTGGGCCCTTGATCAACTTCATCTTTTTAGGATAGCGTGGTACCATTTGGAGAAGTGTCCCTTCTATCCCCTTATACAGGACAGAATCCACTATTAGACAACACAGTGTAGGATATCAGAGGAAGCACTCGGGCCCATCAAATTAAAAGTTTTCAATCTATATTTATGTATCAAAGACTTTAAAAATATAAATGCCTACAAGAGGTCAGGAGGATATTCATTTTCTTCTAAAGCAGTTCCTTTTAGTGATTAAAAGTTAAGGGTAATTGCAGAGAAGATAAGCAGGATTTGCATTGGATATCCCAAAGAGCTTTAGAAGGGAGGGAAGCCATCAGAAAGAGAAACCGCTGAAATCTGATGTCTTCACTACAGTGGTCACTGGATAAAGACCATGGGAGGCTCGTGAGAAGGTAAGCGCCACTGTGGTGTGTGTATGGGGTGCAGCTTAGAAAGAGATGGTCTGCAAAAGCTTCTGCTACAAGGTGTTTTTTTTTTTTTTTTTTTACTTTCTTAGCGAAAAGGCAAACAAGCAATAATTTACTTTTCCCAAAGTAGCATTTCTCCTGTAACAAATTTGGCTTCCAGTCAGGAGAGCATTTGGGTGTGTCACAGTGGGCTCCACAGCCTGCCGTGCTCCCCAGAAGCTCAGAACTCTGTGAGAGTTCTGGGCATGACACAGCCACGCAGCATGTAATTACTAAATTCTGTAGTGTTAGAGCCAGACCCCACTAATGTTTCTAGCTGTTTATTTTCCTATTTGATTCAGAACTATTTGAATATCGCTGAGGAATCTTTCAAAACAACTATGAGGTGTTTTAGTCCCTGGAGACGACAGTTCTATCATCCTAAGATGAGCAAAACCTGCCACCTCTGAGATAATTCTGGCATCCCTCAACTGCTTTAAGGAGATTCAGGAAATGGTGATTTACTGTAATAGTAAAGGATATATTGGACACAATGCCATTCAATTACAAGAAAATAAAACATAGATTAAGCATTAAGGAAAAGCCATCAGTCAGAGGAAGAGGTTTTTTGGGAACAAAAAAAGATACAAGGAGAACTATGTGTGCTAGAAGCTAAGACGGGGGAGGATATAAAAACAAAACACACAACTTTTTTTTTTTTTTAAAGCCCCAGGTGAAAGATTGAGAAGAGAAACAGGTTTCAGTGTTTATAAAACCACTCTTCTTTTCTCAATTTCCCACCTCCAAAATCAGACCAGCCTTTGAGAAAAACTTTAATTACACTTGTTTTGAGAAACACCTGAGTTTTTTTATTTTTAATTCCATTTTCCTTTAGTGGGCCTTGGGGGAGCATAGTTATTGAGTACTGTGTATATTTCTTTTGTTGTCTTACTGTTCCTGAAAGATTTTATTCACTTACTCAGCGCCCCTCTTTAACTGAAGGTTGCTCAACCTTGCCGCAGGGTCCTGACCTCTTGTAGATGACAATGATAAGTACTTCTGCCCACACCCAGGACAACCCTGCAGCCTGTGTCTCATTTTCAAAGGCAGTAGTTGCCAGCAGGCAGTTCAATATTTTCAGCTTCAATTCTTTTGTTTTGTATTCAACGCAGTGTTTTTTTCAAAGAAACAGTAAAAAATGCGGGGTTACTGCAAAGTTCCCAGATTTAAAACAAGAATTTTATTTTAGGGCTTAATCTTTCAATGCACCTGTAATGTCTTCAGCATCATTTGTGTCTCAAGGTCTTACTATGATCAGCCTGTGAAAAATCTGAAGGAAAAAATTTAAAAAAAACATTCCCAAACATTCTCTATCTTTCTGCACATAGATTATTTAACAGCTAATTATCCAGAATTCAAGCTTCCCAGGGAGTGAAACCTCAGGATTAAATTATTGCTTTGCTCTGTTTGGATAGGGAGGAGTAAGAATTCAACAACTGAATGATAAGAAAGTGGATTTTTCAAAGTAATACAATAATTTTCATCATTATCATTTTTATAAAAAACAGATGTAGCAAAAGGGAAGAATTTTCAGGATAGAATAATAATGATGAATAATGAGCTGAAAAAAATGATGCTATAGGAAAAACAGAAATGTGGACATTGGTTATTTTATTTTTTTAAGAAAAGGCTTAGGTAGCTACCATGTAGGAAGAATTTTAGTCACAAAACAATGAATAGTTTTCTGTTAGCAAAGGACAGAATAAGATGAAAGGGCTTACACTAAGGCAGGAGAGATTCCAGTTGGATCTAAGAAGATCTTCAGGACTGTAAAGGGATCAAGCTCTGACAGGGAATGTTCCAGAAGGCTACTTATTTTCCCCCCAGGTGACATTAAGGAAGAAAAGAGACAACTATTTGTTCTGAATTGTTCACCTACATACAGGCAGAGGCATGGAAGATGGTTTCTGGAAGTCTCCTGAAGCTTAACACTTTCTATTCTCTGATAGTTCATTTATTGTTGTTTTCCTTTGAGATATGCTATTATGCAATGGAAATAAATGTTTCCTATCTTGGTTAGCAGCATTCCCATCCTCACTGTCCACCATCTGACACAGTTCAAGGTCAGTCTTTTACTCATTCTCTCTGACCACCTCTACATCCGTACTGAACTGATTTGCTGCAAATGGCTATGACATTGAAGATGCTGGACACATGTCAGGTCCTATGCCAGGTGCTAATTGCACAGCTAAATTCTAATCCTCACAAAGAACCATTCAAGAGAGCCCTGTCAGTCTTCCACTGGATAAAATATAAATGAAGAAACAGAACCAAGAGGCTTGCATAAGCTAATTATAGAGAGAAACTTTAAACTCCAGTCTTTCTAATCCAAATTTTGCACTTTGAACATGTCATAAAGTGAGAAGCAACTAAGCCACTGCTTCACTTAACTGCTAAGATGTGTAACTTTGGGAAAGTAACTGAACCTTTTTAATTGCAATGTCCCTGTTACTTGGGGACTGGCTTTTCTTTTTGATTAGGATATACAGGAGTCCTATGGGGAAGTAGAATGATAGCTTAGTTTTATATCTATGGGTTCTAGCCTGAGCTTAACATGACAATCTTTTTCTGGAATGTACTTCCTCTTCATATTTCCCAAGAGAGAAGATCCAACTCCCAAGAAAGAGGTTTCACAGGTGGTTGGTTGTCTTTCCTCGTGTCCAGCTTGTATGTAATTACTTTTGTCTTATGCATTCCACTCTGATTATCATTTGTGACTGCAGTGACTGGTTGGCATCCCTCCCTGCCAATGACTTGAGCCAAAGAAAGTCTACATAGAAAATATAGCTTGAACTGGCTTATCTTAGAAGGTCTATGCGTTTGTGACTCCTGTCCGTATAACATTTACAAAACTTAGAGTTTGTAGAATACTTGGAGATATTTGTCAAGATGGCAAATATCTTATAATTTATAATCTGTCTGCAATTGATGAGATTTGGTTTCTTTGGGAAATAGTGAGGAGAAGGGCTCTGAGACTGTATCCAGGCTCATGTTTGCCATGGTCAGCAGGGGGAAAGGAAGCATTTGTGTCTCATAATTGTTATCCCTAATGTACACAAGTTTAATTTTACAGATGATCCAACTACCATGTAGGTTGCTTGCTGTCTTAGCCAATAAAGGGTCTGGGGAGAATAACTACAGTAAACCCAGCCAAAATACTATAAATAAGGTCAAAAAATTTTAATTGCATAACATGGAGAGCTTCTTATTGCAAGAGTAATGAAAAACATTATTTTCTGTTGCTTTATGAAAAAAAGAAAAAACCCTTTTTTAATCTATTAGCTATTAGAAAAGGATTATTACAAATAAATGTGCAGCAAGCATTCATTTCTTTCCTCTCCTCTCCTTACTGTAGAAGGTAAGAACAATAGCCTGCCTCTTTTGAAAATAGGGTTGGGAGGCAGTAGCCAATCACTTTGTATTCTAGTCAGCATCATCATGGGGCATGATTTTTTTTTCCTGAGGTACATGATTTTCTTTTCATAATTTTTTTCTTTATTGATTAAGGTATTACATCTCTCTTGAAGAGGGTATGAGTGAGTTCTGTATTTGGGAGGAAGGGTGAAATGGGTATTAGGTGGCCAGGAGGGAACACTGGCGAAGACCATTCAGTTGTTTACCAAACTTATTTCCCTTCCACCTGGGTAAACAGATTGCAGGTTCCAGGTTCGTTGTTTTTAGAAGTGGTCATGGAATGGAGATGACTCTGGCTTCTGCTGGGGAGCTTAACCAACGGTGATTCATTACCTCACATTTCTAGAGGCTGGAAGCCTGAGATCAAGGTTGGCAGGATTGGTTCCTTCTGAGGGCGGGCCTGCCTGATCGCCCCTAACTACCTCTGCCTGCTGGCCTGATCACCCCTAACTGCCTCTGCTTCAGCCCCTGCACCTGGGACTCAGGCTTCCCTCCCTCTGGCCAGCCACAGGCACCTGAGACCTGGGGTGGCATTGTCTGGGCTGGCCGAAGGCACCTGGGACTGGGGGCAGCTTCTCCCGTGCCCGGCTTTGTCAGAAAGGACGTCCGGAAGGTCACCTGGAAGACGTCTGGTGTAATTAGCATATTACCCTTTTATTAGTATAGATATGAGTGAGGTCATGTGATATTTATCTTTCTTTGACTGGCTTATTTCACTTAGCATAATGCTCTCCAGTTCCATCCATGCTGTTGCAAATGTTAAGAACTCCTTCTTTTTTACTTCAGCATAGTA
>NW_006289197.1:302655-306474 GCF_000327345.1 Myotis davidii
ATTGATTTCAGAGAGGAAGGGAGAAGGAGAGAGAGATAGAAACATCAATGATGAGAGAGAATCATTGATCAGCTGCCTCCTGCACACCCCCCACCAGGGATCAAGCCTACAACCTGGGCATGTGCCCTTGACCAGAATCGAACTCGGGACCCTTTAGTCTGCAGGCCAATGTTCTATCCACTGAACCAAACTGGCCATGGCTATTTTGCTTCTTAATTATTTTTTTAAATATTTGCTTATCAGGATAAACATCATATAAGAACCTATAGTAAGAATATATTAATTTACTCAGGGATTTTCTGAAAACACTTTTAAAGTATCTGCTTATTGTTTGTTTTTTCTTAAAACTTTAGACTATACAACAAACTGCTTCTGCGTTAGGGAAATGTCCATATGTAATGTATCAATATATTTAGATTGAGTTACTGCCAAAAATATATTAAATGCTTTTTAAAAACACAGGAATTGGCCCAGCCGGTGTTGTCCAGGGGTTGAGCATCAACCTATGAACAAGGAGGTCATAGTTCGATTCCAGTCAGGGCACATGCCTGGGTTGCGGCTCCATCCCCAGTCATGGGCATGCAGGAGGCAGCCAATCAATGATTCTCTCTCATCGTTGATGTTTCTATCTCTCTCCATCTCCCTTCCTCTCTGAAATTAATAAAAAATATATTTAAAAAATAGAGGAATTGAGTTTTTTTAGAATAAAGTGTCCTTTATTGGATATTTCCTTTAATGTCTACTACAGAAAAAAACATAGTAAGATGATTTTAACTGCTTAATTTAAACTTTTAACAAAAATATTTAAATTATTACAATAATATTAATTTATTCTGATCACAAATTATGTACTCTTTCCTTGATGGTTTGCTTACCCACTTGATAGCAAGATTAAATATTTCTATATATAGATTGTCTTCTACTGATATAGGGTAGAATTTTAGGATAGTCAGACTAGAAATTAGGTAGACTTCCTTCTGTTTGCCAGCACACAGTTAGTTACTTGGTTCTTTTTTTTTTTTTTAAGATAATGAGTCTTATAAAATTCCAGGCAAAAGTCTTTTCCAGTGAAGGCCTTTAAATTTTGTACTTATACAATTACATACTTTAAGTAACAAACAGATATCCCTTCTCCCCCATTCCCTGATTGGGATTATTGCTTTCTGAGTCCCCTGCTGGTAAGATTTCTTTTCTTTCAAAGTTTGAGCAGTGGTAAATCCGTCTGTCTGAAAGGTCAAAAGAAATTTCTCATGATCTAGATGTTTGTTCTTGTCTTGAGCATTGCTTGCCTATGGCCACCCTTTATTTTTTTTAGAAATAGAGCTCATTGTCCATTAGAATGTTTAAGTACATTTTTCTTTCTCCTGAAAGGCAAGGTTTATCTTCTAATGGAACATTACAAAGCATGACTAATCAATCAGGACAAGAACAATTCTTAAGAATATCATAGAACTGTCCCGTTTCTATTCCCATTCTCTGCTGTAATTTGTGGGAGAGGGAGATATTTGACATTTAACAATCCCATCTTCTCACTAGATACAGAGTTTTGTTACATAGCCAATGACCGAACATCTTGGTCTGCAGGACTTTTCAAGGTTCTCTTGGTAGAGGTGCTACGGCAGATACTAAATTGTAACTCTCACAAGGCAAATCAGAGGATTGGAGAGTATAGACACCAAATGAGAGCCTTATGGAATGTTGGACCAGAACAGGATAAACTGAGTAAGCTCCTTTCTTAAAACCACTTACAAAGAAACGGGAACGAGCTTCTGGAACATTACAAAGCATGACTAATCAATCAGGACAAGAACAATTCTTAAGAATATCATAGAACTGTCCCGTTTCTATTCCCATTCTCTGCTGTAATTTGTGGGAGAGGGAGATATTTGACATTTAACAATCCCATCTTCTCACTAGATACAGAGTTTTGTTACATAGCCAATGACCAAACATCTTGGTCTGCAGGACTTCTCAAGGTTCCCCTGGTATAGTTGCTAGGGCAGATACTAAATTGTTGTAACTCTCACGAGACAAACCAGAGGATTGGAGAGTATAGATACCAAATGAGAACCTTATGGAATGTTGAACCAGAACCAGGATAAACTGAGTAAGCTCCTTTCTTAAAACAGGCGCATCATGCGGATGTTGGAAGAGGTCATCGAGAGGTGACCGCAGGTTGACCTGAGAGTGGATTCCGGCAATGGGCGGCTCCACACCCTCGGGGCATGGAATGTACCTTCTGCGCACCGCCCACAGGTGGGCGCAGTCTTGAGAGAGGAGGGTATTGAGACCGTCTGGAGTCCGGCTGGCGACCGCTGCCCCAAAGATTTCCTTAAACCCGCGGTCGCCAACTTTTCGGACCTCACGGGCCACCATTGGTCCGCGGACCACCGATTGGCGACCACTGGACTGACTGAACCCCATTCAGTCCTCAAACCTGGTAAGCTCCCTTGCTTATTAGAACTACCACCTCCCAATCTGCTGAGTGTCCTGCCGTGTATGGGGCCAGGTTGTGAATCAACAGTTGTTATACCAGCTGAGATTGTGTGTTAGATACACACATGGGATGTTTGTAGTTTTTTTTTTCTTGTTAGGTTTTGGGGAAGAGCATGGAGACAGCCACCCAAACTATTTGTTAGAAACTGAATGTAAACTGTAATTAAAAAAAGAAATTGAGCTTCAAATCCCAGTTGTGAAACTGACTCATTGTGGATAAGTGGGGGTTGGGGGGTGGAAAAGGAAACTGAGTTCAAGATTGTTTCTCCTCACTCTATGTGAAGAAATATTTTGATGCATTATAAGGAAATGTTTCCAAGATTTTGTGTATATATATATTATGTTAATTTTTGTGGGAATAAGACCCATAACTTACATTAATTTTCAAAGAGGGCTGTGGCTCAAAAAAGTTAATTTCCAGGTTTCTCTGTTGTTTGATGAGATTTAAGGTGGTGCCATCCTATTTTCTGTACAAGGATTACTTGAAAACTGTGTGGGAAGATTTGAGTATAATTAGAAACAGACAAAGATATTTTCTATGCATTAGGAAAGTCCTGAGGACAAGTGAAGTGGCTCAGGTTATTATGATACAATCATATGTTAATCTGTAAAGGACTTCTTTTTAGTATGAAAATAAATCCTCTTATCCAGAAAAGGCAGAATCAGTGAAAAAAGTAATTGCTATTCAAGCCTCTCTGTCCCATGAGCTATCTCAAGGATGAGTCAATAACAGATAGTACCTGAGGTCTGATGCAACCAAAGTTTATTTTAATGTCCCCCATCTGTTCAGGGAAGGAAAATCTGATAATATAACTAATAAAACATATTATTAAAAGGGGATTAAGTTTAAGTGTGTAAACACAGGCAAGAGTACTTAGTATTTATTTTTTCTGTGTAATCTGAAAACCTGATAGATAAAAAAGCTGGACTCATGGGAGTACCTTAACATAAACTCTTGTTGCATCATACGTACTGGAGACAATTATTCTATATAATAAAGAGCTAATATGCTAATTGGACCAAACAGCAGAATGACCATCTGGGCGACCGTCCAGATGACCTTCCAGATGAAGCCAGGGCTGCAAGGGCTGAGGCAGCAGCTGGGGCTGCAAGGTCCTACCCTTACACGAATTTCGTGCATCAGCCACTAGTCTGTGCATAATATGCATTGAATCACAGTAACCCCTATAATTTTAGTTAGAGATTTTTAAGTGTTGTGGGTTTGGGGGGCGGCACAGCTTTTTCCTACTCTTGGGATGAAATGTTATATTTTTATATCTTAGAAGAGTAATCTCAAACTTGAAGAATCTTTGAGCCAGCAGG
>NW_006289197.1:306520-328026 GCF_000327345.1 Myotis davidii
CCTTGCAGCCAAGCCACCCAGTGTAGTGGGAAGATTTGGAATGTGAGAGATCTAGGTTTGAATGCTGGTTTTGCTGCGTATTTTTTCAGTGTTCCTTTGTGGATTAGCTAAGTATTGGTCCAATGCCAATATTTAGCATTAGATGGAATTTACTTTCTGCTTTAGTTTAATCCACAGTACCCAATCCTGGTGAGACTGGCATAGAAGAGCCAGGAGCTGTTGTGATCCTTACACTTGTCAACTGCTTAATAATCTCTGAAATTTTGCAGAATTTCTTTATGGTTCTTGTGCTTTATAGGTTGTGTGACCTTGGCTAAGCTACTTAACGTCTGAGTCTGTTTCTTAGCTGTAAAGTGAAGATAACACTTGCCTTTATGGTTGGCATAAGAGCTGGAGATGGTGTTAAAGCCTCTTGCCCAGAACCTGGCTACAGTTGGTAGCCATTTGGTTCTGACATTTGACATCTAGCTTGTACTTGAAAGTATTTAGGAACACAGAGGTCTCTGCTTTGTGAGAACACCTCTTCTACTGTAGCTCAATTATCATTGATAGATTAATTATTGGCCCTGCTTGCATTCCCAGCAATAACAAGCTTAATTACTCTTAGATGTGATATACTTTCAAAGGTTTGAGGGCAGACATTGCATCTCCTCTTCCCTAGATGTAGTCCAGTTCACCAAACTATTATTGCTAGAGATTATCTCAAGACACATCATCCTTTTGGACACAATGTAGAATATAGATTTCTCTTTTCAGTGTGGTGTCTAAGGGTGCAATATTGCTGTAAGTGATATGAACAACACAAGCCCAGAATCAATATTCTGTCATTGGCAAATTAAGTCACCTTCAAAAGTTTTGAACTTTAATTCTTAGGGCCTCAGTTTTCTCATTTATAAAATGAGTTGTTTGAACTGAACAACACCTAGCATTGCTTCTTGCCCTAGAATTATGTAATTTAACATTATCCATATGCATCAATATTATATTTCGTAGATACTAGGAGAGTTCTTGATTAATTTCACCAACAGTGTTTCTTTTTAACTGAGTATTTGTGCTAGACTCAATGAGTAAAAAAACAAAAGAAAACAAAAAATATGCCTCCTCAAGGGGCTTATGTTATTTAGCGATAAGCCATGAAACATAAGTTTTTTTTAAAAAAGGATGACAAACCCTCTTGATTTTAATAATTCTGCTTCTACATGGTGCATAGTTTATATCATTAACAAAAGTTAAAGTTATTGTTAGCAGCAATAGTCTACTCATTAACAGATAATAAAATTGACATTGGAAAATGAAACATCTGGTGAATATATATTTGAAGCTCTTATCTGTAGAGATGGTGGAAGAAGCTGGCCAATGTCCTGTCACTGTCATTATAATTCAGAGAATCCCCTGGCAGAAAGAATCCCCATGATGGAACTCAGCCTATGTGTATTATGTACTCGAGTCTGAGAACTATTTCTCCTTTCTGAGAGAGTATCAACAATAGATCAAAGACACTGGTTCTCTGCCACCAGGGTGGCTTAACACACAGGTGTTGTCCGATGAACTTCACTCTTTCTATCTGAGGATCTTGAAAAAATTTTAGACAAACTCTTACTTTGTGAACCCGAGGCCCTGCATTGCGGTGCTTGCTTCTTCTTTCTCCCACCTGTGGTATTTGCCTGATACTATTGCCTGATAGTATTGTTATGGATATTAACAGGCAGATGGTTGATGGGAGACCTTGTTTCAACACCAAATGAGGCTAATAAAAAGTATTTTAGAACAACCATGGAAGAAAATCAATTGCTTTTAGTGTTTTCTTTAAAGAAAAAAATGAAAGCCATGTTTTCTTTGAAATGAAGTATATTCTAGAGGTTTTGCTTCTTTAGGCTGTTTCTTCCCTCCTTCCTCCTATGGTCACAGGCAAAAGAGAATGCAAGGCGAGCAGAGCTGCCTTTTCTAGGGGCCTCAGCTGCTCACATGCCTGGGAGACTCAGACACACACTGCCCCAGGCCTTGCCTGAACCGAGGAGCCATAGATGTCTGTCTCCCTCCAACAGAGATTAGGGCAGAGTCCTGGCATTTTTAATGACACACATTCTGAAGTGTGTCTGGAACTTTCCCCGCTAGGCTTCTATCATCTTGAGCTCATTTTGCTCTACTTTATTCTGGGCTATAGGTTTCTGCATCTGTCCACTTGTGCGCGCACTCTGTGCGTGCGTGCGTGCGAGTGTGTGTCTGTGTGTCTCTGTGTGTGTGTCTTCTGTTCATCTTTTTGTCATTTGTATAGCTGATTAAAAGCAACAGGATAAATAGGCTACTTAGCACCAAGTGAGGCTAACCATAGCTAACATGTGGTGACCTCAAAAGCTTTAAGTCTGCCTTTTGAACAAACTTGAAAGAGTAAATGTATCTCAGCGTGATATGAGAGGATCACAGTTCACACACTGGGAGCAGCTCTTTCTCGGCAGGTTGATTTGTGAGCCTTACAGTGTTTGCTGTTTATTGGGACAAACTCTTTCAAGTCCCCCTCTCTTCTATCATGGTCTATTTGAGGCTGTTGTCCTCCAAATGGCATCCTCTCATGAGCAGTTAAACTTGCCCTGCTGTGCCAGCAGACTTTTTACTAGTCTGTAATTAAGAAACTCAGTTTTATATGGGTCCTATAAGATCCGTTTGTCAACTGTGCAGATAAACACTTCTATCCTGAGGGTATCCCTGCGACAAGAACCATATGTCATCACCTTCAGATAAATGTCAAAAGCCACTTGGTTATTAGTTTTCTGCCAGCTTGAATACCCAGCTTTACCCTTACTATCACTTATGGCTCATGATGTGCCAATTATGTGTGAGGCTTGAACAAAATGGAAATTGGCTTGATTCCCATCTGGGTTAAAATGATGAATTCTTATAATCTATTATGAAGCTGAATAATGAGTTGAAGTAAATGCCCACACAATTCAACTGAAAAAGTTTTATTTAAGAAAAGTAGTTTCACTTTTGTAATGATTGATCTAATTGATACAGATTAGCCTGTGGAATAATTTCCCTGGGTCATTAATCAGTGCTTCAAATCACCTAGCACAGATGGTTAGACCAAATATTGTCAAAGGGCTTATGGTGTTACACTAAGAGAGGGGAGTCATGTGACATAGACAAACCTAGCTATGAAAAACAGGACTAGAAGTCTAGCTAGCTGGGAAGCATTTGGCAGATGTCATGTAGTAACCTCCTAACTGATCTGTTGCCCTTCTACTCACTTGTGGTAGGCTAATGGCCTCCAATATATACAGGTCATAATCCTTGGAATCTATATATGTGACCTTATATAGGAATATGGACTTGGGCGATGTAAATAGTCAAACATCTTGAAAGGGGGAGAGTATCCTGGGTTATAAAGGTGGGCCCAATGTAATCGAAGGGTCCTTACAAGAGGGAGCCAGAGGGAGATTTACCGCATACAGAAGAGAGAAGGCAATGTGCCTCTCACAGCAGAAGGAGAGATATTTTAAGATGCTACCCTGTAGGTTGTAAAGGTGGAAGAAAGGGCCCAGAGCCAAGAACACTGGGAATGCTGCTCTAGAAGCTGGAAAAGGGAAGGAAACAGTTCTCTTCAAGAGCCTGTGATGGGAGTATGACCTACTTGATTCAGCCCAGCACAACTGATTTCATATTTCTGATCTCTAGGACTGTAAGAGGATAAATTTATGTTGTTTAAAGCCAGCTGGTTTGTGGCAATTTGTTATAGAAGCAATAGGGAATGAATACAAGCACCTATGACCTATCCTAGATTAATACCTGATGCATTGCTAAATGTATAAGGGATACACACAGAAATGTATAAGGGATACAGACAGCAAGAAGCGATAGTTCATGAAACAAAATAGAATCAGACTCATAGATAGAGAGCAGGTAGTCAGATGGGGGGATGGAGGGTTAGGAGGGATGGAGAGATTGAGCTAAAAAGAAAAAAAAGAGAAAACTCATGGACATGGACAACAGTATGATGATGGTGGTGGTGGTGGTGGTGTGGAATAGGGCATAGAGGAGATAAATGGTGTTGGGGGGGAAGGAGCAATAGTTCTTGTCACCAATGGCTTATATTATGCATTATAATCTATAATAATAAAAGGGTGATATGCTAATTAGACTGGACGTTATTCCAGATGTCCTTCCTGACGAAGCTGGGGCCAGGGGAAAGCCAGCCAGGGTCCGGGGTGCCTGCCAGTGGCTGGAGGAGGGAAGCATGGGTCCCAGGTGCCAGAGGAAAGCTGGTGCCGGCATCGGGGGGAAGGAAGGCCTACTCTTGCACAAATTTTTGTGCATCGGGCCTCTAATATGTATAATATACACAAACTAGGGAAAAAAAATTTAAAAATCAGTCAGGGATATTTTATGAGCATGCACAGGATGCTTTGGGTACACAGAAGAATGACAAGTCATCTGGTATTCTGGAATACTAAGTCTAGGTATTGGACTGTGTCACTAGTGATGAGAGATTATGCTGGAAAGAAATTGGAGGACAAGCACCTGCAACAGACTGAACTGTGTCCCCCAACATTTGTATGTTGAAACTCTAACTCCCCCACCAGTGTGACTGTAGACTATGAAATTAAACTAGGTCAAATTAGGTCCTAGGGATGTATATATGATCTGACAGGATTAGAGTTCTTTTTAAAAAAATATATTTTATTGATTTTACAGAGAGGAAGGGAGAGAGATAGAGAGTTAGAAACATCGATAAGAGAGAAACATTGATCAGCTGCCTCCTGCACACACCCCACTGGGGATGTGCCCACAACCAAGGTACATGCCCTTGCCCGGAATCGAACCTGGGACCTTTTAGTCCGCAGGCCAACGCTCTATCCACTGAGCCAAACCAGTTACGGCAAGAGTTCTTATAAGAGGAGACATTAGATTGCTGTGCTCCACCATGTGAAGATGTGAAGACACAGGGGGAAGGTGGCTGAGTGAAATACTGAAAGAGGACTCTCACCGGAAACTGAATTGGCTGGTGTCTTGACCTTGGATTTTCCAACCTCCAGAACTCTGAGAAAATAAATTTCTGGTTTTTTATGCCACCTAGTCAGTGATACTGTGTTATGGCAGACCAAGCTAACTAAGACAGTATTTATGCTCCTAGAACTGTAGTATCTTGACTTCGCTCTTTAAAAATGGAAATTAACCTTTAATCAGTAAAGTGCTTACTAGCTAAAGTGAAGACTTCTGTCAGGTTTCTGACATGCAGAGAGAAGATAAGAATCCTCATGCAAATAAACTTTTTAATTGACCTTCCTGTTACACACATTAAGGTGCTTTATAAGATTCCCTCTTCCAAACACTTGTGAAACATTGTTTGAATGAATTATATAACTCATAAAACAATGGTTTTTGTAAAAATTAATGATGGCTCAAAAATTGCATCAGTTGTTGTAAACAGTAATTTTACTAAGTGTTTCTTAAAGGAGTATTGTAGTCAAAGATTATAAATACCTCAGTTTGTGATTTTCTTATTATAAGTCATTCTACTCTATTTTTTCACTGCAGGATACATCTACACTAATAAAAGACAAACATGCATATTGACTGTACCTTTGCTATGCCTTAAGCCACGCCCACCAGCCAATCAGAATTACTATATGCAAATTAACCCAACCAAGATGGCGACTGGCAGCCACAAAGCTGGAGCAAGCAGGAGGCTTGGTTGACCCAATGATGGAGGAAGCCAAGCTTCCTGGCTCTGAGCTCCACTCAAAGCAACAAAGTTTCAATTATAGAAGGTAAATAAACCCCAGATACCTGCTTTCAGCTGGCCGAGCTGGCCAGCCACGGAGCTGGAGCGAGCAGGAGGCTTCCCTTGCTCCTGGGATGGTGGAAGCCAAGGTTCCCCGCCTGCCGCGGCCCTGCTCTGAGCTACACTCAAAGAAACAAAGTTTCAATTATAGAAGGTAAATAAACCCCAGATATCTGTTTTCAGCAGCCCGTCACCGTAAATTGGGTGTGACCAGCCTAAAAACAGCCATCAGCCCCTCACCCAGGCAGGCCAAACCTCTGTGGGGTGAGGGTCCCCACTAGGGGGAGCTTGACCAGCCTGCAAACAGCCATCAGCCCCTTACCCAGGCTGCAAGAGAGCATAGGCTGGGCTGAGGGACCCCCCCGAGTGCATAAATTTTTGTGCACTGGGCCTCTAGTTTGAAAATAAAATGGTACTTGACTTTTTTCTCCTGATACTTAAATATAACCTCATGCTTTTTGTTATGCTCACTTCTTCCACAGAGGGAAGAGGTCAGCTATGGAGATCTTTGTATATAGCTCTATATAATTTCAAATTTATCCTGCTGGTGGTGAAAGAGATTTTTAAAAAGTTTTATTTTTAATTGTGATAAAAAATTTATCATCTTAACCATTTTGTAAGTGTATAATTCAGGAGTGTTAGATACATTCACATTGGTATGCAATTAATTCCCAGAACTCTTTCCATCTTGCAAATATAAAACTCTGTATCCGTTAAATATCAATAACCCTATTTTCTGATCTTCCCTCCCAATTACCATTCTACTTTCTGTCTCTATAAATTTGACTACTCTAGGTACCTCATAATAACTGGACTCATACAGTATTTGTCTTTTTGTGACTGGGTATTTCACTTGGCATAATGTCCTCAAGCTTTAGCCATATTGTGGCATGTGTCAGAATTTCCTTCTTTTTTCAGGCTGAAAAATATTTCATTGTATCTACCACATTTTGTTTATCCATTCAGCTGTTGATAGACACTTGGGTTGCTTCTACCTTTTAGTTGTTGTGAATATTGCTGCTATCAATATATAGATGAATTTCTCATTGAGATCCTGCTTTCAACTTATTTTGATTATATACCCAGAAGTGGAATTTCTAGATCATATGGTAATTCTACTTCTAATTTTTTGAGTAACTGTTGCCATACTGTTTTCCACAGTGGCTGCACCATTTTAATTTTTCATTAATAGTGGACAAGGGTTTCATATTCTCCACCTCCACAAGACGTTGTTTTCTGTTTTTTATTTTTATTTATAGTAGCTATCCTAATAGGTGTGAAGTGGCAAATAATTGTAGTTTTGATTAGCATTTTCCTAATTATTAGTGATGTTGAACATCTTTCCATGTGCTCATTGGCAATTTGTATATCCTCTTTGAAGAACATGGAAGGGATTTTAAACAATGACCTGACATAGTCAGATTTGGATTTTGGGAAGATCACAACAACAGGTTAAGTGGAAGATGGATTATACAGGGAAACAAGCAAATGTAGGGCAACCAGATAGGAGGCTCTCAAGGTTTCCGTTTCTTTTTTACTTTTTAAATATATTTTCTTGATTTTTTTACAGAGAGGAGGGGCGAGGGAGAGAGAGTTAGAAACATGAATGAGAGAGAAACATCGATCAGCTGCCTCCTGCACACCCCCTACTGGGGATGTGCCTGCAACCAAGGTACATGCCCTTGACTGGAATTGAACCTGGGATCCTTTGGTCTGTAGGCTGACGCTCTCTCCACTGAGCCAAACCTGTTAGGGCAAGGTTTCCATTTCTTTTGGTGAGGAGGGGCTTGATCAGAAGGACTTGGGAAAGTACTTGAAACTGAAATTACACTTTCTTTCTCACTTTTATTATTCCATTATATATTAGGGCACATTTTTATTCATGACTATAGCACAAAGTACTCTACTATATGCTGGTCTGTTCTTCAGCAATTTCTATGTAGTAGAGAAACAATATTGGGGAAAATACCATTTGACCTATATTCAGAGATCTTACAAATTCTCTCTTTGTATGTCCTAGCACATATTTGATAGTAAATAAATATGTTATCTGAATATAAATATATATATATGCAGAAATCAGAATCATACTATAACTGCATCTTTTTATTATCCTCTTCTATAAAATCATACTAATAGGATTTCCTAGACTTCACTAACCTTCAATTTTTTTCTTCTATTATTCCATATCTTTTAAAATATAGATGCAGCATAAATTATTTAATCACTTCCCTACTGTCAGCCATTTATGCTGTTTTCACATTGCAGTAGATTCCATGTACATAAATATGGCTGCATTTCCACTAATTTTCTTTGGATACATTTCCAAAAGTGGAATTACTAGATTAGAGGACTTAGAACAGTGCCCATTGCTTAGCTAATATTCAATAAATATTTCTTGAATGATTTAAATAAATATTTTTGATACTTATTTCTGAATTTTCCTTCAGGATAATTGTACATCTGGGCTTTTGCCTCCAACATTGCCACTGCTTCCCTTGGCTGAATTTAACTGCATCCTCTTTCTTATTTAGTACTAGAGGCCTGTTGCATGAAGAGATTTGTGCAATAGGCCTTCCCTTCCCCTGGCTGCCAGCACCAGTTTTCCTCCGGCACCTGGGACCCAGGCCTTCGCTTCTCCGGCCAGGGCCTTCAGTCTTTGCTCTGCGGCTTCACCCTACATATTCAAATTAACCGCCATCTTTGTTGGGTTGATTTACATACTCTCCTGATTGGCTGGTGAGCATAGCGGAGGGACGATTAATTTACATGTTTGTCTACTATTAGGTAAGTTTATATTTTAGTCTTTGTTAATTTTATAGGTGAAAATAGTGTCTTATTTTTAAAATTTACATTTCTTTGAATACTTGTGAGGCCACCTTTATTTCCATCTGCCCATTTGACCCAATTCCTTTGTGAATTGTCTACCCATGTGTACAGTTTTCAAGTCTGTTTACAGATTAATGAGAAGAGACTATGACATCCCCTTACCCTAAGATCATGGTTTCCTGGTGTTGTGGGATGAATCATGTTCTCTCAAAAGACATGTCCTGAATAACTAGTTGCAGGAGAATAACAAGTGTCAAGAGAGTTAACTATATTGAAAGTTAAAGTTATACAATGACAAAGACTTGGCCACATGCTCACCAATATAATTTCCTCTTCCTGGAAACACAGGAAACCTATGTTTCCCTGCCTTACTTGAAATTAGATAAAGGTCATATAACTCAGGAAAGACCAATGAAACATGGGTGCATGTGATGTAATCTACTTTTGGCTTGGCCCTTAAAAGTATCTCTAGCCTGCTACATTAAGAAACTATGACATTTTTTCAACTCAACATCAAAACAATAAACAATTCACTTAAAATATGGACAAAGGACCTGAATAGACAGTTCTCCAAAGAGGACATACAGATGGCCAACAGACATATGAAAAGATGCTCAACATCACTAATCATCAGAGAAATGCAAATTAAAACCACAATGAGATATCACCTCAGACCTGTCAGAATGGCCACCATCAATAAATCAACAAAAAACAAGTGTTTGCGGTAATGTGGAGAAAAGGGAACCCTTGTGCACTGTTGGTGGGAATGCAGATTGGTGCAGCCACTGTGGAAAGCAGTATGGGGTTACCTCAAAAAATTAAAAATGGAACTGCCTTATGACCCAATGATTCCACTTCTGGAAATATATTCAAAGAAACCCAAAACATGTGAAAGAAGATATGCATCCCTCCATTCGTTGCAGTGTTATTTACAACTAGAGGCCCAGTGCATGAAATTTGTACATGGGTAGGGTCCCTAGAAGCTGCTGGCTGCCAGCCGGGGCGCCTCCTTTCCCCTGGCTGCCAGCCACCACCACCGCTCCTTTCTCCTGGCTGCCTGCCATGGCCATCACTGCCGGCTGGTGGGGCCTTTCTTTTTCCGGCTGCCTGCCGCCATTGCCGCCAGCTGGGGGGGCCTCCCTTCCACCGGCCCTGCCCCCTGGTCGAACTCCTGGTCAAGGGGACAATTTGCATATTAGGCTTTTATTATATGGGATAGCCAAGATTTGGAAGCAGCAAAAGTACCCACCAGTAGATCAGTGGATAACAAAGCCAGGCACATTTACACAATGGAATACTACTCAGCTATAAAAAGTAGGAAATCTTACCCTTTGCAACAGTATGGATGGAGCTGGAGAGCACTACGTTAAGTGAAATAAGCCAGTCAGAGAAAGACAAGTACCATATGATTTCACTTATTTGTGGAATATAATGAAAAAAATAAACTAAAAAGAGGAGACTGAGAACTGTCAGAGGGAGGGCATAGTGGGGGCTGAGTGAGATGAGTGAAGGGATTAAGCATAGAAAAAAGGAAAGACTCGTGGACACCAACATCAGTATGGTGATTGCCAGAGTAAAGTGGGGGGAAGAGGGGATGAAGGGACGAGGTAACTGGTGATGGTAGGAGACACAATTTGGGGTGATAAACACAGTACAGTATACACATGATGTATTATAGAATTGTATACCAGAAACCTATAAAATTTTATTAGCCAACGCCACCCCAGTAAATTTAATTTAAAAAGAACAATAAGATAGATATGTTTCCTGTCTTAAAAAGGTTATATTCTAGTGGGTTGAGGGAGAAGATTAATAGGTAAGATGTCAGATGGAGGACTATGCAGAGATTTAAAATATACTGGTAAGAATGACTTGTAGTTTATTTTAGATTGGATGTCAGGGACAAACTGCTTGGAGAGGTGACAATTAAATTGAAATCTTAATGGTAAAGAGGTAGCCAACCATGAGACGATATAAGCAATGGTAACTACTAATGCCAAAGCTCTAAAGTGTGGAGTTGAAACACGCTGGATCCATCAGAGCTGTTGCAAATGAAGAGGGAGAGATGGGCAAGAATGAGAATACGAAGGGTTCTATATGTTAGAGAAAAGAGTTTTGATTTTATTCTTAGGTAGGGGAAATTCTATGAGGGTTTTAAATTGCAGAATGATATGATCTAACTCACATTTTTATAAAAGATCAGTCTACTTATGTGACAAATGGATTAAGGAGGGAACAAAATTGAAAGCAAGGAAATTAGGTTGAAGGTCAAGTGATGGTGATAAGCACTTCACTACAGTGGTAGCAGTAAAAATGGAGAGAAGTCAATGGATTGAAAATATATTTAGAGACAGTGTTGTTGGTTTTGTGTGTGTGTGTTTTGTTGTTGTTGTATTTTTTTATATGCATTGAATCTTATATTTAGTGGTTGGGTTTGTAACTCTCAAATTTTAACTCCCATCCACAACTGTTACCACTTACATACAAAGAAAAACAAGATATTATTAAATGATGAAATATTAGGGAAGACCTAGGAAATAGAATTGTATTTTAAAAAGAAATATATAAAATTCTTATATGGGGCAGAGTGTTGTGCTGTCATGGCTCTACTTCTAAACTAGACTAAAACTATTAGTATAAGAAGAAATGAAAAAAATGAATTACAAAAAAACACTGACTATTTATACAGAGGAAAACAAAATAATTTTTACCCCCTTCTACCCTCTGGTGGCTACACATTACCATCCAAAGTTTGTCATTTTTGAAGCCCTTGGTAGGATGGCCATTTAAAATTCCCCTTAGAAATTCTACTAATACACAATTTAACTAAAATGGGATTGAATTAAAAAGAACAACAAGAAGTAAGTCCTCTCTACTAATCCTGATAACAACATATTCATGAAGGGATAGAATATTTATATTTTTGTTTTAGAACTCCACAGACTCACCTATAACTGTACTGGTACTCCACTGCCTAATCCCATTCTGATTCTACAGCATCAGATGCCATAATCAAGTTCTGTTTTGCCTTCTTCTTTTTTTTTCTTTTTTTCCTTGCTTGCTTTTTTGTGTATCTATGTGCTGCAGACAAATATCTAAAACCTGTCCTTTCACAAACTGCTTCCTCTTCAAAATATGACAATTGCAACAGAAAATGTCTATTGTTCTCCCTTCTTTTTCCAACTTAAGAACAGAGGCCTCCAACTAGAGAGGCTATGAACTGACTTGGAAATGCTCAACTCCCCCTCCAACCCTCCATAGTTCAGTCAACTACCTCAAATCCTTTTTGAAAAAGTATCAGATACCAATGAAGACATACTTGAGTGCAAACGTACTACTCACCCCTCCACCTCTTGTCCCTTTGCAGGGCCCCCTTCTCTTAGGGGGCCTTCCTCTTCTGCCCCCTGCTGGCCTCAGCCGGGCCTGCGCTTTTTCACTTCCTCACTTTGTCATCAGTGTCTTTGGGTTGTGCCACTTTCTTCCCGCCCTGAACACCAGGTGCCATCTAACCACGCCAGGATCCAGGGCCGAACACACAGGGAAAGACTTGCTGCCCAGATCGATAACGTGGGTTGGCATTCTTGCTAAATGTTTATAATCTTGAGGTCATTTAATGTTTCATGTCATCCCTGAAAACAGCTGTTTCCAGTCAGGAAGTGCCCTGAACAAACCATTGTGTCAGGACACTCCCCACAGGAAGTTCCGCCACCCCACTCGTCAGCAGTTCACCTAGACTTGGGGCTGGAGTGGAATCTGGGAAAAACTAGAATTTCGAATTCGGAACTAGCCCAGGGACCTTGTCCCAGAACATCCCTGGCCTAGAAGGTATCTGGAGAGACTGGGGGGCAAGGTGCGAGGAGCCACCCGTCCTCCATTAAACCTAGAGCAGGGCTCCCGCCATTTGCAGCCTCTTCAGAGAGAATGCGGACGTGTCCTTCAAGCGCCCTGAAGCCCGCCCAACCAGAGAGGCTGACTGAGAGGCGGGCTGCCGGCAGGTTTCCTCCCCCACCTCTCCCTTCGACCTTCCTTCCCCAGCTCTCAAGACCCTGGAGACAGCCTCCCACCAAACCGCCCCTCCTCCTGTGATTGGCTGTCCCAGGAGCCTTCGGCCAATGGGGCTGAGGGATCCCTGCTGACTAAGCCCGAGAGCCCGGGAGCCGGAAGGGCGTGGGCGGGCAAAGGAACGCGGGTGCAGCAGCCCAGGTGTTAGCACAGCAGTCTCGCCTCCGGTCCTCAGTCCTCGCAGTCACCACCTCCCACCAGTGCAGGAAG
The DNA here is from genome assembly GCF_000327345.1 of Myotis davidii. Lineage (NCBI taxonomy): Eukaryota > Metazoa > Chordata > Mammalia > Chiroptera > Vespertilionidae > Myotis > Myotis davidii. The sequence continues at coordinate 319,401 of NW_006289197.1, forward strand.
GTGCTGGACCGCGGTGGGAAGTGGGCGCCAGAGGAGCGTGGCTGCGGGAGCTGGCGGTGAGGGCGAACCCTGCATTCCGGCTTCTGAAACATTCCCAGCTGAGGAGTTGGGCCTGGGCGTCCAGCTGTGCGGACCTTCCCTGAAGGCCTGCTTTCTCCGCGCCTGCTCCGATTCCCTTGGTTCTGAACCTCAGGCGACTCACCTACCTGTGCTGTTTTTTGGATCATCTTCCTGTTGCGAGGCTGGACGTTGGGAGGAAACAAGGTAGGCTGGACAGAGGGCCCAAGCACAGAGCGGACGGCAGGGGCAGCTGCTGCTGCAGAGCTAGTCCCGTTTGACGTTGACTCGGTGCCCCCTGACAGATCCTCAGTGCCCCCTGACAGAAAACTGCATCCTGGAAAGGAACACCAGCTGTGCAGATACTGACCTGTGAAAACCTTGGTTTGTTAATAGGCCAACATGTGTTCTTCCGCCAGCCCCAAAATCATATACCGGGATCCCCAGTTCCTCCAGTTGGCTTTTCTGCAGCTTTATCGCCAGCAACAGAGTGGGGTGTTCTGTGATGTCCTCCTGCAGGCAGAAGGTGAGGTAGTCCCAGCCCACCGCTGCATCTTGTCTGCCTGCAGCCCCTTCTTCACAGAGCAGCTGGAACGGGAGAGGCCAGCTCAGGGTTGTCAGGTGGTGTTGCAGCTGGGAGGCCTGAAGATCAGGACACTTAGGAAGCTGGTGGACTTCCTGTATACCTCAGAGATAGAAGTATCTCAAGAAGAAGCCCAGGATGTGCTTTCTGCTGCCCGCCAGCTCCGTGTATGTGAGCTGGAATCCCTTCAGCTAGAGGGTGGGAAGTTGGTGAAGGCCCCTCAGGGCCAAAGACTGAACCGGGAGTGCTTACAACCTCCAAGTGCTGCACCAATCTCTGCCAGGGTCGTGCCATCCAGTCACTGCCCTCGAACTTTACTGCCTGTTACCCAGACTCTTTGTCCTCTTGGGGCAGTGAGATTGAAGTTGTTGGGGAAGGATGAGGGACCCCAGGACAAGAGCAGTGGACATAATGCAAAGAACTTGTCTGGCACTCTTCGGCTCAAGAGGAAGGCCAGAGTCTGCCCAGCTCCACAAGAAGAAAACTCTTCACCATCAAGCCATAGTCAAGAATCTAAAGAGAACAAGAGTGACCCTGCCCTTGGTCCTACAGAGCATTCCTCACCCAGCTTGTACCCCTCTGAGGGTAAGCGACTATTGCCCATAAAGATCAGTCTGATTCGTTCAAAGCCATCACCTGATGTCTGTACATCCAAACCTTCCAGCATTTTAAGTGGACGCAGCTCAGGGCCTGCAGATCCTGGCCGACATCTTTGGCGACAGAAGAATATAAATAAAGCACTGAAGGATAAGCATAAGTCAGGGAGAGATCGTCCTCTACAGAGCACCCCAAGCCCATCTGGTCTGGGAAAGACAGGTGGGAGTAAGAAGTGGAGTCCTGAAGTCAGGGCACCTAACTCAGACTCTGCCAACAAGGGGAAGATTGGGAGAATGAAACTAAGGAGGACTGTCAATGGGACCCACTGGGAGGTGGTGCAAGAACCTCCCCTCAAAACCTCTCAAGATAGTCCTCATGTCCTAGAACCTACGGACTCAGAAGAGCCTCCAAGGATTCAGCCATCCTCAGTTAACCAGCAGGAAATGCTATCTACTAGAATAGACCAGTGCCAGGACTCCCCTGTGTGCTCTGGGCTACAAGACATTCTGCTCTCTGGTAGCCTCTCCCCAGACCACCCAGTGGTGAAGTCCAAGTTTGGGTCCAGTCCAGAGGTGGTAGGGAAGGAACCTAGGTTTGATATTGACTGCAGAGAGCCATATGCATTTGACACAGCCCTATTGGGGCAGACCTGTGAAACTGAGGAGTACCCGATCACCAGTATTGCTGCCACCAGTGAGCTGGAGGAGATCCTGGAGTTCATGCCATGTGGCTCAGACATTGAGCCACCTATAGGATCTTTGGAGAGTCCAAGGGCAAAGGATTGTAGGACCCCTAGTTATCACCTGACAGAAACAGGGAAGAACTGGATCAAAGAGGAAGAATGGTATTTACCAGACATGGAATTCTGGTCAAGGGAGTGCATAAGATTGGAAAAGGAACCTGTTGGTGAGAACAAAGAGCCAGTTGAACCCTTTATCCCCCTTGTTATACCCTCTAAGATTAATGAAGGACAGGTGCTTTCAGTAGGATGCTCTTTGATTCAAGACCAAAATATTACCAGCTCCCAGCCACAGAATGGTCAGAGAGAGAAACTTCTCCACAATGACTTCCTTGACTCTCCCCAAATGTCCTATGGGGACCGCTCACCTCCCTGTTCTAACTGGATGGAGACTAGGTTGGAAGTGTCCCTAACTACAGAAGAGGTGCTGTACCCTGATCCAGAACCAGGCAAGGAGGTATTTAGCAACTCTGAGCTATTGGACCCACTCCCTGCCAGCCTTGAAGAGGAAGAGATTGATGTGGTAGATTGGACATTGGAGGGGAGGCTTGTGTCCACCTGTATTCCCTCTGTATGGCCTGACCCTTCTTCAGAGTCAGAAACAGAGGTAGACATACTAACCCAGTAGAGTGGGGAAGGAAGTTTAGGGGTACTGGGAGGATGGGAAATGTTGACTAGCAAAAGTGGTATTGGCAGAGAGGCTAGCACATACCCCTTGCTCTCTGTTGGTCCCACTCTCTTCTCCCCAGGTTTTGGGAATCAAGCAGAAGTCAAGTAGTGCTGTGGACAGAAAATTATGAACTTGAACCATCTTAGTTCCTTATAACAAGTGGAACAATAAAATGCGTGGTCTCCAACTCTAGTGGGTCATAGGTAACAGCCAAGGCCAGCTCTCCCAGGTTATGAGGTCCTGCTAATTCAGGGAAAATTAAGTACACCCTCTGCAGTTGTTCTGTGTTAGAGAAAATGTTCCAGAAGGTGTGAAGCAGTGCTGGGGTGAAACTAGAAGTGGTTGGGAGTGATAGGACATTAGGATAGACTCGCACCTTATTTGTGGGTCTATTTACTTCAGTAAAGGAAGTCTAGCCAAAACATCGGAAGTGGCCAGGGAGAAGTACTTCCATCATCACTCTAAGAAGTGAGTTGAAAAAGATACAGTTGCTTAGAAAAATAAGTAATTTACTCTCCCCTGAGTAGAGAGCAGGCTGACAGCTGTTGGGGGAATTAGAGGGACTTGGTGGGGGGATTGAGAAATTGAGAAAAAAAAGAAAAGAATGAAAACTCATGGACAGGGACAACACTGTGGGGCTTGCCAGGGGAAGCAGTGTGTGTGGGGAAGTGGAAGAGGGTATAGGGGGCATAAACGGTGATGGAAGACTTAACTAGGGGTGATGAACACATAATACAGTGTACAAATGATATGTTGTGGGATTATTCACCTGAACCCTGTATAATTTTGTTAATCCATGTCACCCCAATAGATTCAAAGAATTGACAGTTTCAATGATGCAGAAGGATAGATTTTGAAGGAATTATAGGCCTGGAATATGGGTGTTTATTGTGAGAAAGCATTAAAATGCATATTTTGGAGTTTGACGGATTTCAGGGTCTGGCCTCAGAATTGAATTTTTGGGGACAATGTGGTGAAGGTCATGTGAATTGAGAAGGCCCATGAAGGCTAAATCATGCAGGGGGTGCTATTTCTAAATACTATAGATTTTTTTTTATATTGCCTTAAACTTAATGTGGATGTGCTTGCTCATCCACATGTGTGTGCCTTAGACCAAAAGTTTTACCAGTTTAGCATTTATCTCTAACATACTTATTATAAAAAAAATTTAAGTAGTAATGTTTATATGGTAATTGAATACTCCATTATTGTTAAGAATTTCTCTGTTAATTTTGTATATTGTACTAATACATAATTATTTATTTGTTAATTTAATAAAGAACTGACTTCTGTATGATGTTGAACTGTGTGTGCAGTGTGGTTAGATGACAGTTTTTTCATCAGTCATACGTTGATTTGCCCAGCCTGTTGTAGTTTACATTTACTGTCCCTAACTATTAATGATATCTATTTCACACTCTTAAAAAGGTATCCCAGTGTTTTCATTTTCATATACTATGTTAATGAAAAAAATCAGAAATGTAGTTGACATTTTATATACAAAAATGTACATCACATTAATTGTAATAATGAAAAGGAGAGAAAAAACTAAATGTCCAAAAAACTAAGTCATTAAATAAACTAATGTATAGCCATTTGATACAGTTTTTTGCAGCTGTTAATAAATTATGCATTTGATGAATTTAGTGACATAATTGTTCGCCACACGTTCTTGATAAAAAAAGCTATATACAAATATGTTAACATAATACAATTCCAAAAATATTTCTAAAACATATTTTTGAATGGAAAAATAAAATGTGGGAAATTATAAAAATAATAACATTGTCAACACTGTAAAATTTTAATCATTTTTTCTTTTTATACTCCTCTGTACTGTCTGTCTTTCCTATTATAAACATCTGTCAGTTTTATAATCAGAAAAATATTTACTAATAAAGTAACAACCAATTTTAGACAATAACTTACAGGTTAACTTGATTATAAATGTCTTCAAAGTCAACAATTCAAGATGGCCTGAATTTTATTTTAAATTGCTAAGCTAAATTGTTGAGTGAGGTTAGGATGTTAATGAGGCCTGCATTTTTAATGCTTTGAATTGTGCTTTAACTTTTCATTTTGGTATAATTTACTATCAGTGATTTTTATTTTTAAACTGTGTGAGTCCACTCTGGCAGAGTTATAAAACATTTATGGAATAGGCCACCAATCTTTGCCTGACTCAACTTCCAGTTAGAGTGTGGGGGTGGCTGATGTGTGCCTTACCTTACTTCCAGCTCTCTCTAGTTGTGGGACATATACAGGCCCTAAAAAAAGGGCATTATTTTCTATTGGGGAAAACTACATTAGTGCTATTTTTTATTATTCATTTCAGTCTTTCCAAGTTTTAGTAGGGCAATTCATTCCTGAAACAGTCCTTGCGGAAAAAAAAAAATATTTCTACTTATTTATTGAGGGATTTAGATTTTCCTACTCCAACACAATGAACCTTCAGAAATACTTCATAAGTAGGCCAATGCTGCATCAGCTTATAAACTGAATGAGGAAAATTAGGCCTATGATTAAAATTGGTTGTTACTTTATTAATGAATATTTTTCTGATTATGAAATTGATACATGTTTATTGTAGAAAAGGCATACAATACAGAGAAGTGTAAAAAGGAAAAATGATTCAAATTTGACAAATGTTATTATTTCTGTACCTAGAGGCTAGGTGCACGAAATTTTTGCACTGGGGGGTGGGGGGGGGCATGTGTCCTTCAGCCCAGCCTGCACCCTCTCCAATCTGGGCCCCCTGGGGGTATGTCCCAACTGCTCCCCTGCCTGCCTGATCTCCTCCTAACCACTCCCCTGCTAGCCTGATCAATGCCTAACTGCTCCCCTGCGGGCCCACTCGCCCCCAACTGCCCTCCCCTGCTGGCCTGGTTGTCCCTAACTGCCCTTCCCTGCTGGCCATCTTGTGGTGGCCATCTTTGACCACATGGGGGCAGCCATCTTGTGTGAGGGCATGATGGCAATTTGCATATTAACTCTTTATTATACAGTGGGGCCTTGACTTACGAGTTTAATTTGTTCTGTGACGGAGCTCGTAATTCAGATTACTCATATGTTAAATCATAAAGTGAATGAGTGAGACACGTGATGCTGGGCTGATGTTGGCGTTCACTGTGACGTTCGCTGTGCCAACTAGTGGTGGAGTATGTGAAGCTGGCTCATAACCCGAATTTTAGCTCGCAACTCAAAGCAAAAAATAGGCCGAGAGACGGCTCATATCTCAAAAAACTCGTTAGTCGGGATACTCGTAAGTCAAGGTCCCACTGTATAGGATTTCTTAACAGTTTATTTTTCCATACATAAATATTCTTTAAAAATATTTTTGAATGGTATTCATTAACATATTTGTATATATCTTTTTACGGCTTAGTACCATGTGGTACTAAATTTATGCCACTAAATTCATCAAATAGATAATTAACAGCTGCATAATACTGTATCATATGGCTATGCATTAGTTTATTTAACAATTTAGTTTTTTGGACATTTAGCTTTTTCTCTCCTTTGCACTATTACAATTAATGTTGTGATGTACATTTTTGTATATAAAATGTCAATTGCATTTCCGATTATTTTCATTAAGATAGTATACTATAAATGAAAACACTGGGATAAAGGGAATGCCTTTTTAAATTCTTGATATTCTCAGTGGCTTTGCAGAATATTTATACCCATTATACTAAATAGAAAGCTTGCTTCACTTCATATTAATCACTCAGCCCTGAGCATTTTTCTTTAAAATATCTGTAAAATATCTGTCAAATTTTAAGGTATAATTATTATTTTATTTTAGTTTTAATTTGCATCCCATTGATTATTAGTGTGTCTGGACTTTTAAAATTTATTTTGTGAATTGTCCTATTCAGTTTTTTTTTTTTTTTACTATAGTGGAATAATAGTGTTGATTTACGTTAATATTTTATCTGTTAACAATATTAATTTTATCTTTCATTTTGTTAATTATATTATGTACCTTTGAATTTTATAAATGAATTCCCAAATTGATGCTTTAAAAGTGCAAGTATTCAGGTGGGACATAGTAAAGATGTCAAATTCTTCCTAGATTGATATATGTTTAACATAATTTACACCATTACTTTAGCAAGGTTTCTTGTTGAGATAGACAAGCTTATTCTAAAATTTATAGTGTAAGGAAAATAGCCAAAACAATTCTAAAAAAGAGGGAGAAATTAGGAGAAATTACTCTTTCTGTTTTTGTGGCCTACTATTCAGCTATGGTTATCAAGACAGTATGGTATTGGTGGAGGGGCAGAAGATAGATCAATGGAACAAAATAGAGAAACCAAAAACAGTCCCACAATTATGGCCAATTAGTTTCTGACAGAGAAACAAAAGCAACTAAATGAGAGAAACACCAGGAGAGAAAAAGCCTTTCAACAAATGGTGCTGGAGCCTAGCTGGCATGGCTCTGTGATTGAGCATCGACCTATGAACCAGGAGGTCAGGGTTGGATTCCAAGTGAGGGTGTGAGCCCAGGTTTCGGCTTGATCCTCAGTGTGGGACGGGCAGGAGGAAGCCAATCAATGATTCTCTCTCATCATTGATGTTTCTATCTCTCTCTCCCTCTCCCTTCTTCTCTGAAATCAATAAAAATATATTAAATAAAAAAAAGAAAAACAAGAACAAATGGTGCTGGAGCAATTGGACATCCATAGGCAGAAAAATAAATAAAATTCAAAACAAAATCTCACATCTTATATGAAAAGTAATGCAAAATGGATCACAGACATATATAGAACACAACATTATAAGATATCCATAAACACACTTAGGAGAAATCTTTGGAACCTATAACTAGGCAAATAATTTTTAGACTTGACCCCAAAACACAGTCCATAAAAAAAAAATTAATAAATTGACCTCCTCAAAAAAAAAAAAAAAAGAAAGAAAAAAAAAGCTTTTGCTTTGTAAAAGTCATGTGAGCCAGAATGAAAGAATAAACTACACAGTGGGAGAAAATATTTGCAAACTACACACTCAAAAAAAAAAAGAGGCTAGTATCTAGAATATATGTATATGGAATATATATGGAATTTTCAAAATCTCAATAATAAAAAACAATGCAATTTAAAGATGAGCAGGAGATATTAATAGACATATCACCTAAGAGGAGATACAGATGTCATATAGGCATAAGAAAAGATGTTCAATATCAAGAGTCATCAGGGAAATACAAATTAAACTACCATGAAAATAAATAAATAAAACATCAAATGCTGCCAAAGATGCAGAGAAACTGGATCATTCACACATTTCTGGTAGAAATATAAAATGGTATACCTTTCTGGAAAAACTTTAGCAATTTCTTTAAAAATTTGAAATGCAACTAATATATATATATATATACATACATATACTACCAATTGCACTCTTAGGAATTTATCCCAGAGAAATCAAAACATTTTTACACAGAAACTTGTATATGGATATTTACAGAAGCTTTATTCTTAATATCTGAATACTGGAAACTATCAAAATTTATTTTAATGAATGGATGGTCAAATGAACTTTGGTACATCCATATCATGAAGTAGTTCTCAGAAATTAAAAAGGTATTAACTACTGATGCATACAATAACTTGGATGAACCTCAGGGAAGTTATGATTAATGGAAAAAAGCCAGGGAGAAACCAAGATGGCGGCATAGGTAAAGACCTGAAATTGATGCCTCGCACAACCACTTCAAAAATACAACTAAAAGACAAAACAGACATCATCCAGAACCACAGGAAGGCTGGCTGAGTGAAAATTCTATAACTAGAAGGAAAGAGAAGAGCACACTGAGACTGAGGAGGTGCGGAAGTAAAAGCTGGCTGAGAAAATTCTATAACTAGAAGGAAAGAGAAGAGCACACTGAGACTGAGGAGGTGCGGAAGTAAAGTGCAGAGGTACAGAGGTGTGTGGGGACAGGGCTGGCAATGGAGGACACTGGTGTCTTTTTCTC
>NW_006289197.1:329689-333618 GCF_000327345.1 Myotis davidii
CACCTATGGATGAGGGGAGTGGGGGGTAGGGTAAGGGCAGAGGGTGGGGTGGGAACCAGGTGGAGGGTAGGTATGGGGGCAGGGGGGAGGAACAACTGTAATAATCTGGACGATAAAGATTTATTTAAAAAAAAAGAAAAGCCAGTCTCAAAAGGGTATATAGTACATAATTCTATGTATAATACATTCATGAATTGTCATAATTATAGCATAGAGAACAGATTAGTAGTTACTAAGGGTTAGGGATGAGGTTGTGGATGTGACAGCGTTAACAAAATAGATCCAGAGATATTAGAAGCATGGAAGAGACTCTCGAATCTCAGAGGGAAGGCAGGGTGAGTGATGGGTGGGAAGAGATAAACCAAAGAACTTAAATGCATATATGCATAACCCATGGGTACAGACAATAGGATGGTGAAAGCCTGGGGTGGGGGGCAGAAGGGGTGAATGGGGGAGGAAAGGGGACATATGTAGTACTTTCAACAGTAAAGATTTGATTAAAAAAAAGGAATGATAGCAGGGTTAATTTTTTTTATTTTGATGGTAAACAAATCTACACGTGATAAAAATGTATAGAACTAACACACACACTCACATATACGTGTGCGCTCGTGCACATAAAGGTGAAATCTGCATAAGCTCTGTGCTTTATACTAATGTCAAATTTCCTAGTTTTTATAGAATACTATAGTTATGCAAGGTGACACCTGTGTTGGGGATGCTGTGTTATAAAGCTGCACAGTACTGCCCTGTACATTCATTTATAGCGTCCTATGAATCTATAATTATTTTAGAGTAAAAAAATTAAATTACACCCACTAAATATATTTGTGTAATATTGAAAAAATTCTGGTAAGTTGTACACCTAATAATAGTTTATTCTGGGAGATATGCTAGATTGGCTTGGGCAGTGGGGGGTGGGGTCGGTATGGGGAAGGAAACTCACACAGTTGTTCTACTTTTAAAAATGCATTGAGGCTGGCTGGTGTTGCTCAGTAGTTGAGCATCGACCCATGAACCAGGAGGTCACCATTTAATTCCCAGTCAAGGCACATGCCTAGGTTGCAGGCTTGATCCCCCGTGTGAGGCGTGCAAGAGGCAGCTGATCAATGATTCTCTCTCATCATTGATGTTTCATTCTCTTTCTCTTTCTTCCTCTCTGAAATCAATAAAAACAAATAAAGAAATTTAAAAATAAATAAAAATGTATGTCTATGCCCATATTAAGTACTTTTACAAATTTAACACCCCTTCTAATTTATTTAGAGGAGAAATCAACTCAAGCTTGACAATAGTCTTTCCTGAATACCTTAGCCCCTCTTATTGTCCATATTTGTTTTTGAATTTATTCTTTCCCAAATATTTGTTGAAATGAATCCCAGTTTTTAGGGCCCAGAAAGCATTTATTAGTACAAGTCTACTGAATTTACCTAGAATCTTTGCAGTATCTGTCAAGTTCTCTGTCAGATGGAGCACATCACTTTTCTTCACTCATTCTGTAAGAACCCTCTGATGTCTTCCGCCAGTTGCTCCTCAAAGGGCTCTACATTTTCTCTTTATTTCTTCTAGTCTTATCTTGTTGTGTCATTAGACTCAAGGGCACAGTGGATCAGCACTCACCTTCTATGCTGGAATTTTATATTCTGCTTACTTCATCCAAGGATCTGAAGAGAGAAAAGCTAATATGACTCTTCCAAGCTGAGAACATAGATCCCAGGAAGTTGGAACAGTGACTGCTTAGTGTGCTATTAAGGCAAACATTGGAAGTATTTTTTTTTCAAATATAAAAATTGTAATTAGTAGACATTACTCTGATATTTCTGATATTACCTTTAGGACTCATGCGAGATTTTGTCTCTTTCTTTGTTTTCAAACATTTTAGTACATTTGGATTGGTATAACAAAATAACTGGGTGCCTTATAAACAAAAGGCAATTGATTTTTAACAGTTTCATAGTCTAGGAAGTGTAAGATCAAGGTGCTAGCAATTTCCATCTCTGGTAAGAATTCACTTCCTGGTTCACAGGTCACTGTTTTTTCTTTGTCCTCACATGGTGGAAGGAGGCTTTCTGGGGCCTTTTTTTTTTTTTTTTTAAATAGATCAGGGCATTAATCTCATTCATGAGGCTTCTACCTTCATGATATAGTCATCTCTCAAAGGCTCTACCTCCAGATACTACTATCACATTGGGGGAATAGGTTTCAATATAATAATCTTGGGGGGACATGAATATTCAGTCTACATCATTAGGGGTATGTAAATTAAAAGTTAGATGAGAATGAATCAGAGTCTACTATTTTATTTCCATGATAAAAATGAGTGTTTGGGGGTTGGTAGTCATATATAATGGTACGATTAGGCAAGTTAGCATCATGCAGTATAGTTTTTAAATTAAAATGTATAAGGAAGAAAGCAGAAGAGTTCAAAATCACAAAGCAAATAATTTTCAAGGTTAGAATTCAAGATCACTGTTAGAATTATAATATTGTAGTTGGAATATGAATTTATAGCACTTTGTCAGAAAGACATAAACCTCACTGCTCCTGTTACTTTGATCTTGGTAAATGTCCTTATCTGTTTCTTCCTGTATCCCCAGTGTCTTACATGATGCTCATACTTAGTTGATGCTTCAGAAAAACTTCTAAGTTGATTGGTGATAGACAGGAAGTAGGAAGATGTTCTTTAATGTGATTACAGGGAAACTTTACCTATGTACTGGGTAGCCAATGGCTTTCCAGGTCATTGAAATGATTTTTGATCATGAGAAGTAGTAAAAAAATTACTTGAATTTGGAGAGTAAGTCTGAGAAAGGGTATAAGTAAATTCAAGATGTAAACAGAAAACAAAGTGAGGTATAGCAGTCATGGAGAATTGGGAAGTTGAGGTTGAATGGTACCATTGCTTTAAGTGTCTGGGATTGCAATGTCTGGGTTACATAAGAATGTTCTTACTGTTCTATGGACTGTGCCTACAGTCCATTTATTCAACTAATATTCATTGTATACCTTTTACATGCAAGCAATGTTCCAGGTAGGGGAACAGAACAGTGAACAAAGTAGGTAAAATTCTATTTTCAAGAAATTAACATTTGGGGACGAGGTAACATAAGGGCAAAGATATGTAATAAGTCATATCGTATGCTGGAAAGTAATATGGGCAAGAAGGTAAGTAGGAGGGCAGGGCCAAATTGCAAGACACAAGTGGTTCCTAGTAATTAGGAGTTTCTGAAGGAACCAGAAACTTATAGTTCTTAAGATGGCCTTGTCTAAGCCAATATTTCTAATGGCTCCCAACAGGAGGGCAGGGGCAGCTGCAGCTCAGATGCCACATCACAGCAAAGTTCATTGCCTCTGGCAAGTTGAACAGATGGGCTTCCCAGAAGCATGGATAGGTGACTGGATTTGTACCCATAATCTCATTCAATATTAAAATGCTAGTTTATTTACATGAATATGATAGGACTTAAAACAGTTATTAAAGAAACATACATCCAGCGCAAGTTAGTACTTATATATATTACTAATCTTTTACTGTTTCCAAAATTTACCTAATCCAACCCTAGTTCTATACCTGTATTTGAGTTTAACAATGTACCCTCAACATTTCCTTGAATGTTTGAAACTTATTCATAGCTCTGAGACTAACTACCCTAGCAACCTCATCTAGTTCTTAAAGTTCCTACAATTTCCCTTTAATTGAAAGTCTTTACAGCAGCGGTTCTCAACCTGTGGGTCGCGACCCCTTTAGGGGTCGAACAACCCTTTCACAGGGGTCGCCTAGGACCATCGGAAAACACACATATAATTACATATTGTTTTTGTGATTAATCACTATGCTTTAACACTGTTCAATTTGTAACAATGAAATTGGGGGTCACCACAACATGAGGAACTGTATTAAAGGGTCGCGGCATTAGGAAGGTTGAGAC
>NW_006289197.1:333841-357375 GCF_000327345.1 Myotis davidii
TAAGGAACATAAGTGAAGAGTGCTCGATATTATTCTTTCACAATGCAGTCATTTTGACTGCTTTTGGGCAATATAGGTATATACTAAATTTTGGTCTTTCTAGTGTTAATTATGTTCAATTTGTAACAATGAAATTGGGGATCACCACAACATGAGGGACTGCATTAGGAACGTTGAGAACCACTGAAGAGGATCCAGGAGAAGCCCTCCAGCAATTTGTAACAATGACATTACGATTCATAACAGTAGCAAAATCACAGTTATGAAGTAGCAACGAAAATAATTTTATGGTTGGGGGTCACCACAACATGAGGAACTGTATTAAAGGGTCGCAGCATTAGGAAGGTTGAGAACCACTGCTCTACAACATGCTTACTCCATATGTATTTGAATCATGGAAAGATTGCTTTATGCTCTATTTAACTCCTCAAAAGCCAGAGAGCAGAGATTACCTGCACAGTATGCACACTGGTCACTAGCCTGAATCCCTCTTTAATTGTTCTTTTCTAATCGCCAGCAAAACCTTTCTTCATCAATCAGGTATTTTCCTTTTACTGATTACTTCCACCATTAAAAATTAATGTCCTTAAAAACTCCTCTAGCTGACTTTTTAATTATGGCCACTGTTAGAGAACTTACTTGGTATTAAAGAGATTATACTTCTATTCCCATGAATATTTTAATATTTAAAAACTGATCTTAAATACTTTAAATTTCTGTTTAAAGCAGAGATGATAGTTTGGGCCACAGAAAGTGAATTACAAGGTGATGGAGGTGTGGCAGGAAAGAAGATTTGGGAGGGAGTGGTGGAAATGAGCAACAGTGAAACGTTTGGGAACAAGTGAAGGTGAATTAAAAAAATTCTCAATGTTAAGTAATATATTTGAGGCAATTCAAGCAAGTTTTACATGTTAGTTATAACTTTTTCTGAGCACTCTATGCATCTGAGATGCTACTGAATCTTTGGATGGTATTGGTGATTAAGTATCTACCTATCTTTTTATCTATCTACCATTATCTATCTATTAACTATCTATCTATCTATCTATCTATCTATCTATCTATCTATCTATCTATCATCTATCATCTATGCTTCTATTTCTTCATATACACTGCCTTGTAAACAAAGGAATTATCCCTCGCAATTATAGAGTGTGTGGGATTAAGTACCAAAAGGCCTGAATTCCCCAGTGAAGTGGTCCTATGACATATATTTTCATAATAACATTATAATAAAATTTACCTGTAAAATTCTTGCAGGGATAGTAAATAAATTGGAAGAAATTTTAGATGAGTGTTCTTTTAGAATACAAGGTTAGGATGGTTAAGTGGGAACATGTAAGGATGAAACAAAAAGTGGGAAGAAGGGTGTCTAACCCCTCTGTGGACTTCCTTGAATTCTGCTAAGAAAGAAAAGTTAACAGTGGGTCTTCTTCCTTTAGGACACCGCAGGCAGTTTGTGAGTGTTGCCTGAAAAAATTTATAAGCTTGAAGATAAAAATGAGTCTCGCTTAGCTGGTTTGGCTCAGTGGATAGAGTGTGGGCCTGGGCACTGAAGGGTCCTGGGTTTGATTCCGGTCAAGGGCACATGCCTGGGTTGCAGGCTTGGTCCCCAGTAGGGGCGAGCAGGAGGCAGCCGATCAATGATTCTTTCTCATCATTGATATTTCTATCTCTCTCTCCCTCTCCCTTCCGCTCTGAAAACAATAAAAATATATATTTATATAAAAAATGTGTCCCGTAGGAGTTTTAATGAATTGATTAATAAACGAAGGAATATTTTGGGAGGCTTGTAGGTTGTTTTTTGTAAGCAAACGTGCACTTTGTGGGTTAATGAGATGCAGCCAGAACTAAAGGTGGAAATAGTTACAAGATTAATGAGACTTCAAAATCCAGTTAAACTTACACCCCATGCTAGTCCATCACACTCCAGTGTGAAAATGGGGAGGGACCTTGTCTTAAATATCTCTGTGTATTTTCAGCAGCTGCTTTTTAGCACTCTTTGTTCATCGTTAGCAAAGCTGAGTGTTGGGTCACACTTATTTTTTTGTATATGATTGGCCTTTTGTGCTCCTGGACCTGCTCATCTCAGCACTCATCCTGTGAGTTTTCTTCTGACCCCTTAATCGAATTATCGTCTAGATTCTTGAAGGAGTATAGAATTTTTCTTCAAATAAAATTGTGTAAGAAGTGCAATGTTATTAGCCCAAGTTTATTGTAGAGTGGTAGTTTAAAAATATGTTCACAAATTTAATTCTTTGAAACTTCTTTCTCCAAAAGGTGGAGTTTAATATCCCTCTCCTTGAATATGGGCCAGACTTAGGGATTCACTTTCAACTAATAGAATGTAGCAAAAACGATATTAAGTGACTTCCAAACTGCCGGAAGCTAATTCCAGCAGCTCATAAATGCAAGAAGTTCATCAAAAGGTTGGTGGACCTTGAACCTTCAGCAAGGACTGGAGAATCATATGTTATTACCTATTGGAATGGCCAAAGGCATTTCCACACACCTGAAAAGGATGCATAGCTGATTGCTTGCTGCCAGACAGCTGAGGGCATTTCAATCTACATGTTATTGCCTCCTGCTGGCCAAACACCTGAACAGCTGAAGGCAATTCCTCCAAAACTGACAATGCCTTTGTATACTAAACCTTGCCTTTGATATGTTTATCTACCTTGCTTTAGGACAGTTTATGTTAATAAAAAGCAAGGGGTCCAGAGAGAAGGAGGAATTGGTTTCTTTAGCTAAGTCTCCTCTGGCTCCCCAAAATGCCTTCCTAAATTATGTTTCCCATCTAGACTCTTTAATAATGTACTGCAGCCCTTCTCCAGATTCCTGAACCCTTCTAGATGCTGGACAAGACCCCTGGCACAAAAAAAGGTCACAAAAAAAGACTCTGAGTCTGCCCAGTTTCTCTGGCTCTTGTATTGGTCATTCTGGGGTAAGTCAGTTACCATATATGAAAAAAACTCAAGCAGCCCTATGGAGGGACCCACATGGAGAAAAACTGAGGCCTCCTGCCAAAGGCTAGTACCAACATGCCATGAGAGTGGAGCAGGTTAGAATCAGATCCTCAAAGCCTTAGTCACACCTTCAGATGATGCAGCCGCTCAGTTCTGACTGCAACTAGTGGTATAAGGTCTGAGACTCTTTCCTTATATGGACATTAGAATAGTAATATCTACCTAATGATATATTGAATATAAAATGCTTTACTAATAGTGATTAATTGCTCCTACACATTATTCTCTTTTTCCTTTGGCACAATACTTCTAAGCCATAGCCTCAGGTCTTCAAACTAGTGAAAGTCATGTTCTGAGTTGAATTACATTTAAAGAGATTTACCTGATGAAGTCAGTTCACTTTGATTAGCAGGTAAAACCGTATGTCTAGCTTGAAAAATGTCAGGGTTGCTGTCAGTTAGCTATGACTTAACCTTTAGCTCTGTGGTTGAATGCTTTAGTTGCTTTTCTTTCCAAACCAATGGAGCCAGTTGGTCCATTAACCTTTATGAAAATGAACTCAGCAACAACAAGGAGAGCTGTATTTTTGTTTTATATTCTTACCTATTTGAACATGTATCAAAACTGACTCCAATTCATTTATAGTAAGGCATCAAAAGGAGTGTGTGTGTGTGTGTTTGAATTTGTATTTGGAGTAAGTATGGAGTCTTAAAGAGGGCTTGATGCTAAAAAATAAACTTTATGAAATAAAATTCTAATATTTCTAGAAGCTAATACATTCTTTTGTGCTATGTACAATGGAAATATTTTGGCCTATTTAACTTACCTTATTTACTTTACGTTTTTATATTTTGTAGTATTTGGTGCTATTGTTGACTGGCTGCTTGAACCATTCTTCTCTACGGTTTCCTAGACATCGTCCTCATATTTCTCCTTCCACCTCTTCAGTTTATCCTTATAAGTACTTTAATGGACTCCTCTTTCTTTTATTGCCCTAAAGATACTGGAATTTCTTGGATATTATTCTTGACCTGCCCTTTTCCCTCCCTGTTCTGTATGCTATTTTCTTCCACACATGGTTTTACCATCTGTATTCTCATGAAACCCAATCTGTTTTTTCTGGTCCCCCTGTTCACTTACTCTTTCTAATTGGCTGCTGCTCATTTGATATTAGGAAAAAAATGGAGATTTACTAGTTCTCTACTGTAACTTCCTTGGTCCATAATTGAAATCCGAAATGTTACCAAAACAAATTTTACTGAGAAAGAATGATATTGCCAAATTATTATATCAGTCTTTATCAGGGTTGAGCATTAGGTTCTTGAACTGTTACCTAAGTTGTTTTTTCTTTTTTTAATGACTAGGTCATATCGAATAAAATAATCATGCACTTGACGGATATGGAGGGAAGAGAAGGATTTTGGTGAATGGTAGTCTGAGGACAAGCAACTTTGAAAACTCATGCTGTTGTAACCCATATTCTTTTTTCACTTTTACTTGACTCTTCTCTTCCTTTTCTTCTTTCAGAGAGATGGTCAGAGATTTAGTTTATTCTCCCAAATTTAACTTAGGATTCATGACACTTCAAACTTAGTCTTATATTTCCAAGGAGAATGGAAGCAGTTCAGAAATGTGATCTTCCTAGGCAGCTGCTAATAACATTTTTCATAAAGTGTTAAGGAAAAAAATTGTGTATGGAGAATATTTTTCTAGCAAATATCATCAGTTGCTTAAAAAAAATTGACTGCTTAAAAAATATATATCACCCTACTCCTCTTCCTGGAACTATAGTTATAGTGTTTGGCTTTTCTCTACACTTCTCCCTCACCTCCATCCCCTGCCCCAACATTCACTAATATACTGTAGTCCAGAATGTATAAAATCATAGCAAGTAAGTTTTCTTGTCTGCATTTTGACCTTGCTTTTTCAATCTGCAGTCCATCCAAGGAAAATTTCTCTATTTTATTGATTAGAGAGAGAGAGGAAAGGAGAGAGACATCAATTTGTTGTTCCACTTATTTATGCCTTCATTGGTTGCTTCTAGTATATGTCCTGACTGGGAATCGGACCCACAACCTTGGCATATTGGGACGACACTCTAACCCACTGAGCTATCTGGCCATGAGGAGGAAATCTATATTGCTAATGCTCTGAAAATGAAACCGAAAAAGAAGAAATAATGAGAAAATTTGCGAGTAATTGGTGAGGTTAATGTTCTGGAGAAGTAACCCCAACTGAGCAACAATATGTACATTTTAGGTGTCCAAGAAGCCAATAAAAATGTAATCTTGGGGGAATTGTGTCTTCATTAGTAGGGATAAAGCAGCAGCCTCATCAGGGCTGTGAACAGAGCAATCTACAGTTTACATTCCAGAATCCCTGTTTCATAATAAAAACAAAGCTCATATCACCACCTATTTAGGGAACCCTGTATTAGAGGCATACTATTAACCACTCATGGAACTAATGTACTGAGAAATACAGTTTGGAAAATACTGGTTTAGAGCACAGAAAAATAGAATGGAAAAAGCAGTCACTGTGGTTGCTTTTTCAATCTGCAGTCCATCCAAGGAAAATTTCTCTATTTTATTGATTAGAGAGAGAGAGGAAAGGAGAGAGACATCAATTTGTTGTTCCACTTATTTATGCCTTCATTGGTTAACTCTTACATGTACCCTGACCAGGGATCGAACTCACACCCTTGGTGTATCAGTAACATGCTCCAACCAATGAAGCTACCTGGCCAGGCCTTGATTTCTTAATTCCCATTAGTTCTTATTTCCCTCTCAGGACTTAGATATTTAGTGTACATTATTTTCATTGTTAAAGCTGTTATTATCTAGTTTCCAATCCCCAGATAGTGCCCTCTCTCCTTCCCCCAAGACTGGAAATAGTTCAGAATCCTCTTAGTTTACTCCACAGGGTTCATCCACTAAACATGTTGAATGCCTTCCTAATGCTAGCCACCTTGCTAGGTGCTTAGAATACAAAGATGTATAAAGTCATGGTCCCTGTCCTCAAAAGGACCTCATCATCCACTAGGGAGACAGGCACAAAAACAGGAAATTACATTACAGAATGATAAGTACTGTTGGAAAGGAAGGCATAAGGCACAATGATCCAAGGAAGAGAATTAATCCTGGGTGTGGAGAAGGGTGTGCTTGCATTATTCCTTGAGTGATTAGTAATCTCTATTCAAGAATTTTGTTCCAATTAATATGGATACACAGAAAAGGGCAACAAAACTCCCCCACTTCCTTCCATGGGGAACATTGAAAATTATCCTGAGTTAGAACATAATGTGTGGCCTGCTGCTGTTCCTCTGAGAGCTAGTCCTCAAAGTCATTTCAATTTGTAATTCCTAATTTAAACTAACTCTTGAGTTTCACTTGTGGGTTCCCATTTCCTCACTCTCCACACATACCTTTTCTTCTGTTCCTTAATGGTCACTCTCTTAACGCTTTCTAACAGAGTAGTTGTGGTAGGCAGAATGATGCCATTCCCACTTCCAAAGATGTCCATCCTAATTCCCAGGTCCTAATACTATGTTAGCTGGCATGGCAAAGGAGAATTATAGTAGCAGATGGAATTAAATTGCTAATATCTGACTTTAAGATGAAAAGAATGTCCTAACTTATCTGGGTGGGCCAATGTAATTACAAGGATTTTTGTTTGTTTGTTTTGTTTTGTTTTTTATGTGGAAGAGAGAGGCAGAAGATCCAGAGTGATAATCCTGGCTGTGGTAGGAGTTGAAAACCTGTGGCGGGGTAGATGAGGGCGGGTTGACTTAAAAAAGAAGCCAATGAAGAAATAGTGGAAGCCGAGAGAATAAACTAGAAATCTTATGGTAGATTCACAGAGGGATACTATGGACATTTTTTTAACAGAAGATATTAAGTGGAAGAGAGAGGCAGAAGACCCAGAGTGATGAAACTGGCTGTGGTAGGAGTTGAAAACCTGTGGCGGGGTAGATGAGGGCGGGTTGACTTAAAAAAGAAGCCAATGAAGAAATAGTGGAAGCCGAGAGAATAAACTAGAAATCTTATGGTAGATTCACAGAGGGATACTATGGACATTTTTTTAACAGAAGATATTAAGAAATAATATCAACTTTACGTAAATTTAATTGGGGAGAGGGAGATAACAAAGGCATTCTCTAGAATGTAAGAAAGAGGCTAGGAAAAGAAGAGAGCTGAGGAAAGATTTTGCGCATCTTGAGAGGGGTGACAAGATGCTCGCTTTTCCGATGAGTGTAATTTTGGCTAAGTCAATCTCACACCAAAACTGAGCCCTGAGAATAATATCGATATGTGCTTTCTAGGTAATGGTCTACAAGATAAACATTTACTATTCAATAGCAATCTTATGAGGTAGATACTATTACTATCACTCCTATATTTTAAGTGAGAATATTGAAGCATGGCTACTTGCCCTTTGTCAATGCTTATAAGTAATACATGTAAAATTTGAACCAGATTATTCTGTGCCAAGGTCAGTAACCTTCATCACTACACCACACTGGCTTGGGAGGGGCCTCCTTTGGACTATGTGCAGTGATGATGGCTGGTTCCAAGAATAAATTGATACATTAAAGACTCTGTCAGAGCCATCCTCTGTCATGGCAGCAATCGGGTAAGAGTTCAGGCTCAAGCCTTGGGTCACAGCAAGGTAACAACAACAACAAAGAATAAAGACAGCAATTAAGTTTTGCAATGTAGAACCGCACTAAATTTTCCAATGATTTTAACAATATATATGATGCTAAATTAGTAGGTAGAGCTTGGTGATGAGAGGAGGAGGGGGGTGGTTAGAGCAGCACTTCAAACCAGACATTCTCAGCAATTGACAATATACTCTGAATGGAGAGGTGAGGTCTGGGGGTGAGAGCCAGGACTATGTTGTAAAAAGCAGTAGTCATTACCATGGTGATTGAGTTGTTTTGAAGCTTATCAATAGTGAAAGCTACCTTGTGTTACATGTGTGAGAAGCTTCCCAGCACAGGCAATTTGGAGCTGCTGAGTTGAACAGCTCCAGAGGGCACCAGTCCCATAGAAGATTATTGCCCCTGGAGTTGGGCATGAGTGGTCCTGCTGACTTGTTTGTGTCAGTGGAGAGAAACCTGAGTTTGCAGCCGCTGCAGCTCCACGTCTTGACTTTGGAAGATAGGTGTGCTGTGCAGTCCCCATGGTCTGCATATCTCAGAACACTCCTTCGTTGATAAGCACTTTCCAATCAGCCTTTTCCATTATCTCCCGCCTGCTTTAACTTCAGACACATTCACATTCATCAGTCTTGTCTTATCTGAACAACAGTGCAGACCAGGACCAGGCACAATGGAAGAGGTAATATGCAGAGGCTTTAATTATAGTTACACTTGAGAAGCCTCTAGAAAGAACGTTTTGCAAGTTACAAACTTTCAGTCAGTGCCAAAGCTGCCACACACCTGCCTCTGACTTTTTGATGACGGTCAGGTTCAATCAGGGGATGCCTTTTGGGGTGTCCTTCAAGTGAGCTCTTTGCAGCATCATAGTCCTGGCCTTCTGGAAAGAGTTGCTCAGCCTGGTTACTGTGGTCAGGGTGTTAGAAGGGATGAGCACTTTCAGTTTGATCCAATAAGTATCCTTGGAACAACTGTGTTCTAGCTTCTGTTTGAGGTGCTGGGGATGAGAGAAAAATGGGTCTTGCTTTTAAGAGCTCACAGTGAAGAAAATTGAGGAAGGTCATGGGAGCAAATCAGCATGAGAGGAAGTATTTTTAGGGAACAGAGGCGAAATGTGATCAACATGACCTTGGGGAGCGCTGGGAGGCCTCCCGGAGGAGTGATGCTTATGCGGGGTTCCTCCAATCCTCACCTTCTAAGGCTCTGCAGCCACATGGGATCTCTCTATCAGAGGTTGTCTGCCTTGGCTGCACTTTAGAATCACCTGGAAGCTTTGAAAATTCCCAATGCCAGGCTGCAGCCCAGACTAACTCATGCTCTCTGGGGATGGGACCCAGGCATAGGTACTTTCTAAAGTTCTTCATGAGATTCCAATATGCAGCCAAGTTGGAAAGCCAGTGTCCTAAAATTAGAATTTGGTGATTCAAAAATAAGAGTCAAAGGGCCATATTATGATTTGAAGACTCTGTGACTATATTCTGGGGGGTTGGTCGGAAAAAGGAAAAAAGAAAATTGCTGTTTAGTGACCATCAGTGGTTATATCTGGCTAAGTTCAAGTATAGAAGTGTCATAGCATCTAATATAGTAAAATGCAGGAAAATATTATAAGAGCAAGGCATGGAGTATTTGTTGAAGCCACTTTAAAAAATATATTTTATTGATTTTTTACAGAGAGGAAGGGAGAGGGATAGAGAGTTAGAAACATCGATGAAAGAGAACCATTGATCAGCTACCTCCTGCACACTCCCCACTGGGTATGTGCCTGCAACTAAGGTACATGCTCTTGACTGGAATCAAACCTGGGACCTTTCAGTCCCCAGGCCGACGCTCTATCCACTGAGCCAAACTGGCCAGGGCGTGTTGAAGCAACTTTAATGTGAACCTTACATGTTTTGTACCTGCTTGCTCTGGAAGTGTCTTAGAGAAGCTTGCATCTTAAAGTTTATTTAAGGAGAAACCAGAAAAGGTTTATGTCTTTCTAAGGAGACAGGAAATATATATTCATTCAGGCATCAACCTTAAAATTATGGAAATGGTTTGTATGTTGTACCACCCTACAAAGTCATTTAGGATTTTTAAATTGTTTTATTTTTTTAACCTACAAATTCGGTGGAAATAGGCCACCCAAGGCTCACATATGCATCAATGCTTCGATTAAATAGAAATAATGTTAATATTGGTTATATTTATAGCATGTCACAAACTTAACATGTATTATTCTATTTAATTTTCTATGATTATCCTATTAGCCAGACTCAGAGAAGTTAAATAAGTTGTCTAGAGTCCCACATAGCTTAAAGTTGGGATTTAAGCCCTGAGAGAAGCTTGATGTAGCTGGAAGGAAACTGGTTTGGGAATACGAAGATAAGGATTCTATGCCTGATGAGCTTCTGTGTGATCTTGAGCTAGTCACTCAACCTCTCAGAACCTTGTCATTATCTTTAAAGTGACTAGACATAATTAGGCATAATTTTTCTTCTAGTAATGAGTTACAGTGAGAATGCAGTTTTAAAATGACTTTATTATCTCATATATGTATATAATTTCCCCAGAATAAAGAATATAGGGATTTACTTTACCTTTATGTGAAAATGTTATCAGAAAAATACCATTCTTTTTCCCCTTCTCCCTAGTAGTTGAGGAAAACTTGTATGAAAGACAGGTACAGCCAGTCTTACCTAATTTTTCTTTTCTTTTTTAACAGGAACCTGTTTCCTACAGAGAATATCCCGGCTGGCTCCCTGGTCCTTTGCAATCTAGGTGGGTCTTTTTTAGCTCTTCATCTAGAATGGGATGGTTCTGAAGCAAGCTGGGTAGTCTCCTTGGGAAATTAAACAGGTAGAGGAATTGCTCTTACATGTAGGTACATTAAGGGAATTCTGAAGCTCTCTAGCTTGATAGGAAATTGCCTGAGGGAGTCTAAGATGAAGGAAAAAATCCAAACAAGTTGGGCTGAGGCAGGCATTGAAGTTGGAGTTGCTTCAATTTATGTTGTTCAGAACACGGGAAAAAATTCAGCCTCAGAAGATGTAATCCATTTGGTACGTGGCACTGATCATATTGCAGATATCCAAGTAGCTGGGCCCGGGAGAACCCCCAGTTTGGCCCTACCTTGTGGAGTCCTTGAAGTTGTTTGATCCCAGCTTCTCTCTAAGCTTAATAAGACTTGTTAGGCAGGTATGGGTGCAAAGACTTGTGACATGTGATTACTTGCAATGGAAAAGGGATGCTTTCCTGAGTGTATAGAGCTGAGGCCAGAGGGGAATGGTGCTGCTATCCCCTCCCTCCTTGCAACTCCAGGCCTGTGGTCTTCAGAGTCACTGTCACTGCCCTTGTTCGTGCTTCACTGTCTCTTGCCTGAACCAGTGCCATAGACTTTTGAATGTTCCGTAGGCACTCCTTGAACCTTCCTTGTACCAGTTCAACCTCCCCATTATGACCAGAGCTCTCTTGCCAAGCTCCAAGTTGATCACCATCAGCCTGAAATAAAGTCTAAACTCAGCATAGCCTCAAAATCCCTTAATGTCTGACTTCAATCTTCCATACTCCCAAGATGGGACTGGGTTATATTGTCCTTTTATATTGTCCTTTGGAAATGGGAAGTATATGTTGTAGCTTAAAAACCATCTTCCCTACTCCCAAGATGGGACTGGGTTATATTGTCCTATGGAAATGGGAAGTATATGTTGTAGCTTAAAAACTCATATTCAACGTTTCTATTGTGTGTGTGTTTTTTAAATATAAACTAAAGACGTTCACAGTTGGCAGAATCTTTTTGACGTGTGGAGATATACAGACTATAGAGTGACAAAGCATGATAGGAGTTGTAAAGAACTCCTTTCAGATTCAAAGAAGGTGGGAGCCACCACAAACATTTGGTTGTCTCAATGGAGAAGGGATAGGTAGAATGAAAAGAGGAAAGCATAATTGGTCTCCATCTGGTTGGGGTTCCCTACTTTTATCTTTCCCAGATCCCTACAGGCAGATCAGCACCCAATCCAGACAGGAAACTGGACTATTATAAGACCCATATTCTGCTATTTTCATGTGAAGGTACAAGGGTAGGGAATATCTGAATCTTTTAGGTGGTGAGATGGATGGTGTGAGCTTGGAAATCCCTCATGGTGGTTCTGATCCCTCCTTCCCCTGTTAAGAACATTGATTTAATTCAATCTCTCTTTTAGCAAATGGGGTCTCTGAGACATAGAGAAATTAAGGTAAGGGATTCCATTTAATTGGGGAACAGAGTCAGGGCTAGAACTCAATTCTTAAAAATTCCAGGTGCACTGTTCCTTCTATTAGCTTATATGCAGGAAGCTTATAGGCAGTTTCCTTTTTTCTAGAAATTCTCCAATATTTGGAGGGCTGGAGAGCACATACTGGTTCTCTACTGTTTGACATTGCTTCTCATGGATTCTTGTGCATAGCCCTGGTATTTCTTATATTGTAAATTTATGAAGACTGGATAACATATTTTAAACTTCCTTTGTATTTCTGAAGGTAACTAGCTCAAAGATGAAACATTTCAAGGAGCCGAACTTGTCCATTGTGTGGTGTATTTAGGTTCCTATAGCTGTATAGAAATGTGTCTTTAGATTATACTTCATATGTTAGGAGAGGAATTACTGGTGGTCAGGAAAAATAGTCAAAGGATGAGACAAATTGGGTGATGGAGGATCAGGGAGAGAAATAAACCCAATTCAGAGGCATAATAAGGGGACAAAAATAGTTGATGATGAGTTTATTAATATCTCAAAATAATCTACTTGAATGATAAGATAATATTAGATACAACATTTCAAGTGAAGTTCTTGTTGGAAATATTGTCCACATCGGGAAATTCATGTTAAAGATGAACATGGGTTGTGGGACATAAAACGTAGACCGAATTAACACATCCTAGTCCAGAGAGATTTACCTTTGGGGGTCCAAGATAAAGAAGCAGGGTATTCTAACAAGGCTTCTGAAAATTCTAGGGAAGCCAGGACTCAAAAATCAAGACTTGTTGACAGATGACTCTAGGGAATTCTGCTGGTTAATAGCAGGGCCTGTCCCACTCTTGGGGGTAACATGGAGGCCACCTGAGCAGCTTCAGGACAAAGACAGAAGACCAATGATCAGAACTAGGGTTTTGAATGTGAAATCTAAATAATTTATGAAGAACTTGGCTAATTGGCTGTAATTTTATGCTCTTATATTTCTTTATCCCGTTTGATTCTCATACCATAATGTGTTTATAATTTATAGTCAGACTTTTAGATAACTGCCAAACAAATGTAGTCAACTTAATTAGGTAAAATAAAAATTATTTTTTAGGGGCTGTTAAAATTTGAAAGATGTGAGTGTCTTCTTTTGATGCACTTTTATTTTTATTGTAAATGCTGTATCATCATTAGCTCTGTGCTAATTGCTCGTTTGGGGAATGATTTACATATTTAAAACTATGGGAGAAGTCATTTTGGCTACAGCTAAATATTTTTATTTACTTGCATTTTTTTCCTCACACAGCTTTTGCCTTTTACAACCACATATATTTTTATTTGAACCTGAAATAATTTATAAAATGAAGGGATTTTATTTCTGTCCTGCTCAATCTTTGTGTCATAACCATTACTTCTCATTGTTTGATCAAAGGACGGAGGAAAGAACATTATTACCATTGCATCATGATATCCCTCTCATTACTGTACTGTTACTTAACACTTGATAAGTTCACTTTTTAAAAATTGATTTCAGAGAGAGGATGGGAGAGGGAGAGAGAGACAGAAACATCAATGATAAGAATCATGGATGGGCTGCCTCCTGTATGCCCCCTACTGGGGATCAAACCCCCAATCCGGGCATGTGACCTGACTGGGAATCAAACCAGGACCTCCTAGTTCATGGGTAGAAGCTCAATTACTGAGCCACACTGGCAGGGTGTGATAGGTTCACATGTTATTTACACTTAATGAATTTTCTCAAAAATTGTACTGCCAAGTACATGAGAGCAGGGACTGTGTCTTATTAATTAAGCAGCGATATCCAAAGTAGCTGTATCGGAATCACCTGAGGTGCCCTTTTAAAAATTAGAGTCTAGGATCCCAGCTGAGAGATTTTGATTTAGAAGTTTTAAGGAGAGTCCCAAGAATCTGATTTTTTTAAAAGCTCATCCAGATAATCTTTATGGACGGTTGGAATTGAAAATCACTGGCCTACAGCATGAAACACTGCTTTGCATTTAGTAAGTGCTCAAAATGTTTATTTTGAAGCCTGAATAACTCAGGAAAGTGACATAAACTGGGTCCAAATTGCTCACTTCAGTTTTTTTTCTTCTCTGTGCTTTGTCATGCTTCATCAACTACCTGACAAAACCCAATTCAGATGCATTCTTTTTGTTTTTATGCATAATCATAACAAATAGCCAAGACTTTTCATTGCCCCTTTAAAGAAACTACTTGAAAACTCTGATAGTGTTTTTTACATTTTGCATTGGTCCTTAGAGGTAGAAATGACCCTGCTGACTATGGTCACCATCTGGGAGTGTGGGATATGGCTGGGAAGACTGATGTGACAAATGTCTATTCCACATTGTGCATATCAAAGCACTGTCCTTCAGATGCTGGCTGCCACTGCTATTTTCGGTCTTCTGCTGTTTTAAACATAATCTAAGTGATGTATTTGTTCCAGAAATCCATTTTACCTCTGATTACTCTCCCTGCTGTCTGGCCTGATCACATCTCTTTACCATTGCAGATTATCATATAGCAGTCATCCATTCTCAGTAGTTGGCTGATCCAGTGAAACTGACAGAAAGCTGCAATTGTCAGCGGAATGAATCACTTGTTTCAGCATGGAGTAGTTCAGTCTCATTCCCATACTTTTTTTATGAGTGACCCTGTTTTGCAATTCAAAGTTTAATAAGCATCATTTATGACATTGAAGAAACCTTTCAAGGAGCCTAACTTGTTGGTTGCTTGGTGTATAGCTGTATAGAAATGTGTCTTTGGATTGTACTTCAGAGGTTAGAAGTGGAATCACTGGTGGTCAGGAAAAATAGTCAATGAATGAGACAAATTGGCTGATGGAGGATCAGGGAGAGAAATAAAAGAAGAGAGGAATACATAAGAGAGTAAAGAAGAGACAGAAAGGGGGAAAAAGTAGTAACACATAGTAACCTAGAGAGGTTCTCTTAGCAGGTTTTGCTTTAATGGGATGATTCACCAAGAACATTTCAGTGATTATATCTGACATGTTGTAGCACTTGGGTCCACTAGTCTTTTGTAAATTTGCACTGTGGCTCTCAGTACATAGTTCCTATTCTTATAATCTGCTCGGGAACATTCCTTTGAAATGTTCAGAGCAGATTATGTCCTTTACATCTATCTTTTACTAACATTTAGTCTCATGTAGGGGTTTTTAATATATGATGTGTAGATTCATGAGTTGGGCATTGACCCACAAATCTCCTAGAATTTATTTGTAAAATTTGTAATTCACCTGCATTTAAAAATAAAATTATTGAATTTATTGGGGTGGCATGGGTTAATAAAATTATATAGGCTTTCAGTGTACAATTCTATAATACATTATCTGTATATTGTATTGTGTGTTCACCACCCCAAGTCAAGTCTTCTATCTCCATTTATCCTAACACCTTTACCTTCTTCTACCTCCTCTCACCTTTCTTTCCCTCGGGTAATCACCATACTATTGTCTATTACTATGAGTTTTGTGGGGTTTCTTTGCTTAATCCTGCCACCTTTTTCACCCAGTCCCCAATGCCCCTCCACTCCAACAATTGTCAGTATGTTCTCTGAATCTCTGAGTCTGTTTCTATTTTTTTGTTAGTTTAATTATTTATCTTTAAAATGTTTTTATTGATTTTAGAGAGAAAGGAAGGGAGAGGGAGAGAGAAACATCAATGAGAGATAAACATTGATGGGCTGCCTCTTGCATGCCTCCTACTCAGGATTGAACCCACAACTTGGGCATATGCTCTGACTGGGACTCAAACCAGCGACCTTTTGGTGTATGGGATGATGCTCAACCAACTGAGCCACACCAGCCAAGGCTGTTAGTTTATTTTGTTCGTTAAATTCCACACATAAGTGTAATCATTGTATTTATCTTTTTTTGACTGACTTATTTCACTTAATATAATACTCTCCAGGTCCATCCATGCTGTCATAGTATTCCATTGTGTAAATGTACCACAGCTTTTGTATCCACTTATCTAATGATGGGCATTTGGGCTGCTTCTAGACCTTGGCTACTGTAAATTATGCTGCTATGAACATAGGGGTGGACATACTATTTTGAATCAGTGTTTCAGATTTCTTCTGATATATTCCCAGAAGTGGAATCACTGGGTCATAAGTCAGTTCCATTTTTCTTTTTTTGAGGAAACTTCATACTGTTTGCCACAGTGGCTGCACCAATCTGTATTCCACCAACAGTGCTCAAGGGTTTTATTTTCTTCACATCCTCACCAACACTTGTTGTCTGTTGATTTATTGACAGATTACAACTAATTAAAGTGAAGCAATAATCAGAAAATTCCCAACAAACAGAAGTCCTGGGCTGGATGGCTTCACTGGTAAATTTTACCAAATAGGCAAAGAATTTACACATATCCTTCTCAAACTACTAAAAAAAAAATCAAGAGGATGGAAGACTCCCCAGCTTATTTTATGAGGCCAGCCATATCCTAATTTCAAAACCAGATAAAGCCAGGCCAGTGTTGCTCAGTGCTTGAGCACTGACCTATGAACCAGGAGGTCATGGTTTGATTCCAAGTCAGGGCAATCAAGGTTTTGGGCTTGATCACAGTAGGGGGTGTGCAGGAGGCAGCGGATCAGTGATTCTCTCTCATCATTGATTTTTCTATCTCTCTTTACCTCTTCCTTCCTCTCTGAAATCAAGAAAAATATATTAAAAAACAGTTAAAGACACTACAAAGAAATAAATCATTTAAAAGATCATACAACAGGATCAAGTAGGATTTATTCAAGGCATGCCACGTTGTTATAATATCCACAAATCAATTAATGTGATACATGACATAAACAAAATGAAGGATTAAATTCACATGATCATATCAATACATGTAGAAAAAGCATTGGGTAAAATCCAGCCCCCTTTATGATAAAAGCTCTCAGCAAAGTGGGAATAGGGAGAACATATCTTAACATAATAAACGCCAGTTATGACAAACCCACAGCCAACTTCGTACTCAATTGGGCAAGATGAAAAGTGTTTCTCTTACGGTCAGGAATAAGACAGGGATGTCTGCTCTCACCACTCTTCTTCAACATAGTACTGAGAGTCCTAGCCACAGCATTCAGACAAGAAGAAGAAATAAAAGGCAGCCAAATTGGAAAGAAAGAAGTAAAACTGTCATGTTACTTGCATTTTTTCCCCTCCAGAATGGAGGTGAAGAATTCATCAGATTTTCAAAGGGATCACTGATCAAAACATATTTTTTTTTTAAATTTAGAAGGTCAGCTAGTAGAGAACCCCAACTATAGAAACCCATCATTATGTAAAATATATTCTGGATAAGAGTACGCAGAGCTCTGAAGTAGCCTGTTGCTGGTCCCAGGCTGAGGCTTCTCCCCTCTTACTACATTAATAGTTGGTTTGGTGAATGATCAGCCCTATTTCTTCCCAAAGGAGTCTTGAAGCCTCAGATGTAATTTTTCATCTTGTTTGGGATTTCTCTTTTACAAGCTGGCAAATATACTTGCATTTTCATTGTTAACTTTTTATTTTTTTTAAATGTCTGTTGCATTTGTTGATTTGCAAAGTATTTTATAATCATTTGAATGTAAATGTTTTTTCTAGGGTCAGGTTCAAGAACACAGCTTCCAGTGCATACCCACCTCCAGATGACCACGGTTATCAATAGTTTCTGCCTGGAAGAGCTTTACTGATCACAGGAAGCTCACTCTGATGCAGCTTTCAAGTCCCCTGAGAGTTTTTTTAAGCCACATAATCTTTCTCTTATGCTAATTTGCCAGTCAGTGAAAGAAACAGGATTTCTATCAGTCTGGGAAAAGCTTCTGAGCTGAGCTCTAGCCAGGTGGCTCAGTTGGTTGGAGCATTGTCCTGTACACCAAAAGGTTGTGGGTTCTATTCCTGATCAGGGCACATACCTAGGTTGCAGGTTTGATCCTTGGCTGGGGTGGGTACAGAGGCAACTGATCAATGTTCCTCCCTTCCTCCCTTCCTCCCTCCCTCCCTCTCTATCTTTCTCCCTCCCTTTCTCTTTCTCTCCCTCTTTCCCACTCCTTGCCTCCCCTCCCTCCCTTCTTCTCTCTCTAATAATTAATAAAAACATATCCTCAGATGAGGATTAAAAAAACAGCACCCCCAAAACTAAAACAAAATTTCTGAGCTGATAAGTCATTGTCTCTGAGTTTATTCTCTAATGAGATAGCTGCCCATTCCTCTAAGTTCTGAGTTCCTGAGTAGAACCCAGCAGAGATCAAAAATAGGAAGAGAAAGGAGATGAGGTCAGAGACCAGGTGCACTCAAATTGAAAGTCTTAACCATTCCTCTCCTATGACAGTGGTATTGGGTGATGGGTTAGAGAAGGAACACCCCAGCTTACAGCGATCCCAGTCATTACTGGCCATACTGCTGTAGGGAAGATTTTGTGTATTTTAAATGGATTTTATTCTAGTCATTGCCCCAAAGATTTATATCTTGCATTTATTTACTTACTATATTGTTTTTTGCAAAGCGATATTAAAACTCCTGTTTATATGATGGACTATTTCATTGTTTGGAGTAAATTTGACTCCTAAGTCCTTTTCTTTTTGTTATCGGTGCGGAGTCAGGGAAGCATTAGAGTAGAGCCTGGAAACTGTCTAGGAGAGAAGCTCGAGTCTGAGGTCTAGAGAAGTCAGGAATCTGAGGTCTAGAGAAGTCAGGAAGTCCACGTACCAGGGCAGCACACCGGGTTCACAAGGACACGGAGGAGGACAGAAGAAATAAAGACAAAGGAGTTCAGTCACTTCAGAATCTGGAAGGACAGTCACAGATGCTGGAGCCTGGGAAATACATACAGTTGCGTGACAAAGATCAGAAAACTGGCTCAGAGGGTCAGATAGAAAAAATCAGTGCCCAGCCTCAGTGTCCAGACAGCAGATTCAATTAGGAAATATGCAGCCCCCCGGCGCCCCCCACAAAATAAAAGGAAAAAAAAAGACTTTGCTCACACATGTTGTGAGCTTTACAAGGACCCTTTGTTATATGAGTCTGCTCAGGACCGGGAAGAGGCCAGCATGTGAGCAGCACTGAGACCACAGACAGAGAAAATAGGGGAACAAGCAGACTGAGCAGGGAGCCAGGCAGCTCCTGACAGCACCCTGGGCAGCATTTCATCTGGACCTGGTCAAATTGCTTATGTTTGCATTTTCTAGACATCCTTCACCTTGTTGATTTATTGGTCCATGGCATCTCTATTGCATCACATAGCTCTAGCTTTCAACCCTTTTGCACATTTTTATTCAGAAAAAAAGAAAACTCTGTTGGGATGTTTTTACTGTTTGCTGATTTATGTCAACTTTCCTTAATCTGTCCAAAACCAAGTAAAATACAACCCTCCTGTCCCATTTCCAGTAGATCTTGGATTGATGTTTTGTGTCCGTTATCCCACAAATAAAAATGAACAAAAGGAGTAGCTGTGAGAGGGACTTTCAGTGTTAACAATTTTACCTCTGGGTTCTGGTTGTTTGGAAAGGGCCCCACCTAATCCCCTCCTGTATAGACAAATCCGTTTAAATGAGCCAAGTGCAAATCTAGGCATAAAGTATAGACTCTCATTTTGGATTGAGGATATATACTGTAGAGAGTGGGTGAGAACTAAGCAGATGTTCACA
Source organism: Myotis davidii (assembly GCF_000327345.1). NCBI lineage: Eukaryota > Metazoa > Chordata > Mammalia > Chiroptera > Vespertilionidae > Myotis > Myotis davidii. The sequence goes on from NW_006289197.1 coordinate 353,335, forward strand.
TTACTAAATTCTCTTTCTCATTTTCTGGTTCGATTCATCTTCTGAGAAGGTTCAAGCAAGGGGCACCTAACACTACCGATTCCTCTCCCACAGTGGTTGAAATGGGATTTCAGATGGTCCCAGCTAGAGTGAAGGGATGAAACAGCATCAGGAGTGGGAATAGAGCTGGTGAATAGCCTATTGCAAGAGTCTTGAGGAATGAAAGTCATTGGCCTCATCCATGAACAATCTGATTTTCTGTTAAGATGATACAACAACTGGCTAGATACCCCGATAGAAAGATGCTTTATCACATGAGTGACCCTGGACATCATTCCAGGTGTGGGAGACTAGGGAGGAGCAGCCACGACAGCAGGAACAGGTAAAAGCAGTGTGAGTGAGGTGCCTCCCAGGTGAAAGACCAAGTTCTCCCAATTTCTTCAAATCTTGGCTGGCTTTAAAACACTACAAATCCTTCTCAGCATCTCCCTGTCCTCACTGCTCTGTCTTTCTCCAGGCTCTTTTTTTGTGTGTGGTGTTAACCTTGTTATCTCCAGTCAGCCTTTGGAACTTGGTAATTTCTGTTGGCTTTTGATCAGAGGACATAATGACTTCTCAGGCGGTCCTTAAAAGTTGGCCGCTGTTCTCCTAGGAACCCTTTTATTCTACTCCCTAGTTCATCTCTTCCACTATGCCCAAGACCCAGGTTATTCCACTAGGTCATCCTGGACATTGTGGGGTGGCCTGCCATCTCTCCATAATGTCTTGATCAACTAATTTTATATAAAAGTAGATTTTCATTTTTTTTTTATCACTTCACTTCCCTGCTTTTCTCCCCTTGCCCTGTAGCTATCAACCCAGCTGAATGCAGCCAACCCAAACCCTTTCTAATTTTTCTCTCCAGTGATTCACAATATATGTCCTCTCTGATTTGGCAGTAACTTAAATTTAAGAATTCTGTACTTAAGAATTCTGTACTTATGTGGCATCACTGGCTCTGAGTCAGGGTGTGGGCATTATGCCAAAACACCTATTGTTTCTATTTTGTGACTAGCAAGGTGGGAATTCTGATACAGGGCTATTTTACACAGACTGTTGGGACAGTCTAAATGAACATTAGAATTATCTTGAGAAGGCAGAGAGGGAAGGCATTTAAAATTAAAGCTAGAGAATCTTCTGTTTCCTACCACAGTTACAGTGGGGCTAACGAGTTAACTAATTTGTGGCTCTCCAAACATGGTAAACAATTCATAAAACATCCCAGTGTTAGAGGCCATCTTTGTGGCCCTCCAGGCAGTTGGATGGAGGCTCACAGGGGCTGTAGCTGCCTGGTGGGATAAGGAGGTTATAATCCTTCGTAGGATTATGTAAAGCTATGCAGATATTTATAATTACAGTGTGAGAGAGAAATTAGATGTGTGGGTATCGGTTTTGGAGCAGGAGGAAGTGCAAAGGCACAGTAAGTATAAAAGGTTTGCTGTGATTCTGTTTGGTAAAAGCTCTTCTGAATGAAAATACCTTCAAAGAAACTAGAAAAAGATATCGTCAGCTTGAGGGCTCTGTGCATAGCGTTGTGTCACATGGATCAAAAGGAAGTATTATAGAATTGTACACCTGAAACCTATACAATTTTATTAACCAATGTCACCCCAATAAATTCAATAACATTTAAAAAAAAAGAAGTCTAAGCTTTTGATCCCTTTTCTCAGGTGGGGAATGGGATTTAGAGGTATGTCAGTATCTAGGAATTCAGGTCTAAGATTCGGGGAAGAAACTTTGAAGCTAATAAAAGGCATAAGGCTGGATTTTATTAAAAATAGTTATTCAGAACATAGAACCCCTGGATTGTGCATGCACCCTGGGATGCTCCTGACCTGGCCTTGCCACAAACTCTGAAATGACTTCTACTGAAAGCAATTGCTGGGTGGTATCAAGCAACAAATTCATTATATTGGGAACACTGGCCCAATCGGATGTCTCAGGGACTAGTCAGGGACTGAGGGCCACAATGCTAGGAGTTTAATCTTAAATCATCAGGGATGAATGAGCTCATTTCACACAAAGCCACTAAAATCCATGGGGATGACAATGTAGACAGTCATAAAGCCTAAAAAATAGTTACAGGAACATCAACTAAAAGTTGGATCCCCTGTTTTTGTTGCACAGAAAGGACTATAACTCTGGCATGGTGATCATAACACATCATGGTGTCCATGCAGTCAGCACTTGGATTACTAATCACCCTTAGTAATTTAGGGTAGTATATTTATATAATTTAATAATGTTTTATCAAAAGTTATAACTGTACTGTAGTACCTTTAACAATTTCCAGTTCATAGAGCACTTCCTCATATATTACTATATAAAAGAAATAGCTTTTATGTAAACCAAAAAAAACAAATGGATGATGTTCAGTAGTTTTTAGGGGTTGAATTGCATTCCCCCAAATACCTGTTTTGAAGTCCTAACTCCCAGTACCTCAGGATGTGACCTTATTTGTAAACAGGGTTGTTGCAGATGTAATTAGTTAATTTAAGATGATGCTATTAGGGCGGGCCTAATTCGGTGTGGCTGGTGTCCTTATAAAAAAGGGAGATTTGGACACAAGCACTCACACACAGGGAGACTGGCATATGAACATGAAAGCAGAGATCAGGGTGATATGTCCACAAGCCAACGGTGGCCACTGATCACCAGAAGCTCTGGGAGAGGCATAGAGCAGATTCTCCCACCCAGCCCTCAGAAAAAAACAACCCTGCCAATATCTTGATCTTGGACATCCAGCTCCCAGAACTGTGATACAATAAATTTAATGTTGTTTAATCTACTCTGTCTGTAGTTCTTTGTTATGGCAGCCCTAGCAGACTAATACAGCAGTCATCACAACATCCATGTTAGATTGTGCCACAGTCTTGAGAGTTATAACCTTTCTTTTTCCCACTTTCCTCTGGAGGCATTTGAAATTGGAGTTTTAGTTCTTTATAGAAGCTATGAGTGCTGGTTTGTTGGTAGGGATAGTGAAGTTTTTGGCCAGAATGGATGAGGAATGTTGCAAGGAAGGAGGGTCTCCTTTCTCTGCATGCTAGGCATATAACAGTGAGGCACACAGTCAGTCTGGTGGATATATACATCAAACGAATAATCACAAATTACTTTTATTATTTTTCATACTGTGAAAGGGCGTAGCCAACAGGTGACCATCCCTGAAATGATGGAAGCGAGGAGAGTTCTTGGGAGCGGTGCCGTTTAAGCCAAGATGTAAGGGATGTACAAGGGTTCTCCAATTATAGAGTGGGCTAAATGCCCTCCTGGAAAGACCCTGAGGAAGGGCGAAACTTCCCTTTCTCGACTCGCATGGCATCTGGAACATATGTTGTAGGTAAAATCATCGCAATGCTGTCATAATTGACTGAGTTGTGAGACCTTTAAAGGTGGGGCTTATGAAAGTTAGGTCTGGTGTATTAGCTTTCCATCCAAATGAGTACATGTTAAAGAAGTAGAAACTAGGATTTCCTAAGATTAAGTCAATGGAGATAGCTTAGGTTGTTAGGCATCAAGAATTTTATCAAGTTTTCTCTTGGGATAATATGAACCTATATAAAGGAAATCTAAGGATTTAGACTTAGAGTTAATATTAATGATCATGATTTCAATAATATACATTTATGTAGATTTTTTTTGGACTTGTTAAAATAGATTTAAAAAGTGATAATGTGGGGTATCTCTTCTTTGGAGGAAAGTACAAGAGAGCCAGATTATACCTCACAAAGACTTTAAGGTCATTATTTTTCCCCATCTTGCTAGAGCAGGAAAATAGCAGACATGATAGATAGCTGTTAGAGCTATGACTGTCTCCTGCGCTATTGGAAACAGAGTAAGAAGGCCAAGCTGACATTGATAGATCTGTGTTGTGGCATGAGTTGACACAAGTATAATAGTGATCATTGCTGTGATAGGAATGTGTTGTTGTACAGTTTTTTTTTTTTTTTTGTAACTGGGACAATATCGTCAACTGGGGAACCTTTGCTTCCTCTTGATGCCAGTCTTGTTATGTGACTCTGT
>NW_006289197.1:357558-365070 GCF_000327345.1 Myotis davidii
AGGAAGTAAAAATATATTATATTACATGGAGTAGGAAACGTAAACCATTTTGTTGGAAAATAGACCATATCATATACTTTTTGAGTGATTCTTCTGCGTGTGTGTGGAATACCATGAGAGCATCCTTTGTTTCTTTTTGTGCTATTTGCCATGCCAGGTTACTTTTCTTGTTGTATATATTTAATTTTGACAGTGAACAGATCACTAAAAATAGAATTACAGCATGATTTTAATTACAGCCATTTCAATTGCTCATCAACATAACAATGAAAAATGGAAGAGTTACCACAACATTGCTGAATTGTCATCTCTTTTAATAGCTTTCTGTGAGTGTGGCATGTACTACTGACTGATTATGGAGACTGAACTCTTATAGATGGGATACATGTATCTATTTTTATTTTTGTGTGTGTGTACCTCATTTTATGATCTGTAAACAATGCTGAAGGATGCCAGTTGAAAACATAAGAATCTTAATCTTAGTTAAATATATTTCAGACTATTTATTTTTATCCCAATTGTGCTGTTGGGTATTTAGTTTGCTTATTTTTCCCTTTTCTTAATTTTCTTTAGTCTTTCTGTTATGCTAAAGGAGAGACTGGGGATAGCAAGAAGCAAACAATTACATTTTTCTAAGAGTCACAGCCAAGAATGTTTAGAATTTGGTACAGATACTAGGAAAGATTTTCCATATCCCCCAAACTTCACACACTAATGCTGCACAGAGAGTGGGTGTTTGATCTACGTGTGTGATGGTTGGGAGGGACGGAGGGTAATATTCTAGGGGCTTCTCTCAGTCTGCAGAATTGCTCCAAGCATGGAAAGACCTATGATCATTTGCATTCTCCTCTGTTAATCCATTGGTGGTATAGCAACAGGCCACAAGGCAAATACTAGTTTTATATCACCTTGCTCACGAACATCATCATGAGCAAGTGCTAGAAGTCTTCCTTCATGAAAGTGGCTTCTATAACCAATAGATCATTTTTAGATGCACTTAACTTTTAAAATATATCTTTAAAAATCTGATGTCTTTATCGCGCTATGGAATTGTTCCTAAGGGACATACCTAGAAACTTCCAGAATAGAGAGCAATATTTATTCCAACTTCTCTGAGCTTTCTTCACACTAGGAAATTATTTCACCATCAGGTTAAGATTCGGGTTCAGAGAAGCTTATTTTAGGAGATGGAGGGGTGAGATGCATTTTGATTTAATTCATTGGTAGTTGAGTCAATATGTAAATGTTATCAAATAGGCCAGTGGTTGATCTCTTTGAATGAATCAACTCACTAAAGTATAATAAAGAGTGGATTAGGAATGGGTCCAGGTGGGGTAGGTTCTGAGGTTTTTACCACTTTTGGAGCTTTCTTTAAGAAAAAGAATACAAAGTCACAAATGCAACTTAAAAGTAGGCATGAAAATAAACATTTATTTAGAATGAGAAATCACAAGTTATGCATTTTAGAAAGTATACTGATACCCAAATCATCAAAAAATCCCCCTCCCCCAACACAATAATTTTATTAGTTAACTTCCTGATGCACTTTTGTGTTGCTATATTTTTTTGTTGCATTCTCTTTGCCTCTTTAAACGTCATGTTCTATAGAAAGAGATAATAGCTTTTCCCTTAGCATGGTTGATTCAAAATTGATTTGTATTACTGATAGTTTAGAAACATTTATTTTAGCTTAGCAATGCCCTATCAATAATGTCATGCAAATGTTTAGAATTTTTGTAGAATTAGAAAAAAATCTCTTTAAACTTTGCTTTGTATATAAACTTTATAATATTACATACTTGAAGTGTTTTTTCGGCAGTGTTTAATCTGAATATCATTTGGTCTGACAACATTCATTAAACCATGCAATTTGTGGTTTTCTTTCTACAACATTCATTTATTTGCCTTTTGCTTTTCTATTTCTGGTTTGAGACCATCTTGAGTAAATGTTTTCCTCATGTTCATGATACTGATCTCTAAGCTTTAGTTTCTATTATGATACAGTAAGAATTTTGGTGATATTGAAACTCCTGCCAGTATTCCCTTTCAGTTTACATTTTGGCTTCTTTTTTTTTTTTTTATCACATTTGAATTTTGGTATTATCCACAATTCTGAAAAAATATAAAGTGAATCTGAAATTAAAGCATAAACAAGAGTAGTTAAATGCATTTTAAATTGCTGCTATATTACATTGAACTAAAGTGTTGTAATCAGGTGACTTATTAGTGATATTTGCAATTGTTTCTTCATTTTTATTCACTGTATTAGTGAGAATATTTGTACTATTTCATCTAGAAACACTAGACTTTATCAGACAATATGTGAGAGATAATCTAAGACATAATCTAATATCTTGGATATTTAAAACATGTAACAGCTGTAGATTTGTACCTTTTAAACACAGAAATCCTAGTAAATTAAAAAAAGATTCTCATCTAAAAAGGGAAAAATACATGGTGCATTTATATTTGTGTATGCTGCATAATTAAGTACATTCTTGACATGAGAAAACTTCAATTTTGATCATACACTTATGAGAACAGAATGTTCTGTGTAAAGTATCGCACAAATTAGCTTTTGACTTCCTACATTTCAAACCTTGTTTCTCTCTCACAGTCCACATAGTCCTGGTGCTGGGTCAACCATAGGACATGCTGACATCATGGCATAGCTTCTGGTCACGTATTCCCAATCATGATGCTGGGTAGGTTGGCACAGTGGGCTGTAAGAGCATTTTTAGAAGTCACTCCTACACTGAGATGGCTGGGCACAACTTAACATAAATGGCAGGAAGCTACATAAACATGTCCCATTTAACCCAAACTCAGTGTGTCCCTATAACTCAAGTTCTTCTTAAGCCAAAACCTGAAATGAGTCATGATTCCACCATCATCACCCAAAGCAGGGGAAACTGTAGCAGATGGAAATCAGAGTGCAAAGAAATGGTAATATAATCCATTACAGTTTAAATATTTCACATTTGCAAATTTTATGAAAAAATACGATGATATCATATGTGGTTAGTCTTCTCTCCAGGGCCTATACGGTGCAAGCCCATTAGCCTAACAGTAAACCTCATTCTGGGACAAGTCTTTCTGTCTCTCTCTTTCTTTTTTTCCTCTGAAGTTCACTCTATAATGGCCAGAGCGTGATTTCATCCTTTCAGTGTGAGAGACAACACTGGCTTGTTTTGGGAAAGGAAGGCCTTGGACCAGTGGAACAATGGTCTCTATATGGCACAAACCTGACACTTCCCATGTTTTTAAGGGGCAACTTCCCATTTGCTAAGTGACTTTTAATTGTGCTCATCAGCTCTTTCTAGCATTTTCTCTAGGAAGTGAGACTCAATACTTCCACTGTAGAGGAGCAGTGAAGCAGTCAGGCTAAATGGTTTTTCCAAGTTTATATGGTGTTGTAAAAGCTGCAACTTCTGGGAAATTCTCTGTTAAATAGTTTTATTTAATATAGGACTTCTCAAGGTCTTTGAGATGTTAATGTGAACATCAAAGGTGCTTCAAGAAGGGATTAGGTTATGCAACATTTCCTAAATGTATTTGATCAAGGATCTTTTTTTAAGAACTCTTTGAAATAATTATCTTTATTATTGAAAGCACTATAGATGTCCCCCCCCCACACACACCACCACCACTGATCCTCTCCACCCTATTTCTACCACCTCCCCAGGTATTCCCCACACTACTGTGTGTGTCCTTGGACTATGCATATATGCATATAAATTCTAAAAAGCCAGAAACACCAATCAGAAAGAATATATGCATGGGTCAGAAGTATGGCAAATTGTGAAATCCTTATATCATCTAGGAGAAAGGAGAAATAAAGACAAAAGGAAGTCGAGTCATCAATGCATAGAGCTGTCAATTACTGTATTTATTGAATCTGTGATAGCAGTTGATTTTTAAGTGGTATTATCTTATAGAACACTGAAAACAATGTTTCCCAATTAAACTATGACACCATGTTTCTCACACCTTAAAATTATTTTACACTATCAAAAGACATTTTAGACTCATTTAGACGTAGAGGTGTTTTGTTTTGTTTTTAAATCGTCTTTCATCTTTGTGCAGGTATAAGGAAAATGCAAGTAAATAAATCAGTTTCTATTGCAGGAAAATGTGGAATTGCAGTCATTCCACTAACAAAGATATGTATTCCACTGCTGTTGTATTTATATCCCATTGTTCAGTATCTATTCCTTTCCACGTGTACAATCACTTTTTATTTAATGTTGAATAATTGTACACATTGGCGGGGGATGGGGGGATGGAAAAGGGGGAGAGGAAAGGTGCAGGTGCGCTGTGGGAGGGAGAGTGGGCCAATAGTACACATTTTTAAAGACAGCATGAAAACCATTGTTTGTACTATTGACAATGCAAATAACTCAACTAAAGTGACAACCGTATGAAGATCTATGACCAAGTTTGCACATGCGCAGGTAGTGACAACTTCATCACAACTGCCACCTGGGTGCCAGTGATTTTAAGCTGCCATCAGTTAGAAAATGCATCTCAATTTCAGAGATATTAAATATGTAAGAGGAACTGAGCATCCAGTTTTTGAGGAAATATTGTAATTATAGAAATAGAAGGTGACAAAGCCCTGTAATATTTCCTAGTCCCGTGGAACAAAGGGGAAGAAATGTTGGTCAGAGAATAATTGACTTGAGGTGAATATATTTCTAGTTCTGCATGACCTCTGGCACATAGGAGCTTCACAGTATGAGCCTCTGTAGGGAATGAATGGATAACTGAGGTTGACTTTTCTCCCCTGAAGGAGAGGGCAGGTTCTTGTCACCACTGCTGTTGATTTATAATAACAACATAAATTAATTTTGATAAAAGAAAGATCACCAGTGACCTCACAGTTCTAATATAATTACCTTATTTTTAAATATTTTATCCTAATGTTTATCTATATACATTCTTAATTTTCATAGTTGTAATCATAATAATGAATGTAATATTTTATGTTTCTACTGAATATTATATCAAGACAGTATAATTATAATTTTATGGCTGTGTAATGTTCCATTGAGTTATACATGATAATTTATGTAAATGTTTCTTATTGTTGTACATTTAGATAGCTTCTGATGCTTTGGTATTTTAGATGGAACTGCAGATAACATTATTGTGCACTTAGTTCTTTTTTCTGTTTAATTATTTCCTTAGGAAACATTCCCAGGAGTGGAATTTTTGGGTCAAAGGGAATGATACATATTTATAGCCCTTGGTATAAATTGCCATAAAAAAGCCTCCAATAAAATTTCAATAGCAATTTCTCCTTGAAGATTCTGTAGGACAGGAGACTGTTTTAGCCTCTTGTCTTCTCTATTTTCTGGGGTATGAATGTCATTGGAGGCATGACTTATGAAGAGGGGAAAACAAATAAAGTGTATTGCTATCGCTAGTTACTACAGTGCTCTCCAAGTTTCTTACAGCCTCGAAGCTGCAGTTCAAGTCTTGCCTCTACTTTTCTAGCTTTGTTGGCTCTGTGCAACTAGATATAAGGCTCTAATACAGCGGTTCTCAACCTGTGGGTCGCGACCCCTTTGGGGGTTGAACGACCCTTTCACAGGGGTCGCCTAAGACCATCAGAAAACACATATATAATTACATATTGTTTTTGTGATTAATCACTATGCTTTAATTATGTTTAATTTGTAACAATGAAAATACATCTTGCATATCAGATATTTACATTACAATTCATAACAGTAGCAAAATTACAGTTATGAAGTAGTAACGAAAATAATTTTATGGTTGGGGGTCACCACAACATGAGGAACTACATTAAAGGGTCACAGCATTAGGAAGGTTGAGAATCACTGCTCTAATGGGTCCTGAGTTAAAGGAAATCAGGTATTATTAGGTAGGACATGAAGCAAGATTCTTTTTGAATCCTTCAGAATTGAATAGGAAAAGGTAAACTTTGTTGAAAAGGGTGGCCCAGCTGGTGTGGCTCAGTGGTTGAGCGTTGACCTATGAACCAGGAGGTCACGGTTCGATTCTCATTCAAGGCTAATACCTAGGTTGTGGGCTCGATCCCCAATGTGGGGCCTGCAGGAGGCAGCCAATCAATGATTCTTACCATTGGTATTTCTATTTCTCTCTTCCTCTTCCTTCCTCTCTGAAATCAATAAAAATATATTTTAAAAAAGGGTGTGTGTGTTCGTTACACAGTAATTTGCATAATTACACTATGGAATTACTCTAATTCAGATGATTAAAATGCTTATTTTGTTGGATTCAAGATAAATAGTACCAGGCTATAAAAACAGCAGCTACAAACACCAAATGTAGACTTGAGCTGAAGGTGAAGGCTATGTCTGAAAGGTATGAAGCAGACTTTAGGACAGAAACATGTGTCTCATTTGGATGTGTGCCATTTGGGACTTTTTCACAACCCTTTCGGTTATGTCTGGGCTTCTGTCACACCCTCCCCATCGCATAGACAAAGTGAGGAACTGAAGTGATATTTGTTTCCCATGATACTGAAAAAGAAAAAAGCAGGCATTATAATTCACACAGTTCTTTCATGGGCTGTGTTCTTCATGTAGGAGGGCGGCACTGTTGACCTATCTGATGACCTACTGTTAGATGAGCTCACACTTTGAAATCTGAGTTTTCCAATAAATAGTTCAATTTTCTCTGTTATTCTTCTACTCCCAGACACAAAGGATATTCTTTTTGGAAGACAGCGAGCTGGGGCCAGGGCCAGGGATGCCATCTGAAGCTATGGGAAAACAAGACAAAACTGTCTCTAGAGGATGTCGCCAGGGTCATTAGGACTCAGAAATTGCTGTTTGCTAACCTGTATTACAATGATCATAACACCAAATCATAAAGTCTCAAGACACCATGTGATGTTATGACACTAGATAGGTCAAACCTGATAATGATCAGGTTTTCAATCATTCTGTTCCTATAGCAGAAAGTATAGAAACTGCGAAATCATCAAGTCTGTGTCTTCTAACTTTCCAGTTTGTAGTCTTTTGATTTGACATGTTGTGTTATGTGTTCATAACCATGGACACATGTTTGTGTTTTGTTAGTCAGGACTTGTTCAGGTGCAAGTGACAGAAACTTACCGCAGACAACTTAAACAAAAATTGGGAGGCCTGGGTTCACTTTACAGAAAAGCCTGAATAGTTTTGGGCTCTGTTAGATCAAGGGGCTCTAATAATGTTACCACATTTCTATTTTCAACTAGCGATACCTTAGTTGGCACCACCAAGGTGAGACTTGACAGCTTTGATTTAGTAGTAGCTAAATCAGACTTCTTTGCATTTTATATATCTACTGAGAAATAAACAAGGATGCTCATAAAACCTAAGGTTAATGGCACTGGTTGTCTATCCTTTTGCGGGAAATTAGGTTGCTCTTTTATGGTCATTTTAAATTGTGGGTTTTAATGGCTATAACTAAAGATGACTGCTGACATGATCCATCCTCGCATTTTTACCATTATATGGAAGTAAAGAATGAGCAGGA
>NW_006289197.1:365097-376574 GCF_000327345.1 Myotis davidii
TTTATTCTACATTTGATTAAAATTTAAAAAGTGGATAAAACACATTTGCAGAGGAAAATTAGCAAATGCATGTGCTGATTTATAAAATCAGGCTCTTTAATGAAAAAGTATGTACAGTAAGTCACTTAGCTATTTACTTAATAAGTTGTTTTCAGTCTCTACTACCATGGTTAATAATTACATATTACATAGCTTTGATTGAAAAACATGATGCTAATTAAATTTCTTATTAGTTGAAGAAATAGAGTATTAATAATTAAGGCGTTTCTTGAAGCAAAAAGCTCTGACTGATGCCTATGAAATTACTTGTACATTAAGATACAGCCACATAAGGCAATGCTGTAAATAGCACATTTTACTTATCTTTCTGTAAGGTAAACAGGAAGATCAGAAAAAGGTGAAATCAGTTAAAAGTCCAACTTCTTTCCTAACTTAGTTTTCATTCATCATGTTCTTCTATTTGTTAAAAAAGATATTGGTGCTGGTTATAGTGTTGAACGACACAGGAAAGTCCCAGCCCCCAGGGAGCTTACAGTTTATAAACGAAAGTAGAATTGAAGTGACTAAGGGTGAGTCCCATGCAAGGTATTATGGGAATGACTAACAGGGAGATGAACTCAGCTGGATGCGGGAAAGAGAAGATCCAGGAGGGGCTAAGTGGTAGTTAGATGTCGGGAGGGGTAGATACAACATTCCTGGCAAAGGTTATGGAGGTCTAAGGTGAGAAGGAGGATTTGAGGAAAATATACTGTAATATGACATGCGTATGTAGACTTAGGAGTGAGTGGAAGGTGAGTGACAAAAGTTTAAGTCAATAAGATAGGCAAGTCGGTCCTCTAGGTCATGTGAAGAATTTTTAGTAATCCCGCTTTTGGGTATATATCCAAAGGAATTGAAATGTGAATCTCAAAGAGTTATCTGCACTCTCGTGTTCATTGCAGCATTATTGACAATAGCCAAGACATAGAAATAACTTAAATGTCCACCTATGGATGAATGGAGAAAGGAAATACAGTAGAATATTATTCAGCCTTAAAAACAAGGAAATTCTGGCATTTGAGACAACAGGAATGAACCTGGAGGACATTATGCTAATGCTAAGTAAAATGGCCAGACACAGAAAGATAAATACTGCATGATTTCACTTGTATGTAGACTCTGAAATAGTTAGGATCATAGAAGCAGGGGGTAAAATGGTGGTTGTCAGGAGCAGGGGGGAGGGAAAATGGGGAAGTGTTATCCACAGGGTACAAAGCTTTCATTTTGCAAAATAAATAATTTCTGGAGACCTACTGTACAACATAGGGCTTATAATGAACAATTCTGTATCATATACTTAAAATTTTGGTAAGAGAGTAGATCCTATGTTGTGTTCAGGTGCTGTTTACCACAAAAGAAAACACACACACTCTCAAACTAAAAATATCAAAGGGGCAGGCGGAAATGTTTGGAGGTGATGGGTAAATTTGTGGTATTGTTAATGATGATCGTTTCACAGGTGGCTACTCACCTCCCAGCTCCAAGCTAATAAGTAGCAGAGATGGGATTTCATCTTAGGTCCTTCTGGCTGTTTTAAGCGGGTGTGCTGCTTTCACCACCATGCACCACCTCCAGAGGCTTTATTGAATATTTATTAACTTACTTACATGCGCTGGTTATTTTGTGGCTCACAAACCTGAGCCAGAAGGTCATGAGAAAAATGAGGGGAAGCTGTAAATTATTAAAACATTTGCTTTTTGAAAATATTATTTGCTATCTGGGAGCAGTGTTTTATGGTAGGTCAGCTGGCTGAGAAAAAGTCAAAATCATGGGTAGTGGGCTTCTTATTCTGTTTACAAGGCAGTCTCTAGTAGAAGAGGACATTTTTCATGCTTGCTTATTTGCTTATCATTTTCTTAAAATATTATACCAAAATGAGGAAGATTAATAAGAGCCCAGGCTTCCTGGTAGGCTTCCAATCAAATATGATGAATGGTAAACATGAAATAGCAGTAAGTGTACACAATTCCTGGGCATGTATTTTTTTTCAAATGGAAAGACTAGCACTTCTGGAATTAAGTTTTGCAGAAGATTAGTGTTGGGTTATCCTATATAATAAAGAGCTAATATGCTAATTAGACCAAACGGCAAAACATCTGGATGACTATGTTTCCATATGGATGGACCTTCTGGACCAAGCTGGGGCTGCTAGGGCTGAGCCCCTTGCACGAATTTCATGCATCGGACCTCTAGTATGTTAATAACTGTTCTGCCAAAAATGGTTGGTCCCACAGTGCAATTGCTGTCAAGCTTGATCTTTATAGTAATTGGATTTCTTAGAATCTTTACTGAGTACATTCTAATGACTGATGCCCAGGCACCACCCCAAACCCATGTAACGAGACTCTCTGGGGGGACTCAGGCATCACTATTGAAAAGTTTTCCAGGTAATTCTGGTGTGAGAGTGCTATTGTAATGAGACATTTTTTTTTAAAGGACACATACTCAGGCTAGAGGCCAATTCTTTTTCGTATCCCCGAGTATTTGCCACAAATGGAGAATAATGATGATAAATGACACAAGGTAGGAAAGCTTTTGTAGTCTGTCATAGATTCAGTTTTTTATTCAGTGAAAGTCAATTTTGATCAGATAAACATTTTATGAATCATTAGTGATGGGAGAACATAGGGAACTACCGCAAGAAGGAAGGTAATGGCCGGAAAACGAGCCAGACCCCACCCTGTGGGTCTTTGATTTCTTCCCACATGCTTCTGCTCTTCTACGGGCACAGCCGGACCAGCTCCTGTGCAGAGTGCCCTTTGCGGCCATCCGCCTCTGTCGCCCAGGGCACCTGTTGCTGCAGCCCAGCTGGGGTTGGGTCTGAATTTCACCTTTCATCTTTTTACTTTAGTCTCTTGATTTTGGCAGAGAATTCAGGTCCCATTAAGTGGGTTCTTATTCTCTTTTAGTCTGTATGTCTGAAATTTTGTGAGATGAGTTTATTAAAGTTCGGAGCTGACTGCCATTTAGATTCCTTCCATGGAGCTGTGTCTCCAGGGTAGAGTCAAATCAAGGAAAGATGTCTCCCCATCCCCTGGGCTTGCTCACCTCTCTAGCCGCAAGTCTCACCACTGTTTCTAGATTCTGCCTCACTGCATTCCCCTCCCTACAGTTCCATGTGACCTGCTTTCTCCTCGCTGCAGAGCTTTGGCACAGGTGACTGTCCTCCTTGCAAGCGCTTCCTTTATATCTTCTGGCTAATTCTTCACAACTCAGCTCAGAGAACACCATTCCTGGCAATGGCCCCCTCTACCTCGCTTACTCACTGGGTTAAGGGCCCCTCATGTCTGCCATAAATAGTACCCATACTGGTGTCACAATGGTAATTTACATATATTTCTCCCCAGCTGTGTTGTAGGTCCCTGAGGTCTGTGTTTTGTTTCCCAGTTCCCAGCTTAATGCCTGGCATATAAAAAATGCTTAACTAATGTTTATGAGTAAATCAAAACACTTTCTCCTTGTGCTGTCCCACATGCTGAACATACCCGTTCACATATTCACAACAACACATCCTCTTAGAACCCTTTCTCTTTGGTTCTAAACCACCTCTCTATTGGTAAATGACAGCTCCAGCTGCACCTCCTCCATATTACACCATATTGATTTCTACTTGCTAATTTATTTTTACTTTGTAATATGTATTTTATAAAACTATCACATGAGTTGTATATTCCCCAGTGGACTGTACACTTTTAAGGCTACCTGTATTCTCCCGCTCCCAACTGCAAATAGATACTGAATGGCTGCACAACTCTGATGATGCTAACTCAAGTCCAAATTTTAGCCTTATTCTGTCTACCCACATGTATACTTTCTCTCATTGTGCTCTAATATGTATATTTCCAGCAATTAATTTTGCTTACAGAGGCCTCCATTCATTCTTTATTTTAATTAATTTATTCATTTTAATATACATGTACAGCCATTCAGTTTCTAGGTGCTAGAAATACAGCAGTAAACAAAACAGACAGAAATTCCTGCTCCAGTGGGTGGCGGCGAAAAGTAAACAAGTAGGATAAAGAAGTAAGATACATAGTGTTGCATAGTAATAAAGATATTGGAGAAAATCGCTGTAAAAGCAGGAGGAGAGAGAATATTGAGGAGATTTAAAATAGAAAGACTTCTTGATAATGTGGCCTCTGGGCAGCATCCCGAGGTAATGAACCCTGTCGGTGTCAGGGGAAGGAAGTTCCAGAAAGAAGGAACCGTAGGTGCAAAGGGGGCCTGCTAAGTGTGTTGGAGAAACGTGAAGGCTCTATCTGTCCGTGTGGTTAGAGCAGGGCGAGTGGGGGCATGGTGGGAGAGAGAGCCAAGAGGAATGGGGTTGGGCAGACACTCCAGGGCCTGGAGGTCATAATAAGAACTTTGCCTATTTATCAGAACGTTTATTTTGGACACCCATTGCAGAACCAATGCCATTTTCAGAGTGTTCGGGGGATATTAGGATGAATCAGGCTCAGGTTCTGCCCTCAGTGAGTTCAGACGCTGTAGTGTGGGTAAAACCCTAATTTGGGTGAGAAGTATCTCAGGTCCCAAGTATTGAAGCTGAGTGCTGATTCACATACTGTTGGTGCCAGTGTAAATGGATAGAGTGTCACCTCCCGAGTTCAGTATGACCCAGTGCACACACATTTCAAATATATGTGCTCTTTGACCCAGCAGTTGCACACCTAGGTTTTTTTTTCCTAAGTAAATAATGAGGTATGCAAAAGTGTATAAGCAAGTTTGTTTAGAATACTGAAAAATTAAATATTCAACAATAAGCTTAGACAAATGAGTTATGATATATCTTATTGAGGAAATGCTTTATAGTTATTCAAAATGATGATGATGGAGTTATTGCTACAGAAAGATGATCATGACATATAGTTAAGAGAAATAAAGTTATAAAACAGCATGCAAAGGAGGAACCCCTTTCTATAAGATTCAAAGTGTGCAATTTCTGTATCATGGAAATCTAAATGAATATGAAGCAAGTTGTTAACAACACTAATATGTGCATAGTGGAATTTGGGGTGATTTTTACTTTCTTCATTATACCTTTTTCTGTTTGGTCTGATTAAATAAGTGGGAAGACATTTCTGCGGCGATCAGAAAATTATTATTTTCGGTTTTTAAAAAAGAAAAGAAAGGATACATACTTAGCCCACAACAAACCCTGTGGCCAGTATGTGCACTGCTTTCCACCTGATCTCTTGACCCCACGGGGTGGACTCCTGTGTCCCCATGTAGGAAAGTTACCCGCCTTATCAGTCTGCTTTTCTTGTCTGCCCAACTAGAGCAGATCTGAGGACACACAACTTTGACTATCACTTCCTAAATGTCTTTTGACATCAGCTACTCCAAGTGAAAATGAGAAATGGAAACACCACAAAATGGAAGCCATATTTATCAACAGAACCTGCATAACTGATTAACTCATTGTACGTGTGGTGGGCCCAGTTTGGGACTCTTTGGTACTGGATTAGAAAATGCTTCTCATTACAAGGACATTCATTACTCACGCTTGTTACTTCTTGAATATTACTGGTGCCAATTCAGGATTTGATTAAAGAGTTTTAAAAATGGATCTGTCCTGCCCCTTGCCTGTCTCCTATAGAGCCCTGACTCAGCCAAGCAGAAAAAAATTAATAGAGTTCTGAAAGGACTGAATGAAAGCTATAGTTTCCTCCCAATCCCCTTGGGGAGCTGGAGATGCCTGGGCTGTGGTTCGGAGGCATTAATTCTTCTTGCTTTGACTTTGCCAACTGTGTTTTATTTCTTTTTCTCTCTCTCACCGGGCTCTTCATTGTAGGATTTTGTACATAAAGGAAAGGTTCAGCATGGATTGCAGTTTTCTGCATGTGCTTAGGCAGCAAGTGCTGTCAAAAGCACTCAGTATGAGAACAAAACGGCTCTCATCAATGACATCTTTTTTTTCTCATTATGGATTTCCTAGCTCTCTCATAGGCTGCACCTTTGATTTAGGGTTTCAGAAAGAATTTAATCATGGAAGAGTGCTCTGTGTGCAGGGTGAATCCTCTTGAAAGCAATTGCCTTTTATATGTCCAGGTTCTTAATCTCTCCTTTAGTCTGCTCTGCTGTTTTATTCCCTTTTATGTTTGGATCAACATGTAAATAACCGAGGATGGTGGCTGACTTCACTTAAGGCAAGTGTAGTGGAAAGTTTAGAAATGAAATCCAGGCTCAATGAAGGAAGGAGAGAATATGCCCTTCGGGGAACAAAAGAGATAGGGTGCTGCTTCACTTTGTCAAAGAATGGCTTCTCATGCCTAAGTTTTTATATCAGAAGTATGAGACTATTCCATACTCGTTTTCCCCAAAGTGAGTTGCAGGAAACAGTAGTCCCATGAGGTGCTCTAGGATAGCGTTCCAAGGTCTGATATGTTGGGGAGTGCTATTTATGTACAATACACTAGCCTTAGTATGAGCTCTGATAAAAGTTTCCATAAAGTGTTATTTTGTTGAATATAGCATTTTTCTAACTTATTTGACTACTGAACTCCTAGAAGAACCACTTATTACCATCTGAGTTTCAAGTTCCCTTCTTCCTTTTGGGAATATGGAAAGAATAAATTTTTTTTCTGTAAATAAGATTAAAAGAAATACACCGGAGTCCAAAGTTAGTGTACAAGTTTATAAACTAAAGGGTCTTTGGCTCTGTATCTGATTTCATGACTCTTTAATTTGAAAAAGGTGCACAAAGCAAGTATGGCAGATGTTCATAGTTGTTAGTTTTGAATAGCTGTTTCTAGGATTATCTCAATATTTCTAAAATGGAAATAAGTATCCATTATTAGAGCTTTAGGGATTCAAGTGAGAAATAGATACAAAAGACATGTCTGTGAGGTCAATATATCTAGATCTATCTCCATTATTATTAGTACTACCTGGACTAGAGACGGGGCCCTGACCTGCAATCACAATTGTGCTCTCTTACAACATGCCCTCTGGTTGGACCCGCTGTCCCTTCCTGGAGCGACAGTTATTTCATGGCTACATGAAGGCAGGAGAGCAGAGTCCCTTCAAACATGCTTTGTAGCTGCATCATAACTCAAGTCCACTTTTCTTGTCCGTTTCAGAAGTATATTAAATATAACCTCAGGTGGCAGCATACTTTATAGAATACTCCCACTATGAATTGCTTGCAATTCTCTCTTTTCTCTTTACCCAGACAGTTTCTAGGCACTGACTTTCCCATAGTTGGAGACTTACATCCAGTTACAAATCTTCAAGCTGTAATTGCATTTGTTCCCATTTTTATCAGATTGATTTTTTAAACAAGATACATCTTTTGATCACTGTCTTCATAATGCATTCTATACTACCAAGTCTCAGTGATAATTTTGGGGTAAAATTGATCTTCTTTGCTAAGCCTCAAGTTCACCTTAACTGTTTTCTCCTAACTTATATTTAATGCATTGGTGTATCTGCTGAAACAGATTCTTGTACTTCCACTTATGTTCTTTGTTGAATTACTGGGCACCTCATCTACTGCTAATATTTTTTATGTCAGAAGTAATGTTGACTGTCTTAATATTTTTCCCATTTGAGAATATTTCATCTTCCTTTTCAATTTTAAGTTAAAGTCCTCTCAATCAGAAGAGAAAATTATCCCCCCCCCCACCCCCAGTCATCATGATGTACTCTTTGTCAGAGACATTCTGTAACCTCTATTCAAGGATGCCCTACTTCCTCTTTCCAAAGTCAAGGAAGAAGAAAAGTGTTTTAATACATTTTTATTGCTTTCAGAGAAGGGAGAAGGAGAGGGAGGGAGGGAGGGAGAGAAACATCGATCTCACACTGCGTGACCTGTTATAGTGTCAGCTAGTCAAGGATTCAAGGCTTCTGATCCCAGTCAAATATCTCTTTTCATCAATGATAATCATTATTCCTAGCCAATATTCTTCTTTTGTATATGTGTATACTAGAGGCCTCGTGCATGAAATTCATGCATGGGGTTGGGGGATGTCCCTCAGCCCGGCCTGCACCCTCCTGCAGCCCAGGAGCCCTTGGGGGATGTCTGACCTAAGCCGGCAGTTGGACATCCTTAGTGCTGCTGCGGAGGCAGGAGAGGCTCCTTCCATTGTCCCTCTCCTCGCCAGCCATGAGCCGGGCTTCTGGCTGAGTGGCACTCCCCTTGTGGCTCTCCTGCGTTGAGCGCCTGTCCCCTGGTGGTCAGTGCACATCATAGTGACTGGTTGTTACACCGTCTTGTTGAAACCAGCTCTCAGACATCCCCCGAGGTGTCCCGGATTGTGAGAGGGCACAGGCCAGGCTGAGGGACCCCACCGGTGAACAGTCGGGGTCAGGGAGGGATGTGGGAGGTTGGCCAGCTGAAGAGGGACTGCAGGAGGGCTCCAGGGTGTGTCCAGCCCATTTTGCTAGGTAGAGCATCTGCCCCCTGGTGGTCAGTGCACTTCATAGTGTCTGGTCGACTGGTCGACTGTCTCCCCCGTGGTGGTCAGTGCATGTCATAGTGACTGATCGATCGATCGACTGTCTGTCCTTTGGTGGTCAGTGCATGTCATAGTGAGTGGTTGAGAGGCCTTAGCATATCATTAGCATATTACACTTTGATTGGTTGAATGGCCGACTGGCTGACCAGACACTTAGCATATTAGGATTTTATTATATAGGATAATTCTCCTGTAATTCACAATTTACTTCTCATATTCTTCCCTTTTAAAGCTCTAAAATGACGTGGAAGAAATGGTTCAATCATTACCTGTCATGTGGCAAAGAGGTCCTAGACATGGACCACTGTAGTCAGAGTAGTGAAGAAATAAAATAGGATATAATAGGGGCAAATGGGCAAGCAGGGAAGCAGCAGTACGCACATACTCCCTTAAGTACTCCTTTTGTTAGAAAGTTGTTGACTCGAGCTGGGCATCACTGGACAGGATCCACTATAGCCAGTGATCCAGTGGAGAGGACCCTGTCTCTATAATGCTCTCCATATTTATAAGAACTATATATTTACAGGGACTATATAGTTATATTTATAGGGACTGTATATTTATATTTAAGGAACTATATAGAATTATAGGATCTTGTTATTTCAATCAGGGTTGGCAGCATTTTTTTTGTAAAGGGCTAAAAAATAAATATTTTTAGCTCTGTGGGTCACAGTTTTTATCACAAGTACCCAACTCTGCCATCAGAGTGTGAAAGCAGCCACAGCCATATGTACATTAATGGGCTTAGCTGTGTATCAATAAAACTTTATTAACAAGTAGTTTTGAGTCATGGGGCCAGCTTCCCAAACCTTTATAGGTAACACGGTAAGCATGAGCACTTTCTATTCAAAAGTGGTCTCGATAAGAAGGAAGAGCTTTTGCAACGCAACACCTTGAGTATCAGCCTGTTCTGTTGACCTAACTCAGACCTGCTGAGTCAGCTCTCTGCTAAACTACCAAAGGGGACATGGACTGAGCCTCCAGGACCCAACTCTGTGAGCACTATTACTTGTATTATGTGAGTCCACAGGAATAGACAGGAGTCACAGCAAAATTTCTAGATTTGTCTGAAGTCACAGTCTCCATTTTTTTACCTTCTCAATCAATTCCAGGAAAGCATCCAACTCCACCATGTTTTTGAAATTACTCTTGTCAAGGTCATTATTAGTCTCTGTGTTACAAAATCCGAAGATCACTTCTCTAAACTCTCCTTACTCAGTCACTCTGCAGTGTGCATATAGCTGACTGCTTTGTCTTCTTTAATGCTCTGTCTTGTCTTGGCTTCTATGACACTGCAGATTCTGCATTTTTTTCATCATCACTGATTCCTCTTTCTTGGTTGTCTGTGTTGGCTCCTTCAAGACTTTATCTAAATGTCAGAGTGCCACACAGTTGGGATTTGGGCACATGTTCTTCTCTATTTGCTCTTTCTCAGAACTAATCTCATTTAGTCCTTTGGTTTAAATGACATTTATATTCAATGATTCCAAAATTTATTACTTCAGTTCTGGCATTTCCTTTCAGACTTAGAGCCATAAATACAATTGCTTTTTTGATGTCTGTATTTGGATGTCTAGTAGTCATCTCAAGTTTAATATTTACAAGGCATAAGTACTAGTAAACCTGCATTTTTATCGGTTTTCACTGTCTTAATGTATAATGCTATCCTCCCAGCTGGCCAGGTGACAGTCCACTTAATTCTTCATTTCTCTTTCTCACAAGCTCCACTCCTGAACCATAAGCAAAATGGAGCTCAAACCAAAGAGCTTTTCTCCATCTCTGCTAATTGTCTCTCTGCTGGACCACTGTGACAGTCCTATCTCCTCCAAATTCTCCTCTTTTCTGGTTATCACCTGTTCTTCATGGGACAACGAGGGTTATGTGTAAAAGGAAAATTGGACCTGAAACTAATATAATATGGTTTGTTAATTAACTGTACTTGAAAAATTAAGAAAACACTTTTAAAAAGGCAAATAGAAACATGTCTATTTCTGCAGAGAACCGTTAATGACTTCTCAGTAGACTTAAGGAAAACCCAAAGCTCTTATATTATTTGGCTCCTCCCAGACTTCAATCTCATCTTCTGTCACTTTCTCCCACACTCCCAATGTGCCAAGCCAGCTACATTGGCTTGTTCTGGTTGTAGAATGTATTGTACCAGCTGATTCTTCTGTCTGAAATGTTCCTCCCCACATGGCCAGCTTCATATCTGAGCCTCAGCTCAAAAGTCACCTTCTCAGGCCCTTCCTTACCAACTACTTGTCACGTCACTCAATACCCATAGACTCTATCTGTTACACCACTCTTATTTTCCTCATAGCTCCTGCCATGATGATAAGGGCATATGTTTACATGTCTCCTGTGTGTCTCCTACTAGACAAAGAGCTCCTGATAGTAGGGACCTTGACTATCCAGTCACCCTCCATATCATCTTCAGCAGTGCTTAGCAGAGAGATGGCTCTCAGTCACACTTACTGAACATGAAAGGATGCTATATCTAAAAAAAAAGCTTTTTTTTCCTTCTTCCAAATTTGTGCCAGGAATATTGATTACTATTTGCTCAACCCTGTTCGTTTTATAAGCCATCAAATGTCTCAGCAGTGAGTCCCCAACTCCCAGGAGGCATCGCTTCTTCCAGTGGCAGTTGACTGAGCTCTGGATCTTTCTAGGCTGTGTGCTCCTGGGCTGCCTCTTCATGAGAGGAGCACTGGACTATCTTTCCTTGTTAAGTCAGGCTTCTCTAACTTTCTCTTGGTCCCCTTGTACTTTTTAAAATAGTATTTTTCCTTTTGGATTTTCTTTGATTATGATACACATAGTATATGATAAAGAATCTGTGAAATTTTGACTCCATTTGGGGCAGTTCCAGTTTACATCTATAGTCTCAGCATAATTATTAGTGGCACCCCCTTTTGTTCTCAAAAATATCTCAGTTTGGATAATATCGGTCATCCTTACTGATGAGCCTATGTGCAGTCA
>NW_006289197.1:377852-387104 GCF_000327345.1 Myotis davidii
AGATGCAATTCAGAAGCAGTTAAAGCAGCGGTTCTCAACCTGTGGGCCGCGACCCCTTTGGCGGTCGAACGACCCTTTCACAGCGGCTGCCTAAGACCATCCTGCATATCAGATATTTACATTATGATTCATAACTGTAGCAACATTACAGTTATGAAGTAGCAATGAAAATAATTTTATGGTTGGGTCACAACATTAGGAACTGTATTTAAAGGGTCAGAAGGTTGAGAACCACTGCTCTAATATATTTTCCTAAATTTTATGGACTGAATTGTGTTCTCCTAAAAGTCGTATGTTGAAGTCCTAATTCCTAGTACCTCAAAATGAATTCTTAATACTTGTATTTGGGGATAGGGCCTTTAAAGAGGTAGTTAAGGTAAAATGAGGTCATGTGGGTGGTCCCTAATGGAACATGACTGTTGTTCTTATGAAAAGGGAGGTTAAGACACAGGCATGTGTGTGGCCAGAGGAAAGGTCATATGAGGACATAGAGTGAATGGGATGATCTGCAAATCAAGGAGAGAGGCCTCAGAAGAAATCAAAACTGCCAACTCCTTGATCGTGGACTTTTCAGCCTTCAGCACTATAAGAAAATAAATATCTGTTGTTTAAACCAGCTAGTTTGTAATATATTGATCAGCTAGTTTGTAATATATTGATATGGCAGCATTAGCAGTCTAATACAGTAAATACCCTTAAATTGGAAGTCAGTTTAATTATATATCATACAGTGCATTCAGTATTTAAAGAAAAGCTCTTTCCGTACCCAGTATTGTATTAAGATTCTAAGAATGATACTGCAAAAAAATGCATTTCATCCATTCTTTCAAAATTCATTATTGAGTTCTGACTTCGTTCAAGAAAACTATTTTAGCATGTTTATGATTCCTGCACAAAATTAGATTAAAATGCAGTTGAGGCGACAAGACTGAGACTCTGGGGAAAAATATATGCTTACCTAACAGTGTGTGTTAATTTTCCATAATATCTATTTCTTTAAGTTATTATTTACTAATGGTTTGAATTCTCACAATTCTATGCATTCCTTTAGGATAAACACTATTTTATTTCTCTTTGTTTTCTAGTATCTAACAATTAATGAATGTTTTTGATTAAAAGTTATATTTGGTTGTGAGCTAGAACAGAGAGAGAGGGGTGTCAGGAGTCGTCTATCAAAAGAAGGTAACATCAAGGGTGGTTGACTGGGAGCAATGAAAGATGATGACAATTCATACCTGGGGCTCTGGAACTAGGAAGCCCAGGTATGAATTCTGTTCAGCTATTTCAGGAAGCAGATAGTTATGTCAAAAGAAGGAAGTTTTAGTTCAGGGCCATCATTCCCTGTTTCCTCATAGGTCCAATTTGTAAGTTCTGATTTTCATTCCCTGTTATCCTAATGGTTATGGATTTCTTAACTGTTACATAAGCCCGCAATATTCTGGTTCAGATGTATCCAGAAATGCAGAGGAAATCCCCAAGCAGAGAATAGTTACTTTAGAATGGATTTATTTGAAGAGCTCATGGGGAAGGTGAGCCATAATTATTTCAGCTATGAAAATAAAAGTTTTTGATTCTTTTTGTAGTAAGTGGCAACTCATATCAACTTTGCACATAGAGTTAGTTCTCATTCAAAATTTGTTCAAGGAAAGGAGATCACCTCTGTATTTTCACAGGAGCTGAAGGTCGTATGGTTATGATATCCCACTTGTCAGGACGGACTGCTCTTAGAAACCGAGCAGTGGTTTCATCATGTCAGCTTCTGAGCCATTTCCAGTAGGAATGTAAGCTGGGATGAAAACTGAAAGGGCCAAGAGCGAGGGGAAAGAACCTCTCCTGAAGTCAAGAATGTGAAATGAAAAAAGTGGGAATAGAAAGTGTGAATTGAAGAGTTAAGCAAAATGATTTAACACTCACACTATTGGGGACATTGCTTTTTATTAATATCCCTTCTGGTAGACTCAATTTTTAAGCCAACTTAAGGGGTTATACAAACCTACCAAATAATTTCACAGAGACTGTTAATGCATTACTTTCATAGGCATTCAAGTTAGCATAAATGTAAGCAATACTATACCAGACTTTAATTTAGAAGGTATGTCAGAGCTTCAGAAGGAAAAGATGTCAATTTTGATGAGAAAAAGTAAGCACTTCTGAAAACTATGTCATGCCTATTTCACTGAAGAACACTCTTGTATAGGTAACTTATATTGATTTTAAATATAAAGAGTGTAGGTGGAAATCAAAGAGAAAATAAAAATTACAAATATAGAACTTTACTTAACCAGCACATTACTTCCTGGTGATAAAATGAAGTTACAGTGGTCTCACAGATGACTATGGGGAATAAAACTAGAAGAGGTCCCTGGGAACCTTCTTACTTTGGGAGGAAGGTAGTAAAGGGGATGAAAGGCTCATCTTTCAGGAAGAGAGGGATGAAGACAGGAGAAAGTAGAGACCCAATGGCCAGGAAGAAACTTTTCTGTCTTCAAAGGGAATAATATATGGTGAAGTTATTCCACTGATAACTTTTATTTTAAATTTATTTGAATAAATAATACATTCTCATGGGCAAAAAAAATCCCCTAACACCCTGAAATGTACAAAGTGTAAAATGTACATCACCCCCCATTCCCCATTCTGCACCTGTAGCTCCCCACTTCCCTTATCTGGTTCTTGTTTCTATTTAGAGGTGATCCAGGAAAAGACATGTATTTTCACCCAGAAAAAGAAAAGAAATGAACATAAATGGTTGCATACAAAATGAGTAATTTTGAACCTTTCTTTCTTCATTTAATAGCCTTTTGGACCTGTGCCATTTCAGTACCTATAGAAATGCCTTATTAAGCAAAATGATCCAGCACATTCTTTTATATGGACTTATCTTAGCTTGTTCCATAGGTTTAACTGCTATATTTTAATATCTGGGTGTATGTTTTACTGTTCTAGCTTTTTGAGTCAAATGCATATCTTGTTAACTTATTTTTTTCTTCTTCAACAATAAAGGCATTTATGACTATGAAGTTGCCTTTGATTTCTTTCATGTTTCTATATTGTAGCCTCACTGCCAATAAATAAGCTATTCTGAAATTTCAGTTTTGATTGTTTCTTCTTTGACTCGAAACTATTTTTAAAAAGTTTTATATCTCCTAAGGAGATGAAGTCCTTTTATTATGCTTTGGCTATGAAAATACAGCTTGACTTCCTATTTTAGGTTAATTCACATTACTACTTTAACAATGGGAGTTTTTTAGGAAAGCAAAGGCATGTTTCTTGTGGAAGTAGTGCTTCTGCTGAGTCTCACATGTAGTGCTTGAAGAAATCTTTCACTACCACACCCTAAACCTGCCCCTCTCACTACCAGCTATCAGAATTACACAACCTCACCAAGAAATTACTGAGATTTAGGAAATGTCCATTGAAATCCAACCAATGAGAGTGAGGATATACTCCCATGCCATGAACACTGACTAGTAATTTATGTTCCCTGCCCTATTTGAAAGATTCATACATCCAGTTTTTATCTTATATAACTCAAAGGACATTTTCTTTTCCATGATGAAATGCACCCACTTCAGAGGGCAGGTAGAGACTTCTCTGTACCCTCTCTAAATTCTGTATATACTTGGTTCATGATTTATGGTGACTTTTCTCACTCTGTAACTCAAGAATTCCTCTCCCCTCCTCCCTAGAATGTCAAGTGCAAATGTTTATTTTAAGGCAAACTACAAAACTGGCCGGGAACGTTTTGGCTAAGAGATTCAGCCTGACTTCTCAGCGGACCATTAGATCTACTGTGTGCAGGGCTCCCCTCCTCCTCCCACTCCAAATCCATCCATCCGCTACAGTAACCGCAGATGTAGGCACTGTGTAAATGGATTTGGTCCATATTCAGGCACTGGTGGGTCCTGCTCAGAGGAATGTCACTCTGCATTTCTTAAGCATTTATATATTATTGATTATACCCAAGAGAGGGAAGGAAAGCACCAGTGCCCTTTCTCATTATAAGAGACACAGTAATTTTTGGATCCATAAGGGAAAACAGCACTGTTATGGTGTTGAAGAAGTACCAGTAAATCAATAATTTTATAATTTCCCCAAAAATTGGTCAGCAAGAGAACAACAGGTACAAAAGGATGAGTAATGGTTTGTGTTAACCTCACTTTTTTTCCTTTCCAGTCTTATAAATGACTTTTTTTTTTTTGCACAGCAAGTTTGTGGATTATAAGACAAACTTTTCTAGGTTGAGAAATAATATTAGCATATTAGCTTACATGGTACAATAATTCTATTAAAGTATCTAATTAAGTTCTATTTCTGACTATCTTCTGAGCACAGGAATCTTAGCATCGCTTTGGCCCTAGATTGCTTGCTCTCTTTTATGTATTTATTTTGAGTCCCTCTCACTTAATTGCAAATTTCTTTGAGGGCATAGGTCTATATAGCTGCTGATGACTGAAGATGTTACATCAGATAGAGATGTCTTGGGCTTGGAAAAGTTGAAAAAAGGGCAAGTTTAAAACCATATCAAGGGATATTGAAAGGCTTATTCTAGAGCAAAGGAGTATTGGCCAAATAAGTTTTGTTTTTCATGTTCACCTTATTGCAGTGCAGTTACTGAGGACATGTTTTGAGAAGTAAAGCCATTGATTCTGGGAGGAGGCCAGGGAGAGTTAGAAGCTGGAGAACGCTCCAGTGTAGATACCAACCAGAGTTAAGATGTGGCTTATCAACAGGTCACCCTTCACCTGCAAGTGATTAACTTATGATGCAGCTTTTTGTCTTAAAAAGGAAAGTTACTGAAGACTTTGTTGCTTGTGTGTCATGAGCAGCCATAAAGCTATATTAAAATTTAGATTTTGAAGGTGAAATTTCCCTTTTTAGGAGAAACTTTCTGCCCAGTCAGCTTGCCTCAGTTGTTGAGCATCGACCTATGAACCAGGAGGTCATGGTTTGATTTCCGGTCAGGGCACATGCCAGGTTTGCGAGCTCGATCCCCAGTAGGGGGGCATGCAAGAGGCAGCCAGTCAATGATTCTCATCATTAATGTTTCCAACTCTCTCTCCTTCTGCCATCCTCTCTCTCTAAAGTCAACACAAATATCTATTTAAAAAAGAAGAAACGTTCTGCATTGTCTATACTCAGACATTAGATGGAAGTAGAGAGTTATAGACATAAAGTCCAAAGTTCTAAGGTCACAAAGAATCCCTCCTTTAAGTCAGAAAATAGGATGAATTTACATTTGCACAATCAGTCTGATTAGAGGTTTATTAGATTTACTGACCTTTTCAAGTCACCTGTTTTTGGTTTTAATGGCTTTCTCTATTGTTTTTCTTTTTTCAATTTCATATATTTTTGCTCTTGTCTTTAAATTTCTTTTGTCCTGGTTACTTTGATTTTGTTTTTATTTTTCTAGTTTCTAATGTAGATGCTTCTTTTATCACTTTCAGAACCTTCTTCACTAATATGTACATTTAATGTTATACTCTTTCAAATATTGTTTTAGCAACTTGTACAGATTTTGATATATTTACATTTTCACTCAGTTCTAAATAGTTTCTAACTTTCTCCTATGGATTGAATGTTTGTAGCCTGCCCAAGTTTGTATGTTGAAGCCCTAATCCCAATGTAGTGATATATGAAGTGGGGGCATTGGGAGTAATTAGGTTTAGGTAAATTCATGAGGTTGGATCCTCTAGGATAGGATTGGTGCCTTTATAAGGAGAAGAAGAGACCAGAGCTTTCTCTCTCTCTACCATATGATGACACAGTGGGAAGGCAGGTGAGAAAGAGGGTTCTTACCATGAACTAAATCTGTTGGCACCTTGATACTGGACTTCGTAGCCTCCAGAACTGTGAGAAATAAATGTCTATTGTTTAAGCCATCCAGTATATCTATAATAATAAAAGCGTAATATGCTAATTACACTGGATAGCTGAACGACCTTCCAGACGACCTTCTGGATGAAGCTGGGGCTTTGAGGGCTGAGCCCCTTGCATGAATTTCGTGCATCAGGCGTCTAGTTTTGTTATAACAGCCTAAGCAGACTAATACAATTATCTTGAGAATTTCTCTTTCACTTATAAATATTTAAAAAGGTAATGTTTCATTTCCAAATATTTGAAGACTTTGCTGATATATTTCTGTGATTAGTTTCTAGTTTAATTCCATTGTGGTTAGAGAATATACTTTGTATGATTTCAATTCTTTCAAATTTGTTTAATTTAAAAGACAAGTCTGTTTTGGTGAAATTGAGAAGAATATGTAGTCTTTTATTTTTTTGGGGGGGGGGCATCCTCTATAAATGTTAATTCTGATTTTCTTTCTACTTGTTCTATAATCCTGGATTTATTATTTTCTCCTTTCAGTTCTATAAGTTTTTGCTTCATGAATCTGAATGTTCTGTTGGTAGGTTCATTCACAATTAAAATTGTTATGCATTCTTGCTGAATTGATTCTTTGATAATTTTGTAATATCTATTTTTAATCCAGGTAACTTTTATGTTTTTTTTAAGTCTAGTTTTTCATATATTGCTATGACACTCCAGCTTCATTTCCTTTGTATTTACATGACATATCTTATAAAATAATCTTACTTTTAACTTTCTATATTATTACATTTAAAGTAGATACAATATATTGGGTCTTGTGTCTTCCATTCAATCTGATAATCTTTGTCTTTTAACTAATGTGTTTAGACCAGGAGTTGGCAAACTATGGTTATCTAAGAATGGTTTTTACATTTTTAAAGAATTGTAAACAAACAAACTTAGAAAAATATTCAAAGGAGAGTGAATGTATCCTGAAAAGCCTAAACTACTTATTACCCGATAATTTACAGGAAATGTTGGATGACCTGGTTCCCTCTTGTTTCTACCACACTGTATGTTGTCCAGTGATACATTGTCCCACACAGCAATATAATCTTTGTGAAGGAGTTTGCAGGTGAAGTAGGGACAGCCCTATTTGCTTTATAGCATTTACAAATAGGTGAGAGGACAATAGACCTTTCAATGATGCATGAAGTCTGCCCCAGTTTCTCCAGCTTCCAGGCTATAATTTGAAGCTGAAAGAGATTATCTGGATCCAAACTAGCTCTCCAGCTGCCAAATGGGGGAGGTGGAGGGTTGGGCTCTATTCCATTGACATGACTTGGGATTTCAATGTCTTCTTGAATGGATTCTCAGTTGTCCTCTCTGATTCAGAACATCACATTCGCCAGACCTACACAAATCTAAGTTAGGGTCACAGACTTACTCCTCTTCTTCTCATTTTAGAATCGTGTCTAGACAGGGTCTTTGAACTTGTCCGGACTCCCACGTAGTCACTCAAGTGGCACTCTAGAAGTGGAGGATAAGTAGCCTCAGTTGCTCTGGTCACTAAGTACAGCAAGTCCTCACCTGATGTCATCAATAGGTTCTGGGACTAAGTGAAATGACAACAAATGAAATGATGTTATTGAGGATCTTCTATATTTCAGAAAAAGGAAGTGAAGAGCAAAAATCAAAGATAATTGTCACCTCAAGGGATACCCTGATTCCAGCCAGGTAAGGATGAAGTACATTAGAAGGTACTTAAGCAGGAGGAATGGGCTTCAAGGGGATGCTCAGTGATGATTGTGCAGCTGAGAGAGGCAATCAGACACTCCTCTACTTAGGTCTGGCCCAGACTTCTTTTCATCAGAAAAGGCTTTTTAAGAGAGCCAGAAAAATTGAACTGAAAAGTCGCTGAGATGGTTATAGCTACTGAACAGGGGAAGCTCTTGGCCGTTTTATAAATATGATGCAGTCAGGGGAAGTAAAGATGTTTTCAGCCCCAGGTAGAAGTTGAAGCCAGAGTAGATGTTTGCATTGTGAGTTCTTCCACCAAATAATGTCTCCTCTGTTTTATGTACATCTTCTCAATTTTATTTATCATTACATTTTGAGGATGAATTTTTTTATTTTAAAAAATTACATGAGCACATGTAAAAAATGGAAGATTTAAAATAAAAAAGGGAAAAGCCTCCCTCCCAACCACCTCCTATTGTCTAGTCTCACTTCCTGCCTCATCTCTGGTTTGGATTCCTCTGTTTACTTTTTCTCTTAATTACATCTACAAATCACTTTAAATATTTTAATTTACATAATTATTAAGTATTAGAGGTCTAAGATAGGCTTCTTCAATGGCAACAAAATACCAGCTGGACATAATCCAGCCTAATCTTAAGCAAATTCCTTGGTGCTGCCAGTAAAGCCCGCACTCATTTTTCAGGCTTGGAATAACTGTTTCTTCCCCTTTTGGTTATTTAATCTTTTGGGGAAGTGGTAAGAAGGACCCAAACTATGGAACCCTATACATAATTTACTTCTACAGAAAGAGACTTTGCCTCTGTAGCTCTTACAAATTAGCGAGTAGATTAGACTTGTAGCACTTAAAATTTGTCATAGGGTTATTTTTTATACTAACTGTTGTTTCCTATTCAGAAACATCATAACTCATTTGACCTTTAGGGTAAAAGTGGAAGGTGGAAGCCTCTGTATAATTATCTTATCATTTTTTAGATGTGGAAATTGAGACTCGAAGACCTGTGAATTACTGTGTCAAGAAAGAGAGAGGACCAACACAAAATTCTAGGTCATTTAATTCCAAGCACAAAGCTTTTCCTGCCACCCAACTGCTTTTGAAAAAAAAATGTCATTTTTTTCCTACATGTTCTTGCAATTGTCTCATCTCTTGCAGACTCAGCATCTGTACAAACTCATGATACATCTGCTCCAGCTTTTCTGGTCTCTCAAATGTCTCCTGCCCTCCTGCAGGATCACTTTGTTCAAAGAAAGGCATTTCCTTCAGGAAGCCATCCTGCACCAACTAGCACCTGTTGGCTAATTCTTACTAGTTTTGAATTAATTTGATAGCATGTTCTTTTTCACACATTTATATACTACTTTTGAATGTTTTTCTTGAGTCATTTTATGCGTTTATTTTTCTTCCCCAACTGTATTGTAATATTTAATATATTCTCTACTATACAAAACAATAAATTCTCATTATAGATTTTTTTGAAGTAAATTTTTTTAATTTACTTCATCCTTACCTGGCTGGAATCAGGGTATCCCTTGAGGTGACAATTATCTTTGATTTTTGCTCTTCACTTCCTTTTTTTTAAAAAAAACAAACAAACAAACAAATTTTTTAAAAATAAAGCAGCTTACCTTGGAAGTTTGACTTTAAAAGCCTTGAAATGCTGAAATACCAAAGAGCTAAGGAGTTTT
>NW_006289197.1:387177-396560 GCF_000327345.1 Myotis davidii
TTATAACAGCTATGTTTTGTGTGTTTAACTTCAGTCTGTTGGTTTGCCACTGCTCATGCATTTGTTCCACGTAACGGCACTCCCGACGTTGCTGTTATCCACCTGGGTCGCTTTTTGGTGTACAAATGTGTATTGTAATGAATTTTGGGTTTTCCTTAGTACGTATAGTTCAGTGTATTGAATGAGGATTCGGCATCTGCTTGGGAATTTAGTAAATGGGAGATAGACTTGTGAATGATGACTCAGATATCTAAGTCAGGTGACACAAGCAAAGATGGTCAGAGAAGAAATTTATTGGGGGAAAATGACTTTTTGCTTATGGGAAGAGTTTGACTTTATTAGAATGAAATGCTTAACCGATTTCATTGGTTTCATTGTCTTCATTTGTTAGGATGACCCTATTTGGTGAGCTTGCATTTTTTACTTTCCTGTCCCTTTTGGAACTATTTGGACAGCTGAGGTTGTGTTAGAGCTAGTAAACAATTTGGTTTTATCTGATTCTTTTCAGCTGTCAAAACATGATCATGACCTCCTTTTAAAGTTTAGTGTAAAACACTTTTCTGGACTTGGATTAATTTGTTTAATTACTACATTCCATTTGTAGCAAAGCATCTCTCCAATCAAGTTTTCCTGCAAGTTCATCTGGCTAGCATCCTTTCTTGTCATAATAACATTGTTGTGTATAACTATGGCTCACCATTAATCCTGCCGTATTAGCCTTTCAAACATTTGGTCCTCCAAACTATATGCTGCATTTGCACTTCGCGGGGTGACATTTAAGCGGTTTGCCTGGACATTACATATTCCCAGCACAGCATGAAAATACATTTACCAAGGGCGTCGTGTCTGTGGTTTTAGATGAAAAAGGAGTAAGCCTTCCTCTCTCTTGAGATGTTTAGATTAAGTGTAATTGATTTTTAAAATACATTAGCATGATCACAAAACTTTAAAACAAACGAATTTTTTTAAAATAAAGCAGCTTACCTTGGAAGTTTGACTTTAAAAGCCTTTAAATGCTGAAATACCAAAGAGCTAAGGAGTTTTTTGTTTTTTTTAACTTAGAGAAAGACCAGCACACTTGAAAAATATTTATAATTTCTGTTTATGCTTCCAAAGTTTGAATAGACATAAACTTGCTCCCGAAAGAAGGCTTTTCATTTTGAGATACTTCAAATTACAAGCCTTCTCAGAGGAGAGTTGGAAGCATGTGTTCCTGTTGTCAGACAATGAAACTTTATTGACCTAAAGTTTAGAAAGAAATCAATATATTTTAAGAGACACATAAAAGATGGTAGAACTTCCACTTATATGTATGGTGGACACTCACTATCCAGGCAAGGTGTCTGAAAGCATGGTCCATGGACCCATAGTGTTAGCATCCCCCACCGATGTGGTATTGAACATACGGCTCTCCTGGAACAAATAATGCTGACCTCAAGCCTCCTGCCAACCAGCGCCTGCTTCAAGTCCTACAGAGATCAGTGCCTTATTAAGTGAAACATGGTATCTACTCACTTCTCGGGTAATCTACACCTTGAATTAGGGCAGAGCACTAGGAAATGACATAACTGTTTCACATTAACTTATCTCCCGAAAAACCACCTTCATTAGATTAAATTTAAATGTTCTGTCTCTGTTTTTGTCTGTATTTGGTAGATCACTTGGGTCAAAGACACATTGCCCATTATTCTCCGTACACAGTCTCATTTGGTGAGTTCATTTATAATTTATTACCTGGGATGAAATGCATGTTCCCGTTTCCTTTCTCTCCCGCTGACTTTCTGTCTGTCTCTTTTTCTCTCTTAAAATTGGTTTGCTTTCATCAAACAAATAACTAGAAGTACTCAACACACTGTTTTTTGTTTATTTGTTTTTGCCCCTGAGGGAACTCAGAGCAAAATTGAAGAGGCAATCACAATAATTATAGCATCCCTCATGCTTAGCATTTTTGCTTTCTCCTACTCTTCCTTATAGCTTTGATAAGTTATTTTCTCCCTGAACTTTGTTGTATATATGCATTTTATTTTAAGGTGCCTTAAATCCTTTTTGAAAAGCACGAAGTATGAACAAACTATGAAGGGTAGGATAGGAAAGGGCTGTTCAGAAGGCCAGAGGATAATGATTCTATAAACTATAGGAACATAAAAAGGAAATGGGATTTTTGATTGTCATTTTACTGCCACTGTGACTCCAACCAACAAATGGTCATCTGTTCACTAGGGACAGTAAGTCTCGGTTACACCATATAATATACTTTCCTCTATACTCTATTGATTGAGGGACATAATGCACTTGGACAATTATATGTGGATTTAAAAGCCTTTCTATGTGCTTTTTAAATAAAAGATTATGAAGGAAATAAAAAGGGCCAAATATTTGTAACAAAATAGAAATGCAATGAGGGTTTTTTTTTTTTAAAAAAAGTTCATGTCACTAGTGAATTTCCAGCATTGGTTTTTATATGAATCAAAAATTTTTCAAAGACTATGGAAGCTAAGAATCTTTAGTCATCTGAAAAATATTAGACATGAAGCAAAGGTAATTTGAATGGAAACGTAGGAAGCAATTATGATTCAATTGAAACATATTTACATTCAACCTTCCAAATTACATTTATTTCTCATACTCAGTCCTATCTTTACCCTGGAAATAATATATAAATAAAGGATAGATTTAAAAATGAGAGACAGAACTGTAGGGTTGAATTTCGCTGGAAAAGTAATTTACTCCAACCTCTCATCTGAGTTTTAACCATTAAACAATCATTGGTTTAAACAAATAGAACTTACAGAAAGAATTCATAAAATGACAGCTTTTTTCCCCTTTCCACTGAAACTGCTTTTTAGAGTTCGTTCTCCCCTCCCTGAATGCCGTCTGGCAGCTTGCCATCGCTTTTATGGGAAGCAGAATTTTTCTGTAAATCACAAGACATAGAGTCAGTATTTAAAAGTGCAATTTCATATAATATCCAAAATTTCATTTTGCTCTATATGCTAAGGCTTCTTCTTTTTCTTCTGATAATATAGTCTCTCTCTCTTATCTTGATAACTGGTTTCTACCTGTCAAAGATCAGAAAATGAGAGGAAGAAGAGGGAAGGGGCAGGAAACCTCCCTCTGGTGAGGACGTGATCCAGATCTCATGCTATCTAGACGTGGCAGGTGATGAAAGCTCCTTTCTCCTCGTGAGGGATGCTTTTCTGTGGCTTTTTCAGAGATTCTCTCCATCACTGGGGACCTCTCAGCTGAGGTTCTCTGGAGAGTGGCCAATAAATCTCCATTTCTATTGGTTACTTAATTCTTCCTTAGGCCTTTTACATCAAACAATATCTGATTCATATTCTCTCTGTGTGTGTGTCTCAGTCTCTTGCTCTCTCTTTCTTTTCTACAGGATGTACTCATGTCCCAGCAAATTCTGGGAATGCTGACCCATCCCAGCACAGCCAACTCTCAATGTTTCTTCATCAAAGCAGCCAGCAACCCTACCTATTCATCTTTAGAATTTCTTGGTAGAAGTCAGACACCAGCCCGCTAGGTCTCTAAATACGAGGCACTCACATTGCTGTCTAAGTGGTGCTGTTGAGGTCACTCTCTGGTGAGAGAGGACTTACTACACCATTTTCCGGAGTGAAAGCTTTAGGGTCTAACATTCCACTTGATTTTTTATCTGGGGGGTGGGGGGGAAGAGATAGACAATTGAAACAGTCATAGTTTCCAAGTCTTTTGGAATCACATTCTGAGTTAGTCAAAGTCTATGCACCTATGATTGCAGAACAAGAACACATGTTTTATCAGATCATATAACATAAATGTGCAGATGAAGGAAGTTCAGATGTAGTGGAAGGAAGATAGGTGATAAAATAGATGGGGACACGAAACCCTTTACTGTGCAAAGTAAGAAATCCAGAGAAAATCTCTGGTTGTTTGAATAAGAAATAAAATTTTAAATATGCAGTTTATAGCTCCAAAATAATAGAGAGATGAATTGTCACAGTGATTTAACTAAAACAGAAGGAACACAGAAGGATTTTACAGAGCTATGTCATTGAATCCTACCTTGTTTAGTTGGAAGTAGATAATGTTTGAAAGAGATACATTTAAAAATATATAAGCATAGCCCTGGCTGGTGTGGCTCAGTAGGATGAGCATCATCCCTTGCACCGAAAGGTCGCAGGTTTGATTCCTCGTCAGGGAACATGCCCAGGTTTGGGGTTCAGTCCTAGGTTGGGGAGTGTGTGTGTGTGTGTGTGTGTGTGTGTGTGGGTGTGTTTGACGGGGGCAACCTATCAATGTTTCCCTCTTACATCAATGTTTCTCTCTCCCCTGTCTCTCTAAAATCAAACCAGCTACCTTTCAGTGTATGGGACGATTCTCCAACCAATTGAACCACACTGTCCAGGGCAAGAATATATTCTTAATGAAGTGATTTGTAACCTTTTACATCTCATGGCACACATAAACTAATCACTAAAAGTCAGCAGCACACCAAAAAATATATTCTGCTTTTTGCTGATCTGACCAAAAATAGGTATAATTTTGATTCAGTCATACAAGATGGCTATTGTATTGGCTGCTATCATTTTTTTCCTGACAATCTAAGGGAAAAGAGGTCAGTGCACCTGACTAAATAGTCAAATATTGCATGTTTAAAAAAGCTTGTGGCACACTGGTTTAAAAACTCTATTTTAATGTGAAAAAGATGATGAGCTAAATTATTGCTGCAAAGTATTAGTAAAAAGCTATAACGGTACTCAATGTGATACAATCATAAACATCTTAGAGAGATTAAAAGTACAGAAAAAATATTTTTAGTACATATATGAATGAAGTGTTTGGAAATGATCTATTAAAAAGTCTTTGGTGAGAGAAAGAATTATTTAATAAGTGGCTTTAAGTCATTTACTTTTAAATAAAAGTGTTGCTTCAATTCTTATCCCACATTAAAAGAAATTCTAGATAATTATTTACTCATAAATATTAAGGCATAGAAACATCTAGAAGGAAACAGAGAATTGGTTTCTCTGAGCTCTACGTTGGGCAGGACCTTCTATACGTAAATCAAATGGAAGAATTTGCAAAAGAAAAGACAGAGATTCAATTACTTTCAGGAGTTTAAACTGTGCACATTAAAAGATGGCAAACAGCCGAAACCGGTTTGGCTCAGTGGATAGAGCGTCGGCCTGTGGACTGAAAGGTCCCAGGTTCGATTCCGGTCAAGGGCATGTACCTGGGTTGCGCGCACTTCCCCAGTGGGGGATGTGCAGGAGGCAGCTGATCGATGTTTCTCTCTCATCGATGTTTCTAACTCTCTATCTCTCTCCTTTCCTCTCTGTAAAAAATCAATAAAATATATTTAAAAAAAAAAGATGGCAAACAAAAATCATTACAACAAATATGAAAATGCTTAATAATATCGATTTTTAAAGAAGTAATTCAATTAATTTTATTTGGTCCCGTACAATGCTTGGGTTCCAGCACTAAGCACAACAGACATGCTCTTAAAAATCAATGAGAAAAACACTGAGACACCAATAAACAAACACACAAAGACCATGCATGCTTGCTTCACCAGAGACAATACAAATAACTAGTGAACATTGGAAAAGTAGTTGGCTTATTTCATAGTGAAAACTTACACATGCAAATGAGATATAAATTGTATTAATTAAATATAAAAAGGTTCTTCAAAGGGGATACTCAGTGTTGGCAACTATACTGAGGTGGACACTCCAGACACTGCTGAAAGTGAAAAATTTTCAACCTTTCAAGATGGGAATTTGGGAATGTGAGTAAAGAGTTTTAGAGATGTTTATGTCTTTAGGGCCAGAAACTTAATTTCTGACCTTTATAAAGAAAATTCATAATTGAGAAAAAAAAGACTTTCTAAGTGCTCAACCATGAGGGAATGCAAGAAATAGTATATTTGAAATAATGTACAGTTATAGAATACTAGAGGCCCAGTGCACAAAAATTTGTGCACTCAGGGCAGGAGGTGGGGGTGCCTCAGCCTGGCCTGTGCCCTCTCGCAATCTGGGACCCCTCAGGGGATGTCCACCTGCTGGCTTAGGCCCACTCCACGGGGATTGGGCCTAAGCTGGAAGTCAGACATCCCTCTGGCAGCCAGGGAGCCCTCTGGGGATGTCCACTTGCCAGCGAGGAGCAGGCCTAAGCTCCATTTGGACATCCTTAGCGCTGCTGAGGAGGCAGGAGAGGCTCCCACCACCACCGCTGTGCTGGCAGCCGTCAGCCTGGCTTGTGGCTGAGCAGAGCTCCCACTGTGGGAGCACACTGATCACCAGGGGGCAGCACCTGCATTGAGCGTCTGCCCCCTGGTGGTCAGTGTGTGTCATAGTGACCAGTCATTCCCAGTTGTTCTGCTGTTAGGGTCAATTTGAATATTACCTTTTTATTATATAGGATGATATCCATGTGTAATTTTTTAAGGATTATGGAATATACTTAAAACATTTTATTTTTTTATCATAACATTTTAAAGCAGAACACAAATGGTATCCAGTTTGCAAAGCAATATGTAGAAAAGTCAACAAATTATAACATTTTAATAATTTCTCTAGGAATTGATGTTATGATTTTTAAATAGTTTGAATATTTCTTCTACCTCCTACTTTCTCCAAAATGAACATTTATTATTTTTACATTAAGAGCAAAACACAAATCCTTAGCATCTAGTCCAAGCTTCATGATTTGTTAGTTATGAGACTTGGGCAAGTGACCCCTTTTGTAGGGCCAACATCACAATCCACACAGTTGTGTTGGCACAGGTTAAATTGTAATGGGCCTAGCAAGGATAAATGGTTATGAAAATGGTGACTATGGTTTTGGTAACTTTTGGTTACATAATCCAGGGTACCTTCACTTCTCTTGTCTTAATCTCAGCTTTTGAACTGCATCCACTGCATTTTCTTTAATATTTTCCCTATTTTGGAAAAAATTATGTCCAAGATAAGTGAAAAAGTAGATTATGTCCACCTGTATTTATGCCCACCATCTTCAGACCCAGCACTATAAAACTGAATGGACAAATTTGAACACTTGTTTCTTATAGCCTTTAACTTTGGTTTGGTCCACATTCCTCACTCCTTTTTTGGAAAATTATTGATCCTACCCAAGGATGTTTTTTTTTCATTAATTTTTAGAGAGAGTGGAAGGGAAGGAGTGAGGAGAGAGAGGAAGAGAGAGAGAAACATCTATGTGAGAGAGACAGATAGGTGCCTCCTGCACATGCCCCCAGCTGGAACCAAGGATCAAACCTGCAACCCAAGTACATACCCTTGATCAAGAATTGAACACACAAGTCTTTGCTCCATGGGGCTGATGCTCTAACCACTGAACACACTCGCCAGGGCCTCACTCCTTTTTAAATGTGGCTACTGTGCACCAATATAACTTAATTAAAAAGGGGCAAAATACCCTTTATAAGAACCCTCAAAGTTTCTGTATTTGAAAATCAATCAAACACTCGCTCCACCTGCTTTCCTCTTTGGATGACCTTTGATTTCCCTCTCTTGAAGGATCAATGTTTGCACCAGATGAGCTCTATACTGTCTGTCATTCTTTGTCACCACTCTTCATAAGCCTGGGGTCCAGGAGAAAAAGGAGGAAGGAAGTTTAGGCTTGGGGCTAGAGAGTTTGTTAACAAAAAGGACATTGGCTTTCGAGTTTGAAGTGTTTCCTTGAAAGAATGCAGTTTAAACAGCTTTTTGATCCTTGGGAAACCCAATAAATTCTTGACTCTTTCCAGTTGGGAACATAATGCAATAATGTGCTAGTCCATTAAGTCAGAGCTTCATCTTTTGCACAATTCATATTTTAAACTTTAAAGAGGCTCACAACTGCGCTTTCACAAATGGTAGCTGTTTACTTTCTTTCCACTAAAATAATCATTGCAAATATCCCTCTGAGAATGTATATTTTCAGATGCTAGGTAATCAAAGCTTAGTTGTGCTCGGAGGGTTTTTTAGAAGCAAATGGAAAATAATTGCTCTAAAGTACCCACTTGTGAGGATTTCTGCTCATCAGTGTAATTGCCAGCAGCCACTGTCTTTCTGCCACAATAAATTCACAATGTTTCATTAGCTTCTGTTGGGGGTGGGGGG
The DNA here is from genome assembly GCF_000327345.1 of Myotis davidii. Classification (NCBI taxonomy): domain Eukaryota; kingdom Metazoa; phylum Chordata; class Mammalia; order Chiroptera; family Vespertilionidae; genus Myotis; species Myotis davidii. The sequence continues at coordinate 395,292 of NW_006289197.1, forward strand.
GATGCAATAGATCATCTTGCTAGCATTAACTTTGATTTTTAAATGGCTTCCCTTGATTTCCTATTAGAATTACCTTTTGCACATAAACTAAAGTAATAAATGCTTCCCCTCCCCACTTAAAGAGTAGTGTAGGTGATAGAAGGGGATAACATACGAACTGAGCCAGCCTGGTAGGATTTAGATATGAGTTCTTAGTGTGAGTATTTACTCTAGGAGCATTTTTATTCCTTTGCTCTTATCAAAGGAATTTAATTTCTTGACTATAAGTCTGTGCACACAGAACCCAGCAGTTGGCAAATAACCCCTAGGAGGTCGTCTCAAGTATCTTTGTCCAGCCGTCTCTCTGGTATCAAATGAACAGGCTGATTACTGCAAAAAAAACCCACTGGGTAAAAATGCTTGCCAAGAACTCTGTAATCTTATTGAATTAGGTTGATGGGATCATAATTATGTACCTCCAGACTACTTTTGTATATGGGGATATTGATCAAAGTTCCTTTTTTGATTTGCTCATTTTTTAACAGTTTGGGAAATACATTGTCTTTATCTTTGCCATAAGAGTGGTTTGGAATGACCAACTACTTGCATCAGTTACCTGCAGGGATTTCCTCAACCGTAGCTTTCCAAGGTCAATACAAGTTGGCATCTGAGATCCTCCAAGCTGGTGCATGCCCCGAGTGTGTGAATGACCAAGTGCATGTCCGTGCCTTCCTTGAAAGGTACCACCCATATTCCTGCTCCAGTCTCAGCCTCTGCAGCCAGTCAGAGCGGAGATCCCTGCCTCTAGTTTCCATGTCTACTACAGCTGAAATAAGAAACCTAAATAAATAAAAACCCATGACTGCTCATGGGGTATTTTAAAACTTCAGATGGAAAGTAGAGACTGGGCTATTCATGATTGCTTCAAAGAGACATAAACAGACCAAGAGCTGGTTTAACTATTTTAGGATGCTTCGACATTATAGAACAAAACATAAAGGACTTCGAGGGGAAAGAAAAGATTTTGGGAGAAGCTACAAGGAGATGACTTCAAAGAGATGCCCCCAGGGGCAGAAAAGGTGAGCCAAGTAGATAACTAGCAGGGGAGTCTGGCTAGACACCCCCAAAGCAATGAAATGACATGAACACAGGCTTTAACAAGTTAACATCAAGTGGCCAGAGTTCAGGAAAGCAGAATACAAAAATTTCAGGCTTTTACCTGGCACTGTGAGCAGGGGGCTCACTTCACAGCAAACCCAGCACACCCTATGCTGTGTCTAATCATCTGTT
>NW_006289197.1:396585-427931 GCF_000327345.1 Myotis davidii
CTACAGAGGTGGCCTATATCCAGCACAGCACCAGGGATGTTTACAACTGCAGTGAAGGGAAGCAAGAGCATTTCTTTAAAAACAAAACAAAACAAAAACACACAAAAAATACATGAGTTGGTATTTCTGACTTGGAATTTGTGAAGCAGTAACCTAGTTTCTGGACTGGCAAAGGAAAAAATAACAAAGTGCCTAATTTTTTCAACACTTGGTCATTTCTAGAAGCAATAACTAAATAAAAGGATTCCCATCAAGGTCTTTCAGCATTAAGCCAGGGCAATTTTTCAGCTGTTTGGATGAATAACCTCAATTCCCATTAATTTAAGCCTCATTGTCCTGTAGTGGAGGATCTGCAATGTATTGTGATGTATATTTAATTTGGTGGAAAGCTTGCAATGTCACTAAAATTCTCAAAATCCTGATTTTAAAGAATTTTAAAGCTACAGATGAGTAAAAATAGATACACTGTGCATTCTGGTATAATAATTTACCCTAAGACATTTTTGTTAATATAGGTAAGGGATTGGGGGGGGGATATGTGATCATATGCTATTCTACCCTTTTATTCTTAAAACATCAAAGAGTAAGGTTTGGAAGAAAGAATAGTTACCATGGAATTATGGGGCAGCCATCTTTCAGTTTGATGCAAGATGGATGTGGGTCAAAATTAGAGGAAACACTAAAGTTTGCATTTATCAGAGGCTTTGATTGTCTGATTGAGCGACTGAAGGAATAATGAAGTAGACTTTGTTTTGTTTGCTGTCCAATTTCTCTGTGCCTACCATTGCATTTGTTGTTCATTGTACCTCCATTGAGCACCTTATACAGGTGCCTTCTCTCTTGGGGTGGGAAGTCAAGAACCAAACTTATCTGGTTATCCATTTGAACTATCAAACCCATTCCCCCTTCTATACCTTACCAAGGTCTGGAGAGTGTGGAGAAAAAGGGCCCACATGCTAACCTGACTAACTCAGGGAAGGCTGGCCTGGCTGGCCGCCTTGCAACCACAAACCTAAAGTAACCACGAAGGATGGTCTGAAATGAAAACCTTGTAATTAAAGAGCAGTTTATAGTGGGTACTCATGTCCGTTGCCAGGATCTTCCCTGACTAAGAACAACTTTCTTTCTTTCTTTTTCTCTTTCTTTTCAGTCCTTCCTTCCTTCCTTCCTTCCTTCCTTCCTTTCTTTCTTTCTTTCTTTCTTTCTTTCTTCTTTCTAAAATATATTTTTATTGATTTCAGAGAGGAAGGGAGAGAGAGAGAGACAGAAACATTAATGATGAGAGAGAATCATTGATTGGCTGCCTTCAACTTGGCCCCCACTGGGGATTGAGCCTGCAACCCAGCACATGCCCTTAATGGGAATCGAACCTGGGACCCTCAGTCCGACGCTCTATCCCAGGGATCCTCAAACTACAGCCCATGGGCCACATGCAAATACAAATATTGTATTTGTTCCCATTTTGTTTTTTTACTTCAAAATAAGATATGTGCCGTGTGCATAGGAATTTGTTCATAGTTTTTTTTTAAAACTATAGTCCGGCCTCCAACTGTCTGAGGGACAGTGAACTGGCCCCCTGTTTAAAAAGTTTGAGGACCCCTGTTCTATCCACTGAGCCAAACCAGTTAGGGCCAATTTCCTATCTGTACTGAGCCTATTGTCTTTTTGTATCTAAGATAACATACCTGTGGAATGTCAGGGTAACTTGTAACTTCCCTTTTTCCGGACCCCTCAGGGCACAACAAATGGTGCCAGGGCACAGACCACAAATTCCATCATTGTTATTGTTATCATGTTAATTGTTGACTATCCTGTGCCCACCTATGTAAAAGAAGCACGTGTCTATCATTTTACTTTTTATCCAATCCCAGAGACTTCCCTGCTTTGCTTTCTCCCACCTCCCTAATCTATCACTAATAGATTTCATCTAACCCACGTCTCCTCCTTTGATTATAATGTTTAAAAAAAGGTGAAAAAACCACCATTCTCTGGAGCATTATCTCAGTACATTGAAATGCTGTTTCCCGGCAATTGCCAACAGTTTGGCTCAAATAAACTCACAAAAATTCTTTACAGGTTTGAATGTTTCTTTCATTAACAAGAGGTATCTTACTTCATGATTTCCTACTACACAGTGAATTATCCACAGGTAGCCTAAGACTTACCCAAATGAGTGAATATCTTCTTCAGATTTCGGATAACAAATATGGGGATGGAATCTCCTGAGAAGAACCCAGACATAGTCCAAGATGTCTTCCAAGAAGCTGATATGGAAATCCTCTGGGTTTCAATTCTCTGTTGAGATGAAAATTGAGAAGAGATTTAGGAAGTAAATTTTGAGCTCAGAGCATTCAGTAACCAAATACTGTATTTGATTGGTTCTAAGGTGCAAATTTTAATGTCTTTGTGTTAGATTATATGGTCTAATCAGTAGCATCAAAGGATTGCTGATGGCCAGGCCACAGTTGGCATTGCCTAAACTATGAAGATAGCAAAAACATCACCACCAAATGTTGCAGAATGACTGACAGCTGCTTGGAAGAAAATACCACAGAAAATAGTGGTGCACTCTTTTAACTGCTAGTGTTAGAGGCACCCCAGAGCCCCCAGCAAAGGTGTTACCAAACAGCCCCCTGAATCGGCAGGAGAGGGCTGTCTGTCCCCAAACTCGATTCTTGCCTTCTCAAATAAATGAATTTATACCAGAGACCTTGACTGCATTGTGCAAAGCCAATTTATTAAAGCAATTAAACGACACATTTTTATTTAAAAAGCACAGCAAGCAAATCTCTTTTACTGCATCCGGCTTGGAGCACAGATGGGCTTTTCCCAGAAAAGTGAATGCCTAGTGCTGTTTCGAGGCGTTATACACCCTCCTGTCTATAGGTTTCAGATGCTTTTACTGACTATCTTGGTATAGATTAAGTCTCAAGGCCCCTCTCTGCTTTTTTTGTGGTCATTGGAAGCACCTGGCAACTTTATCTTGCCAAAGCCAGAGGCTGCTGGCTTTTCTGTTAGGGAGTAAAAAATAAGATTGCCCTTTCCCCCTTTCCCCTTTCCCCTTCCCCCTCCTTCCCTGCATTCTTTCCTTAGGGAGGCTTTTAACCATCCATTCACTCTCAAAGTGTCCTTGGTTTGGGGAAGATAACGGCTTGTTATTTGCAGGCAAATTGTCCCCCACTGTTGGGCCTGGTTTTAACTTTCCTGCCTCAGTTTCCCTATTCCTCCTGCCCTGGAATCCTGTAACACTAGGAACCCAGTGGTGGCAAAAAATGAGGGTGCTCTAGCTCTTTGTGATTCTTCAGCACCAAAGAATTTTAGTGCTTTTGTAGATTCTTTTAAGAAATACTGTATTGGCAACACTGTATGGAGAAATAGGGACATTAACAACTCTGAGTTCAGAAGAAATCACAAAAGAGTCAGATTCTGAACATGAAGAAGCTTTAAGGATATTCATTAGCCCATATGTTTCATGTGTGTGTGACTGTAACATATGAAAAAAGTTATGATAAGAGTGAAATACCTAAAAGCTTCCCCAGTTTCCATATGATAACACTGAAAGTGATAACACATTCTGTCGGTTTCTTCAGCAGTGTTTCTGGTTGCTGCATGGAATAAAGAGGCCTCTTAAAAATCAATCCATGGTCATAGATTCAAGGACATCTGATGTGTTCCTCTAAAAGTTCCATGAGAAATCCTGAAATCCTCTTTATTCAGGGATTTACAAATTATTCAAAGTGGAAAAATCAATGGCTTCAACGCATAAAGCTTAGAATCGAAACCACCAGTAAAAAAAAAAAAAATACATGAAAACTAAATAATGCAACATGAGTAGCCCTGGGACGAAGGGCTGACAGGAGTGCTGGCAAAGGGGTTGCACTGGAATTTCAGTCACCAGGCCTTTCTCGCATCCACCCTTCGTGCGGCACCTACACTGAGTTGTTATGTTTTCCCTGAAACTAATTGAGACTTCTTCACGTTCTGACAACCTGATGAGGGAAATAGGCCATTCCTCTGATTGTTCCCAAATCTCATAATCTCTCAATTTTTTAAAAAAGAGGACAAAGTTATATACACCCTATTAATTTAGCTTAAATGATTCTAGCTTCTGGCTATGTGTAAGCAGCTTTTCCCTCCCTCCTACGTAGTGTTGGCTGGAAGTGCATTGGATGAACAGATGAGCAAAAGCATTGTTTAAGAGTATCCATGACTGCCCCATTGTTGTAATACAAGTGCGGTGTCCAGGCCAAGTGAAACATAGGCAGATTCAGTCCTCTGGGAGGCTTTCTCACTGGTGCTTACAAACCTGTGGACACAGAGAGACTCAATGAGAAGTGCCCCCTAATGTCACATGGGATGGAATTTGAGTATACTGTTCTATATTTTCTTTTTAAATATATATTGTTGAAACTATTACAGATGCCCCCACACCCCCGCATTGACCCCTTCTAGCCAACACCTGCCTCCGGCCCCAGGCCTTCACCACACTATTGTCTGTCCATGGGTTATACATATATGCATACAAGTTCTTTGGTTAATCTCTTCGCACTCAACCACCCACCCCCACCTTCCCTCTGAGTTTCGAGCTTTCTGTTCCATGCTTCTCTGTCTCTGTATCTATTTAGTTCATCAATTTTTTTTTGTTCATTAGATTCCACATATGAGAGAGATCATGTGATCCTTGTCTTTCTCTGACTGGCTTATTTTGCTTAGCATAATACTCTCCAGGTCCCTCCATGCTGTCTCAAAGGGTAAGAGATTCTTCCCTTTTACTGCTGCATAGTATTCCATGGTATAAATGTATCACAGCTTTTTTTATCCACTCATCTACAAAGGGAACTTGTTTCTAGATCTTAGCTATTGTAAAGTGTGCTGCTATGAACATAGGGGTGCATACTTTCTTTCTGATTGGTGTTTTGGGGGTTTTAGGATATATTCCCAGAAGTGGGATTGCTGGGTCAATTTTTTGAGGAAACTCCATACTGTTTCCCATAAGTGGCTACACCAGCCTGTATTCCCACCAGCAGTGTACTAGGGTTCCCTTTTCTCCACATCCTCACCAGCACTTGTTATTTGTTGATTTGTTGATGGTAGCTATTCTCAAGCACACATAGCTAATTCACAGTAGGACATCTTATAGAGCAGTGGTTCTCAACCTTGGCTGTACATTAGAATCACCTGGGAATCTTTTAAAAATCCTGGTGGCCTGTTGTAGATTTTTATTACGTACTAGAACACTTGACTGCAAGCATGTATCCATCCTTTCATTTCACCCATTTATTTAATCACTTTGTCATTTAAATGTACCTATTTCAATTTGCTCAGATTTTGACTAATTATTTCTATACCATTTGGACACTCTGCTTGAGTGGCCCCCAGGTATCCACTGTCAGCCCCTGTCTCCCTTAGTCCTGCTCATCTTCATAAGGGGGTGAGGGCTGCAGACTGGCCATAAACCTTTTCATCTTTTTATTCAAAAGTCTAAATACGGTATTCTCCACAAAATGCTTTTTATGTCTGTACTTAGGGGACACGTATCACAGCCGGAGTGACCCCTAGTTTCAGTCTTAGTTCTGCTGCTTTCTAGTTATGTGACTTTATATCTTTTTCTTAACTCTGCTAACATTTATTTTTCTCATCTGTAAAATGGGGATAATAATATCCACCTTATATTACCTTGTGCATGGACTAAATGAGATTATCTGCAGACCTTAGCAAGTATCTTGCAAATAATAAATGCTGAATTCATGGTGGCTGCTTTTATTATTTCAGCTCAGCTGAAGTGATACAGAAATATAAATTCAGTTACCACTAACAGTGATGTGTGATAAGTTCAGGGCTAGAGATGGATGCATGTGCTTTGGGAACAGAAGTCCAAGGTTAGGAGGCACTTGATTCTCCTGAGAGATATGGAGGAGTGTAGTTCAGTTACTCTCTAGAGGAGAGGTTGACAGTTGAGCTGTACTTTGAAGGGGGAGATGGATAGGAGTTTGCCAGAAAGAACAGAGCACATCATTCACTTGGGTCAGGCACTACTGACATTTTGGACTTGATAATTCTTTGTTTTGCTATGGTGGCCCGTGCTGAGCATTGCAGAATGTTTAGCAGCATTCCTGTCCCTCACCTAGTAGATGCCAGAGCACCCCACCCCTGTCTCCCCTCCTGACAATGCAAATGTCCCCTAGGGTCTCATCTCCAGTCGACAATTCTGAGTTGGGCCTATAGGAGAGTTAAAAACTCTAGGGTGTTTTCACTGCTCTCCCATTTTCCCTGATGCTCTGTCAGCTTCTACTTTCAGGAAAACGAGACCTTATTCTGCTTTGTCGGCTCTGTTAAGTGACCCTATTTCTCATCAGTCATTCAAATGATCACATACTCATCCTGCTAGGTTGTACTTCACCAGGATTATTTGATATCTGACATGTGTCAGAGGCTGTGCCAAGCACTAAAAATACAAAATCCTTCCTCAGTCATTGTTGATGGCTGAGGGATTCAGGCTTGAAATTATTTTAGTTTTATACAAGCCACTCAATCTTTCAGAATTCTGTTCCAATTTTTATATAATTTACTTCCACTATAAATGATTCTTTAATTGTTATTACTAATCATTAACTCATAAAGACCCTAATTGCTAGTATAATTATTAAACATAAAATATTAATTGCCTGTCCCACTAATGATTTAATAATTATCATTGACTTTATGCCTTCTCACATTGGGTGCTTTAGGTTGTGTGCCTTCACATTCCCACTCAGGAGGACCCTTCTGATCTGTGAGTCTGGGACAGGGTGCATTAAATGCAGTCCCAGGATCATGCCTCAAATCTTGATTAACACCAGTCCCTACTGTTTTTTTTCTCAATAACTACACGGTGTTTATACCCTATTGGTTGATCTGTTTTGTTTAGTTAATGCCTGGCTCTTCATGTCATTAACATTCACAATTCCCCCCTGACTAGGATTATTATTTGTAGTAACAACGACAAAATTTGAAGGTGCAGACATGCTTAGATGTTGGGGGTGGGCCAGCCATGACAAAATGATGTCTGAAATGGGAGCTTGGGTACAATGCGTACACATGCATTCAACCATAATGATCGTAAGTGGTTCAAGAGCAATTCCCTTCCCTAAGTGATATCAATTGAAAACTATTATATGCCACCCACTTGGAACATTAGGTATTTTGCAAAAGACAGAGAACACTTAATTCTCTACAATTGCAGGGTAGAGGAGCCTGGATCCCAAAGGGCATGTGTGCGTGCGTGTGTGTGCATGTGTGCACATTCATGGAGCATACTCCGGCGAATTGGGATTCCTCAGAAGAATGTGTATGTAAATCTATCTCACATCAACTTAGCGATGGGACCTGTGGCACTCTTGGTAACGGCATTATGTGAAAGGTCATCTCGGATGGGACAGGTCACTAGTTTGGAAACAAACCCATGCTTTTGTAAAACAATAGCTGCTTGGTTTATTTGCATGAATCTGACTTTAATTTTTTTCTATAATTTAGAAGTTGGTCTCATGTCTAGTTGGCAAAATTTAATTTATTTACAATAGTTCCCTTTACTTTCCTTTTAGTATGCTTTTGCCGTTTTTCTATGCTGGAAGCTGATACAGAACAAAAATGTTTGAAGTTGTCTGACAACTTCCCAGGAAACTTTTAAAACCCATTAATTTAGAAACAATTTTGCTTCTGCATTTCATTTCTCAATTGGTTATGATGGAAGTAATTGTCATACCCAAGGGGAGAATCGTGACTTCAGGCAATACATACACAGCTAGACTCGTAGGAAACAGTCTTATTTTCATGTAAATGCCCCAGTTACAAAGAAATGTAGAACTAAATCTGGGAAGCCTAATACCATGACCAAACCCCTTCTCAATATCATCCAAGTTATCAGGCCTGAGTGTCATACACTTTAATAAGAGAAAAGGACTGATTTTATATGTCGTCTTTATTGCCCTGTATATTTGATTAGGTGAGGCTGCACCTGTATATTATCCAATTAGTTATTAAATGCACAAACAAGAAATGCTTGATATTACCAAACACTTGAGATTTCAGTGTCAAAAAAATAAGTTATTTAGCTTCTCTGAGTTTTAATTTGTTATTTTAAGAATAAGGACAAAGGTACCTCCTTTGGAGAATTGTTGGGAAAAATAGAAAATAGCACACGTAAATCAACGAGTGTATGCTGTGTGGGTGCTTAATAAATGATAATTATTTATGCTTATTTGTAGGTATTGTCTATGTATATTTATATTGCAAATTATTAGAAGGAAAAAATTCTGGCCCTTCTGCTTTTGACTTTGAATTACAAAAGGTGGCTTTCACAGTTGATGATATTACAACCTTTTTTTCCACCTTGTAGTATATTGTAAAAGGCTCTAGTGTATATAGTACTCACTACAAATCTGACTAAATTTAACTAACTCAACTAGTTGTTTTATCTACGTAATGCTCAAGAAATAATGTAATATATGAGTGTAGTAAACTAATTGGTGAATTATTTTTAAGGGTATGATACGTGGCTTCTAGGGGTTTGTGCTGCTATTAGTTATCCTATTTAGAAATAACAATTCAGGAAAGTTATTGAACATCAACAATGAGCAAGGCAACGTGAGAGATAAAAAGATGAACATCACATATCTGTGTAGAAATTAATTGCAATTCAGTTTCCCTTGGGAAAGTAAGTCGTCTCCGAATTGCTTTATAAGAAGAACTCAGTCAAGAGCCTAAGAGTTAGCTGAATACATGATCCCCCTAACTGGAAACGGTATTTTTTAGCCTTCTTTGCAGAAAGTTTGACTAAGTTTGGAACAATGAGGTTTGAAAGGTATAATGTGCAATTTCAAGTTATTCTTAAATATGAACTGCTCTCCCTGTAATTCCTTTTTTAAAAAAATCTTCTTGTGCATAAATCAGAGATCCTAGCCTTTAACCTGGAGGCATGAACAGGATGGATCTTTGGGGTATAAATATTGGGGAGGAGGGTTGAGAGTGTTCTATGTATGGGGAGATGGGTTCACCTGGATACATGGGTGGCCAAAAAGGATCCCCATGGCAGATGCTTCTATTTGCGCCCCAGTATGCATTTTCCATTTTATCTTTTAATAACAAAGTCCCTAACTTTTAGCTGGGCACATAAATGACCATACATTTCCCAGCCTTCCTTGCAGCTTATATATAGGTGGTAATGCATCAAAGTGGATAGGCCAGTGGAATTCTGAGCAGATGGGTCGTTTCCCTTGTCCTGAATTCCTCTTCCCTTTCCAGTGGGCCTGGAATATGGTCATGGTTGTGAACTGTTTTTATGGGAGTGGTGAACTGTTTTGAACCTTATAGATGAGGACAAACCTCACAAGATGGTGGAACAACAAACTGAATGAGGACAAACCTCACAAGATGGTGGAACAACAAACTGAATGATGTTATGGAACACAGTTGCCTTTCTAGCTCCTGATGGCTCACTCTACTTGGCTTATCTTTGCTACATAACAGCCTATTCCATGATTAACATGAGTCTCTCATATGTAGGTATTGCTTTACTGTTTCTGGACACTTTAAAAAATATATTACTTTATCCCATTGTTATTGTTTTTTTTTCATTGAATGCCCAACTCTGATGGGACTTGAAGCACAGATGCTGGGGTTTGCCCCATACTGAAGGGGCTCTGTCTGTTTTCCTTTAATTCAGTGCTTCTTGCCAGCAGTCTTTGCACCAGCAGCATCAGTTGTATCTGGAAACTTCTCAGAAAAGCAAATTCTTCGCCTCCCCCACCCAGACTTACTATGTCAGAAAATCTGGGCCCAGCCATGTGTGCTGTAACAAGCCCTCCAGGTGATTCTGATGCCTGCTAAAACATGAGAATCACTGTTTGAATCCTTACAGCAGCTCTGGAAGCTAGTCAAGAAGTCCACAGTGGACCCATGTTATGTAAGAAATAACTGACGCGTAGGGAGTTAGGCAGTTTGCCTGTGGTAACACAGGTGGTCAGAGGCAGACACTGGGTTAGCATCCATGTCCTGGTCAAACTCCCCTGCACTAGGCCAACTTCACTCTCCAAGATCTCTGTTTAGGGTTGGGACCCGTTTCGTGTCTCTGCACAGTGGTGGCAGGGAAGTGGAGTTTAGGCTACAGATGTTAGGCAATTGCTGTGGGCTTCTGCAGATAGAGGGAAAAGACAGGATTTTGCCTGTCTTTTGGGAATCTGATGCTCTTTCCAATGTTGCTTAGGTGTGTTTTATAGTGACCTCACACTGGGCAAAAGGCAGCCAGGGCCTTTCCACGCCGATCTTTTTCAGTGCTAAGAGGGTCTTGCTGTGTAAATGCTCCACAGGACCTTTTTGCACATATTTACCTGGCCTGGGTGATTCAGTGATGGCCTTTCGTGTACTCCTGACTAGAAGCTGTCCTGGTAGCATCGATTCAGAAACAGTGTATTGAACCACTACCATGGCTGTTCAGAAGGTACCCTAAGCAGGGGTTAAACAAATTTTTCCACATCTCCTTGCTGAGATTGGTGTGATGGTCACCTTCAACAAGTTGATTGGCCACCTCCTGCATGACCCCTATTGGGGATTGAGCTTGCAACCTAGGCGTGTGTCCTGATGGGGAATTGAACCAATGACCTCCTGGTTCATGGGTCAATGGTCAACCACCGAGCAACACCGGCTGGGCTGGGAAATAAGATTATTAATCGTTGTGCTTCCTTATAAGTCCATTTTTGAATACCGGCTGGGCTGGGAAATAAGATTCTTAATCGTTGTGCTTCCTTATAAGTCCATTTTTTGTTAGTTTGTGTAAATATGAAACAATGCTGCCTTGTTGCTGAAGGGAAGCAGATCTAAGCTGTGTTAAGGGTGGTGGTGTGGAAATAGACTTTTCTGTGTAGCGAGAGAGGTGACAGAACTCCAGAGGTGTGTGCAACCTTATTATATACTGGCCAGTGCTTCTGTGAGGCTTCTGAAAGGGGAAAAAAGTATATAAATGACAAGGCCAGGACAAGAAACACCAGGTTATTAGCTGGGGCTTTGGGCCCAAACTACATTATGAATAAGTGATCTTGGCTGGATTGCAGGCAGGGCAGCTTTAATCCAAGCTAGAAATAGACCTATGATCTCAAAACATGTGAACATTGCCCCTTTCCTCCCAAGTGCACCAGGAATCTCATCCTCTTGTGGGAAACCAAGCCAGTGAGGAGTAAGAACAAGAAAGCAATGGCCTCAAAATCTAGACTTCTGCTGGTTTGAGCAGGCTGTCCTCCAGAGGAACCATCTACCAAGTGTGGCATCAAAGAAAGCTTGCCAAGAAGAAAGGACTCCCTGAGCCAGGCTCACTGAAGTGAGAGCTCTATCCTCGGGCACAGCTGACCAATACAATGTTCTTTCCCATGACCTTGACCTATCCTTGGTAGAGAGTTGAGGATGGGGTGAGGAGTGAAAACTCAGCATGCCTGCTCATGAATGAAACGGCTGGTCTATCTGGAAAACTCAGTGGAGCAAGTATCAAACCAATTAGTGGTGCTTTAAAGCCAAGAATTTTTACTTTCATACTTGTCTCAGGACCCAGAAAATACTCATTTATTCATCCATATTCATCCAATAAGTCTCTTTAGTTGAGAACTACGTGCCAGAATAACATTTGTGTTTGCAGAGGTCACTAAGAAACAGTCTTGATAATGGAAAGTTTCTTTCACTGTTGAGAGACACAGTATCTAAGGAAGAAACCAACCAAAATGATGGGAGAAGGAGAGAATGCCAGAGCAGCTTTAGCACTGATGGGTGGTCTTATTTCCTTGGAAAACTAAGAACCAGAAGCTTCCACTGACTCCTGTGTTTCTCAGATGCCTGATGCCTTTTTCCTTTGTTCTTTGTTTTTCAGAGTTGACATTTTCTTAATGATATTTGACTGGAACTCAGGTTCATGTTGCATCAAATGGTATCTTTACAAAAGAAATCCCATAGGACTTTCCTGGTAATTTTGCAGCAATTTATTAGAATTCTAAAATACTTCTGAAAATGGACTTTAAACACCTCCTTGAAAGAATTTGAAAAAGAAAAAATATTGACCTTTATAATAAATTGATACTGTTATAAAAATATACCCTAGAGAGCATTGGAAATGGCTATTTAGAATTGGACACTAGCAAAATAAGCTCTTTAATGTATCTCATAAATATATTTCTTATGCCTTTCATTTGGTGAGAGAATAGTGCAGGGCATTTTTTTTTAATCCATAGCTATTTTCTTTGTATCACAGGTATCTATCCAGTATAATTTGTATATGACATTTAGGTAGAAGTGGGAACATTTCCATCGCCTGTTCCTAAACACTAGGGTACTAGCAGTGTCAACTAGATCTGTATATTGCAATAATGTTGATTATAGTGGTGGTTGCACAGAGATGAGAATGACATGTGCTTGATGCGAGGGTCCATGTCTGGAAGAGTGGGCATTGTGATTACTGCATTGTCTTTTCAAATACATAATGAAGGTTCCGGTTTGAGATTAAGCAGAGTTCATTCTGGGCATGTTTAGGTGTGGAAGAGGCAACATGCTCCCTAAAAATGCTCTCTGCCTCTGTACACACTGCCCCCGAGGGGTTCCTCCTGGTCCTCCGCTATTTACCCTCTGATTCCCTTTGTTCCATCAGTGGGAGTCAAGTTCATACTGTGAGTATAGATGGGAGATCTAAAGGATGGACTAGAAAATAGGAATGGGATCTTTAGTAAAGATTAGACAAGCTAGGGGAATGGGTTCATTAGGCAGAGACTGGCAAGATCTTCTGATGCAAAAGGAGGGGTGCTAGTCAGGATAGAATGTAAAAAAAAAAAATGAGTCTTCAAATCTTAATAGCTTAACAAAGGTTTGCTTTACTCAGTTAAAGTCCAATAGTTGTTGGTGATGAGCTGGGCCCCACACAAGGAAATAAGAGCATCCCAGTGTGTGTCCTCTGCAGTCACCATGGCAGACCTGGAGGGATGCTCATTGGGACACAAGTCCTTTGCATCATTGTCCATTGGCCAGAATTAGTTAAATGGCCCCATTTGCAAGGGGTGGGAGAATGTCATGGCATTTGGTGAGCTGCCTATGTCTCTGCCATACAGTTTGAAGGATGATTCCCATTATGGAGGCTGCATGACTGAGACAGCAGCTCCAAGGAGAAGGAACTGCTTAGGGCCTGGAGCTGGATCCACTGGCTGTTTACAAAACTGTTACTTTGGAGTTGGTTTAACCTATGTTGACACCCTTGGAAATGATGCCTTGGAGTGTCTCCTTGGTTCCCAGTTCTGCCTTTGCCCAGGAAGCTGCTGCCTTCCCTTAACACAGCTACCGTGTGTCAGATTGGTAGGAAAAGACCACACACCAGCATGCTGTACATTCCTGATTATTTTGCCAATGACATTGATGGATGCAGGAGTCAAAGCAGCATATTTGTGTGTAGTGTTTACTTTGTCTATAGTGTCCTCTAGAAAAGTACTCCAGAATTCAGAAAAATGCTAAATTCTTCTATATACACCTATGTCTCCATTCTAAAAAAAATAAAAAAAATGGCACCAACAGTCATAAGGAAGAGCTCACCATGATTTGCCCCTCTTTGTTCAATATCTGCATGGCCACCTCCCACAGGGGAGAGGAAAAATCTCAGTGCCAGGGAATGATATTTGAATAATATTTCTGTCTCCAGCTCTCTAGCAGCCCCCAAAGCCTTGCCAGTCCCCAAATCAGATTCCTGAGCCGCTGTTACCTTGTTTGGACCAACATCCACCTAAGGTAAAATTAAAGGGCACAGCCAGGTTTGTTGGTTGCATTAGTGGCTCTGTAGAAAACATGGTTTTCTCCCCTTAGGCCTCTTGTGGCTGGTCTCATGGACTTGTGTCAAAAACCCACAAGAGAGGGAAGCAATGGAAGACCAAGAGAATATTAACAGGGATGGACCACTGAGAATGCAAAGCATCAGCAGCATTCATGCCAAAACATTTCACGGCAACAGAAGACAATGCCAGCACCTTCTGTTCGGACGAAGAGACAAGGAATTCAGCACAGATAACAAGACTCATGACATCAGGCATGGTTGCTCTCTGCTCAAATGTCAGGCCTTGACTTGGGACACTGGCTGATGGTGACGTTGGCAGGTGCTCGCACTCTCTGCAGTGCCTTGGGAGGCCAGGTGTGGAGGCTATGCTTTTGGAGGGTGTCAGTGGCAGATTTCCTGCTTGGGGTCTTGCCCAAGAGAGGGCATTGGCTCCATAGACAGCAGGGCCAGGGGAGGGATAAAATGGCCTATCCTGTGTCCCAGGCAAGGGGCGGGGCTGATTCACGGAGCACACCAGAAAATCTGTTAACAGTTTCCAGAATCACTTGGGAGGGATCTGCGGAGTGGGGTTGCTGTGGAGGGATTGCATATGCAAAATACTTTCTGGCCTATGAACGTGACCTAGGACCCCATAGAGACATGTAGGCATCCAAATGGTTCTTTACTTTTGTTTCTTAAATATATATTCAATACTTAGTGGTAGCAAGTAAATGTTGTTAACTGTTTTTATATCAAGATAAAGGATTTTATATTATTTTATTAAACTATCTATATATATAAAACCCTAATATGCAAATAGACCAAACAGCAGAACAACTGAACTACCAGTTGCTATGACATGCGCTGACCACCAGAGGGTGCGCGTGGAACATGGCGGGTGTCTGCAACAGGTGGCAGAGCATGAAACAGGGAGGGCATTGGCTGCGGCGGGATGGTGGAACAGGTGAGCGGGATGCCAGACCAAGGTGGGGCGCCAGTCACTTATCATTGGGGCAAGCCTCTGGTGGTTACTGAAAAGCCTTTGCTCCTGTGCACCCCAGTCCCGCCGGCACTCGCACCTGCTGCCGACACTGGTCCGTTTGTACCCGCTGCCGGTGCTGAAGCCACTGCTTGCACCTGCTGCCAGTGCCCAGCACCAGCCCTGGTCGCTTTGTCGCTTTGTGCCATCAACAGGTATGAGCGGTGGCTGCTGGCCCTGATCACCCTTGAGGGCTTCTCCAGCTCCCCCTGCTCCTGAGGGAGCAATCGGGGCAGCAGCTGCCGCTCACACCCACTTATGGCACCAGCCCTGCTCACACTCGCTGTTGGAGCTGGCCCCAGTAGGTGCGAGTGGGGCCAGCGACATCAGCTCATAGGAATAGTGGCAGCGGGGCTGCCAGTAGACAGGGGACTGGGGGCTGCATTGGGAGGGACTGGGCGGGGCATGGAGGATGGGCCGAGACCCACCCCTGTGCCCACCGCAGCCTTGCTGCCCACAGTTCCTTTTAAGGTTCGCGAATTCGTGCACTGAGCTGCTAGTTATTTATAATTTTTATTTCATTTATGATATGCATTTACTATGTGCAAATGTTTTGACTCTAACAACCTTTTGGGAAGCAATTGATAACACATCAATTGATGAATAGAATAGAATACAAGATAAAGGATTTTATATTATTTTATTAAACTATCTATATATATAAAACCCTAATATGCAAATAGACCAAACAGCAGAACAACTGAACTACCAGTCGCTATGACATGCGCTGACCACCAGAGGGTGCGCGTGGAACATGGCGGGTGTCTGCAACAGGTGGCAGAGCATGAAACAGGGAGGGCATTGGCTGCGGCGGGATGGTGGAACAGGTGAGCGGGATGCCAGACCAAGGTGGGGCGCCAGTCACTCGAGCAATCAGGCCGCTTCTCCAGCTCCCCCTGCTCCTGAGGGGGCAATCGGGGCAGCAGCTGCCGCTCACACCCACTTATGGCACCAGCCCTGCTCACACTCGCTGCTGGAGCTGGCCCCATTAGGTGCGAGTGGGGCCAGCGACATCAGCTCATAGGAATAGTGGCAGCGGGGCTGCCAGTAGACAGGGGACTGGGGGCTGCATTGGGAGGGGCTGGGCGGGGCATGGAGGATGGGCCGAGACCCACCCCTGTGCCCACCGCAGCCTTGCTGCCCACAGTTCCTTTTAAGGTTCGCGAATTCGTGCACTGAGCTGCTAGTTATTTATAATTTTTATTTCATTTATGATATGCATTTACTATGTGCAAATGTTTTGACTCTAACAACCTTTTGGGAAGCAATTGATAACACATCAATTGATGAATAGAATAGAATAAAATGAATAATTTCTGTTGGCAGCCTGAACTTTACCCAACCTGGTCTCAGAATTCCAGCAGATTCAGTGACATCAAATGGTAGTTGAAGATCAGCTATGGTGGAAGTATTCCCACCAAGAAAATCAATGAATGTAAAAAGTGGAACTTTTCGACAGCCAGTATAAAACTACTATCCCCATTTACACTACCGCCCCCAACTCATATGAGGTACAAAGAGTTAAATAGAGTTGATTTTTTTCTAATTGATTTGGGTCATAGTGGTATAAATAAAAAGGAAGAAATAAATTAAGGAAACTTTTAATGAAGACTTTGATTTTGGCAGAGAAGGTCAAGGTGATTGACCCTTAGTAGGTGCTCTTAAATATTTATTGAATTAAATAAAATTTGAATGGAACTTCTTTTCACAAGTTTAATTCTCTGTTGTGTTTTTTGTTCTCTTTTCCTCTGTTCTTTCTTAGATATTTGTTCATTCTCTCTGGCCATTCTCTGCATGCTCCTATTTCTGTTTCTTACATTGCTCTTTTTTTCCATCACTTTTCCCCCCTTACTGCCATCCGAGAATAATTAGAAATCAATTTTCTTCATAACCAAAACTGGGATTATAAAGAAACGTGGAGAACAACACCCCTTGGCATATGGAGTAACAGATCTATTCCTCCCAGAGATCAGGTAGTTGCTATTTCCCAGCACAGGTATTGCAGCATAGGCTATTTCTGGATTAAAATGTACTTTACACTCTCAGAATGCTTATTTATCTCATTTCAGTAACATTTTATAGATGAAAACAACAAAATGAATGAAATATGAGTCACCTTTAAGATTTGCACAATCTAAACACCAAATTCATTCCTTTAATTGAATGTCTTATAAGGTGCTACCTTTCAGCACATGCTATAGTTAAGGACCAATTGTTGCCATAAATGATTTAACATTTGTATACACACGAGATGACATGCCATAATTTATGGAAATGCCAATGTTGGGAAATGGCCACAAACAATGATAAATGTGCTGTCGATTTCTATATAATTATTCCAGATCTATCATCCTACTTTGGGGTATGTTGAAATGCATTAGTGCATAACAAATGCACATCACCCCAGTGATCAATATCCTATTTCAAATAAAAGTATGTTCCTGTATAATTATCATGTTATTCTTTCTGATGATTTTTTTTTTCTGTCCAGCTATGTGGTATTTCGATTGAAAAGCAACATCACAGATTGTCTACCTGGATTAGCATGACTATACTGGTCATAATTAGCACATTGATATGTAGAGTTTTAACTTAGATATTAATTATGGCTTGTGACTTGACTTACATGTTAGATGATTTTATTTTTCCACTTGAAATAGTCTCTTCTGACTAGCTATATCGTGCTCCCATTGAATTTTACTCTTTGAGCCTTTGATCTGAAAACTTTTTTTTAGTATGCTATTTTAGTCCTTTCTTCCTTCCCTTCTCTTTTACTTTGTTTTCTCTTTCTTGATTCTGTTGATTTCACTTTGCTGAGGTAGTATTTTCTGGGTTACAAGTTGAGGTCAATTAGGTAGGACCAATAAATGGGCAATTTAAAACTACCTGACAGGCAAAAAAAGAGAGACAGTTTTGTACATTCAGATACTTTATGAATTTTCTGACAGTTTCTAAAGTGAACAGAGGAAAATAAACACCTCAGTTTCACAGGCATCCGTAGCCTGGTGACATCTTTGTAAGAGTCCAATAAGGAACACCCTTGGCCTTGTGCAGCACTCCTAAGGATGCATGGCAGGGACTCACCAGTAATTTGCTGAAGCATCAGTGTGGCTTGCTCATGCTCCAAGCTTGTCACTCAGCTGGTGAGTGCCCTGGCTGACCCCCCAGCCACTGCCTCTCAAGTCTGTTGCTCTATTGTTCTCCTCTTGCAAAAACACACATTTATTTATTTATTAGATAAAATTGGCAGGTAACATTGTGTAAATGTACGGTGCACATCATGTTACATTGATAATTTATATATTGCAATATGGTTGCTATTGTGATAATATTTATCACATTACATACTTATAGTACAATACTATTTCCTATGTTCAATAAACTTTACATTAAATCTCTATGGCTATTTTAGTACTTGTTACAAGTTTGTACCCTTAGACACCATCACATTCCCCCCCGTCCCCCTGCCACCCTTCATCCCCTAGTAACCACCATTTACCTTTTTATTTTTTTCCCACATGTTTGATTTTGTTTAAATCTACAAATAAGTGATATCGTTTTCCTCTGTTTGGCTTATCTTGCTTAGCCAGGTCCATCCATGTTGCCACAAATGCAGGATATCCACCTTTCTCAGCTGAGTGGTACCCCATTTGTATATATTCTATAACTTGTTCACCCATTGATAGGCATTTGGATTGTTACCATATCTTGGCTCTTGTGCATAGTGCTATGGTAAAGTTGGGAGAGCATATTTCTTGTTGGCTTTGTTTTCATTTCTTGCTGTTTTATTCCTGTCCCTTCCCAATATGATTTTTAAAATAGTCCCTTCATGACCTCTTAACCTGATTCCACTGACTCAGCTAAACTTTCTTCATTCCAAATCTACTGGCCATCTTTCTGTCCCATGTACTGACCGTACTCCATCCCTGGGCTTTTGCGCGAGACTAAACAATTCTCCTCTCCAGTTTTTCCTTTTTTAGTTCCTGTTCATCTGCCAGATAAATCTTGGTTCAAGGGCCACTTTCCAAGAGAAGCTCTGCCTGATCTCCATGGCTAGGTGAAATCCCTTCATCATGTCCTCTCTGCATTGCAATGTCACATCTGTTTGATTATGTGGTTAATATACTCCTTTTCCACTAGATTATAAGCTGCTCAAGAGAGGGAACATTTCTGTTTTTGTTCATAAATACCTGTTAACACATCCTCTCTCTGTGTGTGTGTGTGTGTGTGTGTGTGTGTGTGTGTTCTAATGAACTGATGGATGAATTAATGAATGGATAGATGAAAACTCATTACAGAAACTTGCAATTGCCCTGGGAAGCTATCTAACCTGTATATATAAGAATGACAAAAGCAAATGTGGACATGAGTAACAGAAGTATGCCATTCAGGCATATTGATTATTTTGAGTTAAAGGCACTTGAAAAGCAATAGATGCAAGAAGGGCAATCTGACCTTCCTTTTCCTTCCTGAAAGCAGGAGATAAAACTCCCATGTGAAAGGTGCTTCGCTGTCCATGGAGGAAGGAAGACATTCTTATCACCAGAGACAGGAAGTTGAGGCCAAGAGAAATCTGTACAAACAGCCCTTATTAAACTAGCCCCTACCTTCCTATTACTCTTCCACAATTGCCCTCGTCCAAATCCCTTGGTCTCATCACCTTTTCACAATTTACTACTCTACTCTTTGTCTAACCAAGAATGTACATGTTTGGCTCTCACTGCTGCTTTGGGTTTTTATTTTTCTTGTGAAGGTGCTGATGAACATGTAAAAATTACTAAGTAAAATTTTTATGTTTTTCTTCTGCTAATCTGTCTTATATGTCAATTTAATTCAGAGGCCCAGACAGAGATCCAGAAAGGGTAGGAGAGAAATATTCCCTTAGAAGGCAATAAAAAGGTGGAAGTGCTTACCTGAAATACCAGTTCATGTAACATTTCCCCACAACACTGCCATCCACTAGCAAACTACAGATGTTTCCCATAACATAAAATTGAAACGTTTTGTTTTCATCTAGAGATTTTCAAACATCCATATGTTGAGCCCGGCAGGAAGATTATGCTTTCATAAAGACAGAAGGTCTGAGACGGAGCCAGGCATTTTAAAGATGAATTTCATCAAATAGACACAAAGCTGTGGGTAATATTTATCATCATTCACAACAAATCTAGAAGAATGTTGTGATGGTTAGTTTTATGTGCTAACTTGACTGGGCCATAGGGTACCCAGGCATTTAGCATTGTTTTGAGTATGTCTGTGAGGGGGCTTCTGGATGAGGTGAACATGTGAAGGGGTAGACTGAGGACAGCAGACTTCCCTCTCTAATGTGGGTGGGCCTCATCCAGTCAGTTGAAAGCCTGAATAGTAATAAAAGCCTGAATAAAAGGCTGCCTGGATGTTGAACTTGGACATTGGCCTTTTCCTACCTTTAGACTTGAACTTAAACATTGGCTCTTAGATCTTGAGCCTGGAAGCTTTCAGGCTGACACCATTGGCTCTCCTTGGACTCAGACTCAGACTGTAACTACACTAGTAGCTACCAAGCCTCCAGCTTGCTCTCTCTCTGTATTATCCTATTGGTTCTGTTTTTCTGGGAAACTTAACTAATACAGATTTTATACCTGGAGCCATGGAGTGACGTCACCACCCTGTGGGCCTGGAAGGTGGGACTGGAGACCAAGTAGATTATTCTCAAACCTTAAGATCTAATGGAATTTGCTTTGTTAGGTTTTGAACTTGCTTGGGACCCATCACCTCTTTCTTTCTTCTGGTTTCTCCCCTATTGAATAGGATTGTCTATCCTGTGCCTACCCCATCATCGTATTTTGGAAGCATATAACTTATCTGCTTTGGGAAGTTTACACCTGGAGATGACTTTTGCCTCAGGATAACTTTTACCTTTTGTCTCACCCATGTTTGGTTTAGATATTTTGGTGATATTTTGGACATTAGAGTTAAGAATTCATATTGGAACAAACCAAAAATTTTGGACTGTTGGGATGAAATGGATGTATTTTATATGTGAGAAGTATGTGCAAAAATTACAAGATTAAGAAAATCTTATATAAATCACATAAGGGATGCTTATATGATGATTAAACATCACAAATCAATGAGCTATGCATCATTCAATAAATCATACTAAGACTTCTGATTAATCAATGTCAAATATTAAATTATTAATCAGTGCAAGTTTTTAAAAAATATTTTTATTGATTTTTAGAGAGAGAAGAAGGGAGAGAGAGAGAGAAACATCAATGTGAGAGTGAAATATCAATCTGCTGCCTCCTGCATGCCCCCTACTAAGGATTGAGCCCTAAACCCGGGCATGTCCCTGACCAGGAATTGAACTGGCAACCTTTCTGTGCACGGTATGACCCCCAACCAACTGGGCCACACAGGCCAGGGCTGCAAGGTTTTTAAAAATAGTACTAGAATATATTCAATGAAAAATTTAAAGTAATAGGTTTAATTAAACCTCAACCCATAAAAGATTAGATAAATAGAAACAAATGTTTATCAAACCTCTGCATGGGCATCTTTTATTTTGAAAAGCAATGGAAGGTATTACTTTGGTGATGATAGTAGAGTTCAGAACAATTAAATGTCATTTTAAAAAAATCTGTGGTCTAAAATTAAAAGACCAATTTATTAAACAATCTACAAATTGCATTCTCCAAATTTGGAGAATATTTACAATATATATTACAGAGAAAGAGCTAAGGTATTTACTATACAAAACTTATGCCCTTCTAAAAGTTGCACACCTAGATTAAGATACACTAACATTCAAAAAATAAGTGATCAACAAATAACTTATAATAGTGGAAATACAAGTGGAAGGGTGGCTGAAAACATATGGGAACATGCGAAGCTATGAGTAAAGAAAATGTCAGTTAAAACATCAAAATAATATATTGGCTATAAACTTACCTAAATTATAAAAAAGTGAATATCTTAATACTGGCAAGAGTATTTTCTTGTATACCAGTACTGTTATGAGAATGTAAATCACACAGCCAAGGGAAAGCAATTTTGTGAAGTTTATTGAGAACCTAAAAATATTACTTTTTCATTCACTGATAGAACTATATCTAAGGAAATTATCTAAGGAAATAAAGTGAGATGACTTATGCATACAAATGATCCTGGAGACACAAATGCATATGTATGGAAAGGCTTAAATGATTAACAATAAGGAGATGGTTAAATGAACTAGGATGAACGATTATGGAGACATTTAAAATGATGTTTGCAAAAAGCACTTGTTATAATTTAAGTGAAAAAGAAATAGGTAATAATATATGCATAGAGTTTAATCTTAACTATGCCAACACAACTCATATACAAGATAGAAGAGTGAATAAAACATATTAATGATAGACCAGTCAGTAGCCTTGCTTCAGCATAAACGCAGTAGCAGGATCATGTTGTTATTAAATTTTAATAGATGCTCCTTATGGGAGCTGGTGTTACTGCCCATCCATGATGATAAGAATTTAATTGGACAATAATGCCTTTACCACCATTTGTTAACTGACTTTGGAAAGCAACTATTCAACCTATTTCAACCTCACTGTCTTTAGCTCTCAGGCTCAATTGAAAGATAAAATAAGGTATGAATGTGAAAGTATGCTGTAAATGTCATGTAAATATTACATATTTCCATTAAATAGTTGATAACTATCTAGTATCCTGAAGTCCTGTCTGAGACTATGGCTGAATTTTACTGACACAAATTCAATGACACAGGTAACTTCATGGTTGTCTTTGAGTGATGTTTCTGTAAAGAAGGACATTTGGAAATCTACTAAAGGTACAGATTTAGTCACCAACATCAGTTCAAAGTTATATTTATGTCAGCAAGCTATTATATGCAGAAAGACTTTCAGGTTACTGATATTAATCAGCACTGGCTAATTTATAAAAAGATAACATTGAAAGCGAGTGGACAAGCAAGCAGCCCATGTTAAAGAGCAATATGGAAATTAAGTTTGAAGCATGAGACCTAGAAATTTTTATAAGGGACAACTTGAAGATTTTGGTATAAAGGACAGAAGTGACCCTCAAAAGCTGAAGGGTAACAGACCACTGAGCAGGCTACTTTGATTAAATAATTATTTTTATTCATCTTTGACTAAATGAATTTCATTGCATAGGTGTAATCTTTTATAAAAGAAATAAAACCAGGGAGAGAGGGAGAGAGAGAAAGCAAAAGAGAGAGAAGGAGAAAGAGAGGGACACACACAGAGAGAAAAGGAATAGACTCAAATGCAATGTGAGAGGTGAGAATGGGCTAAAACATGCCACTGCCTCTCTCTGCACCTCTGAAGCTAGTGCTATGGTGTCCATGGATGGGGCTTGAAGCATCTTCTTCAGATAAGTTCTGAGATGTCTTTCCTACAACACCACCTCCCTTGCAGAATAAATTGTCCCTCAAATATTAATATGACGAGGAAAACGGACAGAAATGTGAAGCTTACATTAGGCTATTATAAAGTGTTTGAGGTGAGAAAGGAAGAAGTGTATGCACTGGGGGAGGAGAAGTGTGAATGTGAACACTTGACATCACTCTTCCCCATGCGACCAAATGTGCACAACCAGGCAGTCACGGTGACTGTGCTCTGGTTTCTGGTGTAAAAGAATCATCTCTTCCACAGCCTTGTTCTCCAAATGAGCATATGAAAGGCTAAAATATCTGCTTAGCATGACTGATTCTATTGCAGCTCTTGACAACTAATTTTGAAAAAAAATGTAGTCCAGCTAATTAACTGACAATTGACGGAATATACCATTTGTCAAATAACTGGTTGCATTTCTTTTGCTTGAATCTAAAAACAATATGACTGTGGGAGTAAAGTCTATGTTTGGCCTCCTTATTAATATCAAGTTCTCTACCATTCAATGTTTTTCTGTTCATTTTCTATTATAAAATCAATAATTCTCATTAAATAAAAGTTTTAAAATACAGAAAAGTAGAGAAAAGATTAAGCATCATAGTCCTATTATTTAGTTACATGGTTACTAATATGTTGTGTTCTCTGCATACTTTAAGTAGTATATATTTTTGCATATTTATGTCTCACTTTATAATTTATATTTTAACTTATAATGTTACTGCATATTTCTTAAGAGTTATTTCTTAATAACTCTGTGATATTCCCTCCAGTTGGTGGCATCATTAACCATTGGTTCACTGAATCATACCTCTAGTAGGTTGTCTTACTATAATTTATGAATTGGCCCCCTCCTCCCTCCCCTTCCTCCCTCCCTAGGCCTTCAGTGCACTACTGTCTGTGTCCATGGGTATATCCTCTTTGTACCATCCTCATCTTGTCTACCCATCTTTTAGTTTGTCATATCATCTTTCTTAGGGTTTACCTTCGTGCGTTTGAACAAGCCTATGCTTCTTGGACTTGGTTAATGAAGAGAGTTAATGAAAGGGCTATTTATTGATGAAGAGGGACAGGTAGGGTTAAGTGATTTAACAAGAAATAAGGAGGAGCCCTGCTGGTGTGGCTCAGTTGGTTGGAGCATCTGCTTATATACCAAAAGGTTGTGGGTTCGGTTCCTGGTCAGGGCACATACCTAGGTTTTGGGTTCGATCCCCATTCAGGCAGGTCTGGAAGGCAACCAATTGATGTCCTCTCTCACATCAATATTTACCTATCTCTCCCTTTTTCCCCTTTCTCTGAAATCAGTAAGCATGTCCTTGGGTAAGGATTAAAAAATAATAATAAGGAAGTATGTAGGGCTAGCAAAAGTCAGAGAAGGGGCACATGGAAGGAATGGTCACAAGAGCTATTGCCCAAGGGGAGGCTGCCTAATAGGAACTGTGGCCATAGGTAGAGGATGCAGCCACAGCCAAGCTACAGCAGTCCTCTGTCTGCATCATCGTCACTGAAATAGGAAAAAAGTAACTTTCTAATGTAGTGTGGTTGCAATTAATACATGGAAATGAGATACATAACTATCCTCGCTTAGTAACAAACAAATCACAATTACCAATGGTGAGCAGACATGCCGATTATGGATGTAGGGAAGTGTGCACACATAGGTGTACATAGTGAGGGGAGAGGAAAAATGGGGTGTCAACGCGGCACTACAGGATGTACTATTCTTTACAATGAAGTTTGATTTGGGTCCATATTTTTTGTTAACTTCATTACCTGGAGTCAAAATTTCTTTCTGTAGTCTTTCAACTCCCTAGACCTTTCCTGCCACAAACTTATCTCATTTCAAGCCTCTATGAGTGTGTGCATGTATTTCTGTGTATGTGTGCACATGTGCATTTTAAAATAATCTACATAGAAATGTGCAAGATATCATTCTTGTTGCATAAATAACCACAGAGATGTTTCATTGTTGCAGGAAGAAAATAGAGAAATCAGCGTAGGAAATCCAATTCAGTATAGAAAATATCGTACATGTCATTTGTAGGTAGACATGTTGAAATATGACTGGGGATTGAAATAGCGGTCAGTGCACTGGAGCCTTTTATGCCACACCATAATGTGAAGAATGTGAAGATACACACTTTCATTCGTAAAGAGCTTTTACATTCAGACAGTAGACGGTGACAGTATAGATGGAGCGATTGCTATTCAGCAAGAGTAAGACAATAAAAAGAATTTAAATGATCTGAAAAAATTAGAATTGATTGAATGACTACAGAGCAGAGCAATTCTAGAGATGCAGGTTCTGGTGTTAAAACAAATATCAAATTCTCAAATCAGCCTAATAATAGAAGCAGCAAATGCCATTTGTGTGTGTGTGTGTGTGTGTGTGTGTGTGTGTGTAAAATGATTTATCATTTATCTGTTCATGGATATTTGAAATGGAATATCCCTTTAGAGAGAGAGAGAGAGAGAGATGGAGACAGTGAGAGAGAGACAAGGAAAGATACACAGAGCAAAAACAGACATTATGAAAGAGATTAAGATGAAGACATTGGGAAAAGAGAGACAAGGAGAGAGTCAGTGAGAAGAATGAAGGAGAGAAATGTGGTCACTGATAGAGGAGGAAAAGAGGAAGAATGAGATAAAAATTTCCTGAATGTGTAATGTCTAAAATGAAATTCAAGGTGAAAAATGGGGTTGGTTCTTTGAGGAAGAGCCAGATTATGGCCTGATACTGGTTTCTTCACACTGCTGGAGCTATTTTGGGGATTAAAAATTCTAAAGGTGGTGGGGCTCTGTGGGCCTCAAGGAGGCTTATCAATGCCCTGGAATTAACATTTGTGTGTGTGTGTGTGTGTGTGTGAATGTGCCTAGCTACAGACCTCTCATAAGGACAGGATCCACAGCTTTAATAAAATTCCCAAAGGATCCATGACCTCAAATAGGTTAAACTACGAGCCAGAGGTTTAACCTAGCCCTGCCCTGGCTCCATTTGATGAATGGGATCCTGGCAGTGCACGCAGATCTAGTCTCTGTGCCCATGAATAACTCCAGCCATGGTGGCTACGTGACAGTCAATGTACGAGTGTGTGTGTGTGTGTGTGTGTGTGTGTGTGTGTGTGTGTAAAGCTCTGTGTGGAAGAGCTTTGGACTTGGGTTGGAGAGCTGTGTATGGCGGGGATTAGGTGGGGGAGCAGTGCTTTTGCCTCCATGGTAGGGGAGTGTGGAGGGGCCCTGGACTGCATGGGTTTAGACTGTCCCAAGGGATCAAAGCCTATAGGGAGTCATCTGTAGAGACATCAGAGTCATTTCGGTTTTGTTTGCCCATGACATTCTTCAATTTAGGAAGGATAACAAACGTCTATTTTTGGAGGATGAAATAAGACCAATATTTTTGAAGTTGGGGACTCATTTGCCTGCTGTTTATAAGGCCTGGGAAATAGCTCCCAGCAGTTCAATAATTAGTTGTTCAGCTTGACATCAAGTGCTACACAGTGTAAATTCTCCATCTTTCAGGGGCCAATTGCCCCCGTGTTAGATGATTTATCCTTTGACTTTTTCTTTTTCTCTATTGCCTGGTGTTTGGCCATAGCCACATTCCCTTATGTGAAGGGAAAGGGAAAAGAGAACTAAGCTTTTTTTTGTTGTTGTTCTTGCTTCTTTTTAGCAGTTCTGAGGACATTAGAGAGAGGGGTTGAAACTGCTACTTGCAATGAAGTTCCTGAATTGTTCATGTATAGATAAACCCCCTAATAGCAATATAATGAGACAAGCTGGAATATTGTTCGATATTCTATTCTATGTTGGATTTTATAGTTATGAAAATTTACCTTTCTTTACATTAAAGCCCTTTACCCAGCAAACCTGTTACATGATTAAAGGAGAAGAGGTGATATGCAGAATTTAAGAAGCTTACTTTCCTCTCTTCCAGGAAGTGAAGTTTCTTTTAAAACTATAGCAGAAATGGGACAATCTCAAAACGGGGATTTGAAATTAGGTAAGGGGAAGAAAAATACAAGCAATAAAAAGGAATAACAAAACTTGTACATTTTTAATAATTCAGAGATAGATACTTTTAAACCTCTTGGTAATTCATATACATATTTCAAGTACATTATGACTTTTTCAGATTAAATCTTAAGGAAGTTTTAGAAAAGCACATAGGGAGGTGGGATAAAGCATAAACCTAGAGAATCATATGGATGCCTACTTAGCTGGTTAAAAAAAATGAAACATGGTGAAGAAAAATCTGGGTCCAGGGACATAGCCATGAGGGAATTTTAGGCAAGCAGGTGAGGCAAGATTGATATGACTTAGCTCCTGGGTTCAGGTAGAGAAAAGGTAACAATGTAAGAATTGGTAGTGGAGATAAAAATTGATAGCAGGCATTTTCAGTTTATTTTATGAAGTTTGAATTGCTATGGGTGCACTCATTCATTAACTCTATAACTACCGTGTTTAAAGCTGGCTGGCAGGTGAATATGGAGGTTTATGAGTGGTGCCCTGTTAGAGATAGTTAGCTATCCAATAAAAATCTGTGACACCCCCCCCCTTACAATATCATGGAATGTATTACTTAGATGTCTGCTTGTATGGTTACTGTCTGATAAGTTTTAGGAAGAAATATAAAGTGTGATCATTTGTGAAATGACGAGGGGAAGGGTCTGGTGGTCTGAGAAGGCCTTTTGGGGAGGTGATATTTGAAGTGAGGCATACATGTTGAGTAAGAATCAGCGTTACAGTAATCTGTACAACAGGCATCCCTGGCAGAGGGCGTGGTAAATGCAGACACCCTGAGAAAGCAATGAGTTTTGTTTGTTGGAGATGCAGAAAGAATGCTGGGAGTTTTGGGAATGAGAGGAAGCGTGACATCATGAGGGCTGTCCAGGCCATGGAAAGGGGTCTTAAGAGCCCTGGCGGCTTTTCATCAGGACACTGGCATGATCTGATTTCTTCAATGAGAGGGTCTTCCTGGCTGCTGTGCAGGGAAGGGATTGCAACAGGGCAAAAAATGGAGGCATATTGTAGTAATCTAAGCAAGAGTAGTAGAGGCCTGCTCTACGGTAGAAACAATGGAGATGATATAAAGAGACTACACTTAGAAGATGAAAATAGACAGCACTAGATCTCTATATGAGTCACTGTTCCATTAGGCTATACGAAAATGGGAATCAAGAAAACGTGAACACTTTGCCTTGCCGGGGTGGCTCAGTTGGGTGGAGCGTCCTGTATTCCAAAAAGGTTGCGGGCTCAATTCCTGGTCAGGGCATATGCTTAGGTTGTGGGTTTGATGTTTGGGTTTGATTCTCTCATGTAGGGGAGGCAACCAATAGATGTTTCTCTCTCTCCCTCTCTCTAAATAATCAATGGGGGAAAAAGGAAAAAGAAAATGTGAACACTTTGTAAAGTGTGTGATTGTCTAACCACTATGCCGTACACCTGAAACCAATTCAACACAATATTGAAACTAAACTGTCATTGAAAATAAAAAAAGGTAAAAATATGTGAAGCAGATGAATATGACTTACTGTTTCTATATCATTACCTGAATATGTTAAGATCCTTATTTTAATATTCGATTATACTCAAGGCTAGGATCAGCAAACTGTAACCTGTTGCCTGCTTCTTCATAAATAAAGTTTTTTTGAAACAGAGCTACCCTTATTCATTAATGTATTGCAAATTGCTGCTTTTGCATAATAAGAGCGGAGTTGAGAATTTGTAACAAAGACATTTTGGGCCACAAAGCCTAACATATTTTCTATCTAACTCTTTTTTTTAAAAAAATATATTTTATTGATTTTTCACAGAGAGGAAGGGAGAAAGACAGAGAGCCAGAAACATCGATGAGAGAGAAACATCGATCAGCCGCCTCCTGCACATCTCCCACTGGGGATGTGCCCGCAACCCAGGTACACGCCCTCGACCGGAATTGAACCTGGGACCCCCCAGTCCACAGGCCGACGCTCTATCCACTGAGCCAAACTGGCTTCGGCCTATCTAACTCTTTATAGAGAAAGTTTCAGACCCCTGCTGAAGTGTTATTCTTTGCATTTTATTATTTAGCTTGTTGTAAGAAGAATCTGAAATTGAAATAATGGGATTACCTAATTCTCAGGCAGCTTTTTACATCTCTCAGGATTGTAGCTACATACCATTTTTCTTTCACCCTTTAGGAGCATATGTTAACATTAAAGCAGTCACTAAAATCAAAATTCATGCAAATCAACCATCATAAAAATTGTTTTAGATTTGGAAGAACCTCAGTTATCATTTGGTGTAACTCCTGTACTATTTTGGAGGAGGAAATGGAACTCCATGATCCTTATGTCACTTGCTCAGGGTCACCAAGTCAGTTAGTGACAAAGAGAAATCTAATATGCCTGTTTCTGCTCCCCAACCCACTGCTCTTTCCTCTATACCACCCCAAATCTCTTAAAACTCAACACAGAAAACCTTTCTCATCACAGATATGAATTTATGGAGATTTCTTTAGCAGTCATTGTTCTTTGCGACAAGTTTAAAGCATCCAATGTGTATTTCCTTTGGGCTAGGTTGTGTTTTATTTGATAAAATGATTCAATTTATTCTATTTGTTAAAATTTATACTATGGAAATTTTTCAACACGTAAAAGCAAAGGTAGTAGCAAACTGAGCCCTTGTGTACCTGTTACTCAGCTTCAACAGTTAGCATGTGGCCCATCTCATTTTTTCTATTCCCACACCAATCTCTCACGCCCAGTGTCTGGGTTATTTTGAAGCAAATCCCAGATATTCCACCATTTAATTTGTAAAACTTTAGTATTTTTCTCTAAAAGATAAATGATATTCTATAAACCAGCAATGATTCTTTAATATCATCAATATCCACTTGTGTTCAATATCCCCATTGTCTCATAATTTTTTTAAGTTAATATGTAGATTCCTCATTTGTAATTGTTAAGGGAACCTAACCTGGACATTTGTCTTGGAAGCATCCTACTTTCTGAAGTTTACCATGACATCCCCATAGTGAAATGATTTAATTTAAATAGCTATCCTCCAATTAATGTAAATATTATTTGGTTTAAAAAATGGAACTTGAGTTTTTTTTAATCACACATGTATTGATTAAAATGTGTTCTGTAGCATGTATACACACAACCTGCACAGACTCTTCAAAACTCAAGTCAGATTATGCCACTCCTTTGCTGGAAACTCTTTAATAGTTTACAATTTCACTCAGTGTAAAAGCTGCCACCTGCCTTTGGTCTGTAAGATCCTACCTTATTTATCCTCATGCTAGCTCTCCAGCCTTCTCCTATTATTTCATTCTTTATTCATTGGGTTCCAGCCAACTGATTCACATCTTGTTCCATTAAAATCCTGGTCACTCTACTTTCTCAGGAACTTGACACTGGTCTCTTCCTGCAAAGTTCATCTCCCAGGAACCACCATGGCTCATTTCCACTTTACCAGATATTCCCTCATCTCCTTCTGGTCTTAGTCACGTGTCATCTGCTCAGTTGGTTATGGTTGTCATCATAACCATCTCTGCCCAGTACTTGCTACTCCCTTTCTCTGGGTTATTCTCTCCATAGCATTTATCTCATCTGGCACATTATAAATTTTACTTATTTAGTTGATTGCCAGGTTCCTGTATTAGAATGCAAGCTCAATGAGGATGGGGCTTTTGATATATTTTGCCCATTTCTGTATTTCCAGTGCCTGGATCATATTAGGTATTCACTAAATATTTGTTGAAGACATAAATGAATAGATGTAGACATATTTATTTAGTAGAGTTTTATTAAAATGAATATTTATGCTAGATTAGAACGCCTTTCCTGAATTCTTGGCTATTTTCCTATTTGAGTTAATTACACACCAACCTAGAAGAAAATCAGCAAGTGCTCTTAATTTTACCCTTTGAGCCTGGGACTTAGAAGAACGTAGAGTAAGCCCGAGTGCATTGTCACTTGCTTCTTTCTTTCTTTCTTTCTTCTGTATTTTTCTGGACTTCAGTCTGGACCAATCTGTGTTCTTTAGAGATATTGGTTCTTTTTTAAAAAATATATATTTTATTGATTTTTCACAGAGAGGAAGGGAGAGGGCCTGGCCCAGTGTC
>NW_006289197.1:428028-432988 GCF_000327345.1 Myotis davidii
GGTTCTTCATAAGCCAAAGGCCCTATCTGAAAAAAAAGAGAATGAGAGTGAGCATTAGAGAGCAAAAGACTCCAAAAACCTCTATCCCATGAATCTTCATAATCATATGAAAACTTTACTTCATGGTGATCAAGAAGGGAGAGAATATCCATCACTTTGCTTCATTTTGATGTGTGAGTCAAGTAAACCTTTTCCCAGTGATTTTTCCTACTTATAATATATACTTTGTTAATATCCAGGTACCATCAAATGTGTCACTCTTTCTCCTTTGCCTATCTCTCCATCCTTTCTCCTCTTGTAACATCTGTATGTGATGCTTTTCAGGGTGCCCTATTAGGTCGTCACTGTGAGGTTGGAGATTATGATATCAACATCAGGCTAAGAAAATACCTTTTAAATTTCTAGATAAGAAAAATTGAGGCTCAGGGGGGCATGAATTCAGGCTTTCAAATCTCTTATTCTCATATCCTAATTTTATCTAACACTATGTCAGCCTTTGTTCTGCTACTTGTTGAAATTCAATCTCCATGAATATTTCACTTGTTAGTGTTACCTTAGATTTCTTTAATATAAACAAATTTTCTTGAAACTTGAGAGTTGGTCTGATAATCACATAGGATATCAGCCTGATTGGTAAAAACATCTTTCATTGGCTGTTTTTTTTATTGTTTGGGAACCCCACAGACATGTACCATGGCACTGAATAAATATTGATTAGACTGATGAAAAGAAATATTTTATAAACATAAAATATTCAAAGAGAATCCAACTAATAGCTTCATTTCAGATAGAGAACAGGCTATTCAACTTATGATTAAATTTTAAGAGAAGCTTTAGGCAGAAAAATATAGAGAAAAAAAGACTACAATACTAATTCTTTTGAAATGACTTGAATATTCATTAATTTACTCACTCATTTATTTCACAAACATTTGTCAAGAGCCTACTATGTCCCAAGCACTATTTTTGGTGCTAAGCATACAAAAGTAATTAAATATATTTCCTGTTCCTAAGTAAGTCAGCCCATTAAGCGAAGCAGACAACTAAATCAACAATTACAAATAGTGTGATTAACACTGTAGCAGAAATAACAGAATGTTGCTGTAGCATAGAAAAGTAATACTGACTCAAGGGTAGTCAGGGAGTGATTCTTAAGCTGAATATTAAATGCTGAGTAGGAGCTACATAGAATGGTGGGTAGAGGAAGGTAGAGGATATGAAACTGTTCTTTAGGCAGAGGAAGCAGTAGATATCTACAAAGCGTAGATGTGCTTTATGAGAACAGTAAGTATTTTGACTGGAACTTGGGGTAGTTATTGAGTCATGTTTTGAGATGAGGCTGGAAAAGGAGAGAACACATCAGGGAAGGCTTTTGCACATCATTGTAAGGAGGTTGGATTTCATCATCAAGTTATGGGCAGCATTACTCACAGTGGCCCAGACATGAACACAACCAAAGTGTCCTTTGATGGATGATTGGATAAAAAAGTAGTAATACATACAGGGGTGGGCAAAAGTAGGTTTACAGTTGTAATACAAATAATACAATAATTACTAAATAACAATAGCCCAGCTGGAGTGGTTCAGTGGTTGAGCATTGACTTATGAACTAGGCAGTCATGGTTTGATTCCCAGTCAGGGCACATGCCCAGGTTCCTGGCTTGATCCCCAGTGTGGGGTGTGCAGCAGGCAGCCAATCAGTGATTCTCTCTTATTATTGATGTTTATATCTTTCTCTCCCTCTCCCTTACTCTCTGAAATCAATAAAAATGCATTTAAAATAAATAAGTAACACAAGAATAAACTCTGTGTTTCACATATTCACAACTATAAACCTACTTTTGTCCATCCCTGTATATACAATTGAATACTACTCAGCCATCAAAAAGATGAAATACTACTATTTGTGATGGATGTTGAGAATATCATGCTATGAAATAAATCAGAAAAAGCCAAGAACCATATGGTTTCACTCATATGTAGGATATAAAACTGAAAGTAACAAATGGACATACAAAATAAATATATAAACAAAACTTAAAGACACAGATAACAGTATGGTAGTTACTGGAGGGAAGGGGGTGGAGGGGGCATAAGAGGATAAAAGGGACCAAATATATGGTGATGGGAGGAGACAACTTTGGGTGGTGCATACACAGATGATGTATTATAGAATTGTACACTTGAAACCTATATAACTTTATTAATCAATGTCACCTCAATACATGTAATAAAATTTTAATGGTAGTGGTGGGTAAAGGCAGAGAGATGACATAATTACAAACAGATCATATGAGAGTAGAAGCTGAGAGTAAGCATGAATAAAAGTGGCAGTGAGCCTAGGAAAAGATTTTAGAGGCATGCTTGACAAGATGGATGATTTATTGCATTAGGGGTGGCCAAGCAAAGGGAGGTGGAGAATGAGAAGAGGGAAGTGATGTTTAAAAACTCCAGGGAAGGATGGAAGTTAAAATGAAGGGGGAGTTTTAGTAAAGAGGAGATAGTTAATTGTGACAAAAATCACAAAGAGAACAAAGAGGCCAAACAAACTAAGACCTGCCTATGGACTTATTGACTAGGAATTAAATTGTGATCTTTGTCACTGTAGTTTTAAAGGAATGGTCAGATTGGAAGTCAATTTTTAATGTCCTAAGGCAGGAATGGATCCAAATTATGGGTGGCATCTTTTTAGAAATTTTTAAAGTGTTAAAAAATATATAATTATGAATTCAGAACCATGTGTAAGATTTTGGAAGGGGTTCATGCCATGAGGAGCCCTGACATACAGCTTGACCCGCTTTTTAATAAATTCATCTCTGGGTTCAAGAGCAAATGGATGATAATAAAATAGCAAGTGCTGGGTTATCCTTAAAGAACATTGGATTTGAAGGAAAGAAAATATTGAAAAATTACTGTGTGTGTGGGTAGAGAACAGAGGGCATAGGAGGAGTATGTGTATGTGAGTGTGCATGTGTGTTTGTGTGTGTGTTATGTGGAGTGACATGAGCATGTTGATGACATGAGGTAACGGAGAGGAAGGTGTGGAAGATACATAGGAGGGAGCATAAAAGGTATAACAAAGTACTGGAGGGTCTGGGAGAGAATAGAACCAAGAGAAAAAAGGACAAAGGGAAGAAGAAAAGGCCAAAATTAGAGGATTCATGGAAGGAGACTGAATGTTCTCCCAAAGATATGGAGATTGTGTCAAGAGGATGGTGTTACAGAATATGAGAAGAAATTCATGAAGATTTTGGGACTACAGACAGTGCTGAAAAGTGCTAAGGATAGCTTGGGATGGGGCAAGATCAAGTTTCAGCATAGCCAATACTATTGATAATCAGAAGACCATTGCTGACTTTTATCAAGGAAATTTTAGTGGAGGGATGGGGATAGAAATCCAATGATGTGTTTAAGTGCCCATCAGTAGATGAGTGGATTAAAAAACTGTGGTACATCTACACAATGGAATACTATACTGCGGTAAAAAAGAGGGAGTTCTTACCATTTGCAACAGCATAGATGGAACTGAAGAGAATTATGCTAACTGAAATAAGCCAGTCAGAGAAAGATAAATATCACATGATCTCACTCATTTGTGGAATATAATGAACAACATAAACTGATGAACAAAAACACATCCAGGGACAGAGAAGCATTGATCCCTCAGAAGGAAGGTAGGGGAGGATGGGGGTAAGGAGGAGAGATCAGTCAAAGGACTTATATGCAGGCATATAGGCCTAACCAATGGACACAGACAATAGGGGGTGAGGGCATGATTGGGGGGACAGGGGGTAATGTGGAGATAAGGACACATATGTAATAACTTAATCAATAAAGAAATTTTAAAAAATAAAAAAAGTAAAGGGGAGGTGTAGAAGTGCAGCAGCAAGTGTGGCCTCCGAATCAGATGTATTTGTGGAGGGAGGGAGGGAGGGAGATCACGTAAAGTCAAACAAGTATTTCATTATTTATTTATTTAGAGTGTGTGGTAAGATATACTCTATCATACCACACACTCTAAATCTTATGTGATGGCAACTCAAATCAGAAGGGAGGAAGAGAAGGGATGAGGAAAATGTATTAGAGAAAATAAAGGCCTTGGTTAAAAAAATTATTGCCCTTTTTCTAATTTGAAAGGAGTATGTACAGGTAAAGCATTCAAACAGTGTAGAAATAATATAGTATGTGAAAATCTCCTATAATTATACTTTTTAAAAGCAAACACTGGTAATTTTTTTGTTTGGTTTTATACTATAAATATGAATATACTAGAGGCCTGATGTACGAAAATTCGTGCAAGAGTAGGCCTTCCTTTCCCCAGCTGCTGGCACTGGCTTTCCTCCGGCACCCGGGACCCGGGCTTCCCTCCTCCAGCTGCCAGCAGGCACCTGAGACCCAGGCGGCTTCCCTCCAGCCCTGGCTTTGTCCGGGAGGACGTCCAGAATGACATCCAGAAGGACGTCTTGTCTAATTAGCATATTGCCCTTTTATTATTATAGATAGCACATACATACATACAGATGTAAAGCAAGAAAGATACCTTTTTATTAGAATTAAACAGAACATTCAGTACATTAACAATTTTACTTAAAATTATGGAGTGAAGGTCATGTAAATACATAGGGTCTAACTCATTTTTTTGGCAACAAGTCATTATTTTAAAAATCAATACCCTATTGATGGGTATAATTGTTTTCAGTTTATCACCATTACAATAAAGGCTACAATCAACATCTCTGTACATTTGTGTGATAGTTGTATAAAATTGATTGCTCAAAGCAGATTGCCAAGTCAAAATGTATGTATATTATTATCAGACTAGGGGCCCGGTGCACGAAATTGGTGCACTGGGTGTGGGGCGGGGGGAGTGTCCCTCAGCCCAGCCTGCCCCCTCTCACATACTGGGAGCCCTCAGGTGATGACTCCCATCACCCTCCAATCGCAGGATTGGCCCCTTGCC
>NW_006289197.1:433250-467483 GCF_000327345.1 Myotis davidii
CAAAGGCGGCACAGGGGCAGGGGCGCCTTTGCCCTGACCCCCAGCTCTTAGCTCCCCCCTGGGTTTCCAATCACTGTCAGTGGCAGGGGGCTTCTTCCTGCTTTCCCTTTTGCCTCCCTGCATTGTGCCTACATATGCAAATTAACCGCCACCTTGTTGGCAGTTAACTGCCAATCTTAGTTGGCAGTTAATTTGCATATAGCCCTGATTAGCCAATGAAAAGGGTAGCGTCGTACGCCAATTACCATTTTTCTCTTTTATTAGTGTAGATATTTCCAATTTCCCCCACAAAAGGCCATTATTATAATTTATACTGATGCCCACAATCCCTTGAGTGCTTGGAAAATAATATTTTGATATTAAACCTAACTCAGTTAAGAACTGGAGTGATCCCACTTCAAAATCCTCTAAACTAGCTAGAAATCCTTTATAGAAGCATCTCAAATATCTCGACTATTGACTTCCTCCAATTGAAAATTTTATTGAAGCTGAATTCTACATTGAATAACAAACATTTCTATTAAATTTTGTTATCATTTGCTTTGCTGATTTTTATTTTTGTTACATGTATATGAGTATTTTAGCCATATTATAGGTTAAGTATATGGATTGTTGGAACTTAAAGAACTTAGGAATTTAGGGAGAAGGAATTTAGAGAACTTTTAGCTCAGTCTTCTCACTGTATAGCTGAAAAAAGAAAATCAATGATCAGAGAAGCAGGGCTTCCTTATACATTCCCAGTAATCTGAACAACTGCTTCTCTGTAATGTTGATTTTATCTGGGATGCCTTCTTTTGCTGTTTAGCTTGTCTCCCTTGTTCTATAAGACTTAGCCTGACACTATGTGTTTACCTGATATTGACAAGAGTCAGCATGGCATCATCAAAGCTTGTTTCTGTGCCTGTTTCTTGTTTGTCATACTTTAAGCTAATAAGATTTTTTAAAAACAAGACCATGTCTTATTCATCTTTGAGTCTGCTGTTCCCATTGTTAGTATGGACTTTCTGACTTGCCTAAATCTTATTTAATTCCTCCCAATGAATTAAAGAATCTAGGAAATTATTATAATGGATTATAACTTCACAAAATAGAGACATTCAACCATCTAATGCAGTGGTTCTCAACCTTGGCTGCACATTAGAATCACCTGGGAATCTTTTAAAATCCTGATTTCTGGGCCTCATCCTCCAGAAATTCTGTTTCTTTGTTATGGAGTAGGGCCACAACATTAGTAACAAAGAAACAGAATTTCTGGAGGGTGAGGCCCGGAAATCAGGATTTTAAAAAGATTCCCAGGTGATTCTAATGTGCAGCCAAGGTTGAGAACCACTGATCTAATGTCTTCTAATGAAGGTACACAGACCACTCCCAAAGTATTCTTGCAAAAATAAGAGGGGCGTCAGAATTAAGCCTCTAGCTATCAATATACAGATACCGAGGAACATATTAAGTGACCATAGGGATGATATCAGCAAAATCTAAACTGGGCAAGATACACAGGACAAATGGTCTCATTTTTTTAACAAATAAATTCTAATGAAGAAAAGATGTAGAGAACTTATAGATGCAAGAAGACATAAGAGATGTATGAACTAAGTGCAGCACATTTTGATCCTGATTTAAGCAAACACATTATAAAAACATTATTCAATGATTGGGAAAATTGAAGATTAATTAGCTAGTTGATAGTACTCAGAAATTGTTTCTAATTTGTTTGATAATGTTATTATGGTTATGTGTGTGTTTTTAAAAAGTGTCATGATGTCATGTTTTAGAGGTACATACTGACATATTTATAGATA
The DNA here is from genome assembly GCF_000327345.1 of Myotis davidii. NCBI lineage: Eukaryota > Metazoa > Chordata > Mammalia > Chiroptera > Vespertilionidae > Myotis > Myotis davidii. Next base: position 435,053 of record NW_006289197.1, read on the forward strand.
AAATTATAGAAACATTGGGATTTGCTTCAAAATAATTTGAGCTATATAATTGTTGAATCTGGGCAATAGATATTTAAAAATTATTATACTATTTTATCAACCTTTGTGTTTGTTTAATACTGTCTATGATACAAATAAAAGTATTTTTGAATGTGGATACATGAACATTATAATTTTTAACTTATGCTGGCACAATTTTTCTTCCCTCTACCTGTATTCTCTTTCAGAAGCCTAACTATAATAGAAATATTTTTTTAAATGAGCTTTAAGCTAGGAAGGATATGCTCCTTTAATAGTATATAGGAAATATGTTGGTAATAGATTCACATTTGCAGTACATAAATTCTTATTGGTGTTCAGATATCCAACTTGCAACCCAGACAATTGTGAAGCTTTCTTCAGTCCCCTTCCTACTCTAATTTCAGTAACTAAAACTCTCCCTGCTGCTGTGCAGTGTGGAATCAACTGAAGGCAGAGTGGAGCTGGGACTTGGGAATGGAAGGAAGAAGAGGGGAATGAAGGCCCATGAGGGTGGAGAGACCACTGAGGCTTTATTGTTGGAGAATCACTGTTTCTCTGGCTCCATATTTCTCAGGATGATTGATCTCTTAGGAGACTTTTCTAAGACCTTCAGCATGTAAGCATTTCCTGACCCCTGGACAATCTCAGGTATTTCTGAATATCAGGTTACCTGCTAGGAGGGGCCACTGGTGAACTGTTATACTGCTTTTACATGAATTTTTCCTAGGTTGTTGGTGTTGGGAAGGGAGAGTCCCCCTCCCCCTGCCTTTTTACACTTCTTGAGTTCTTATGGCTGAGCTAATAATAAAATCACAAGGCCAGATTAATAGGAGAAAAACCAATTTAATATGTACAAATGGGAGGTCACAGATGATACTCTCAGAAATGATAAACCAGCCAGCTTTGTGTACTTTTTAGACAAAGAGAAAATACATTGGTGAAGAGATGACAGGACAAAGGCGCTTTAGTTTGGGGTGCTCAGAAGCGAGGAATCTGAACAAAGTTTGGGCTTGGGTAGTAAATTAGTAAAAGAGTAACAAGGGTAGTTAATGTAAGTTTTTCGGCTCTAGATTTCTTAACTCTAGTAATAAGTGAGTATTTCTTTCAGGAAGACAATGGAGGGTCAAAGTGCCCTTGAATTAAAAGTAATCAGTAAGCCATCTGGGATATTTTGGGGTAGGCTGCTCTGGTTCCCCAACATTGGCATTGTACATTCCCTTACTGAATCTTCTAAGAATCTTCTAAGTCAAACAGCCTTTGATTGGAGTTTGCTCTGTTACTAACTATGCATCAGTAAAAAGACCTATTTAAAAACAAATAGAAGAGTAGGTCCTTGGGGAATACCTCTTAAATACCAAGTATATTTATGGGACACAGTTTCCTTGGTAACTCACGGACTGGGGGGAAGGAGGGCTGTGAGCTTGCTCCCACAGAGATGGAGGGAAGGAGCTGTGGGAGTTTATGGTTTCTTTTCCACACGGTTGAAATTCAGAAAAGGTTTGCTGCCAGTCTACTTTTGTACCTAGGAGATAGGAGTGGAATCATTTAGGAGATAAGAAAGATTCATCTGAATGTACAGTTCTGCATTGTACATACAGGAAAATAAGTTACATGACTTACATTCCTATTCGCTAGTCAGAGATTTGTTAGAGTCTTATTTGGGTTCTATTAGGTTAAATACATGTAGACATTTTAAAATAATACCTGGTATGAAAAGGCAATTGGGATAGGGATTATTTAACCTACAAAAAAATGGATGCAGATTTTCTCAATGTCTGAAGACAGAATTGGTTGTTTCTAATTACTTGATAGGATTGAAATGCTATGGTCACAAATTACATCCCTCCACCCCCCGACACACACACACACACACACACACACTAAAGGGTAGGGAAGAAATATTGATAATAAAGGCAAGAAGGTAAGGATCTTGAGGACCTGGAGAACCATTGAAATCTTAACATAGTTATTAAGTAAGTGATAAGTTGTCAGAATTAGCATTGAACATTTCCTTTTAAATCTCTAGTTTCCTTTAGGGCCCAAGTGGAAGATGTTTAGCCTCATCCCTTGCCTAATGGAGTGAACATCTCAATTCTGTTTTTACAAAGATCCTGCAGATTTTGGACTATGTAAGAATCCCTCAGTTAGGTCTGTTTCATGTGGGAAGAAAGATTGAGGGTGAATATTTTGTTCAGGAAACTGTCTGAAACTAGCTTAGGGGCCTGTTCTTGCCTGTCATCATGTTCTTGTCTTCAAGAAAATGCATCTGTTTTTTCCTAAAATCTGTTTTGATCCTAAAATTGAAAACAAACAAAAATTATGTGTAGCAACAAGTTTAGTGATATCAAGCAAATATTGAGCTGAAATGCTCCCAACTTTCAAGGACTAGATTTAAGATATTTATGTGGCAGGTTAAAGATAAATGTTATTTTGAAGAAATTGAGGTTAATTGCACAAAAAATTTTGAAGGGCCGGGAAAATGTTTCCATATATATATATATATATATTCTTTAGAAGAAAACAATGTTATTTTCAATAATTTGAGAACTAGAGAAACAAGAAAACTCTAATCTGGATGGTCTCATGAGGTGTAGACACCTGAGGTTCTATTGAACTCAACTTCGCCTTATGAATCACTGTTTATTCATACCATGCCTGCCTCAACTGACGAGTAGCTGCAGTGTTATCAAAACCTAAGTGATATTTCCTATAAAATATCTCTTTATCAAGCATATGTAGCCTTTGGTACGGTTGCTTCCTAGGTTGTGTAGCACCCAAGAATTAAGCTTATACACTTCAGAGCTTTTGTTCATCCTCTCTCCTGCTTGCTTGCCTCCCCACTTCCCTCTGAATTAAAGGCCTTCTTTGGCCAAATAGTTTCAATTAAAGGCATAAAGAAGAAATATGAATTCTAGAGAAAAAATACTTAATTAGAATAGTGCCTGATTTTAGACATGTCATCCATGAAAGTTATTTTCACAACCGAAGGTCATCAAACAATGAGATGGGTCTGAAGACTCTTGAAGCACTTTGTTTGGAAGCACTGCAGCAGAGACCCTTGTAAGAGCTACACAAATGCTTCCTGACTTACCCTGCTACTTAAATGAGCACAACAGAAACCCTTCTCCCAGTGCCATTCAATGCCCTGATTACCAGATTTTTTTTGCAGGTGTTCAGGTCGGGGAGGGGAGCCCAGGGACCTGAGGGTTTGAAACCCACTGTGGGTTCTTGGTTTCACACAGGAAAGAATTCAAATACAAGCCAGCATAGAGTTTAAAGTGAAAGTGAGCTTATTAGTGAAGCAGTGAGACAGAGAATGGGCAACTCCACAGGCAGAGATGCCCCTTTTGGTGCAATTTGCTTCCTTGATTGAGGCTCATTTAATCCTGGGGTAGGGTATTAAATAAGATAGAGGAATAGTAAGGATTTCCCCCCCAAATGGGTGGAGATTTCTCAGAGCTTCCTTGGCCATGTTGTATCCTTATATGGGCTTTCCGTTTCCAATCATGGCAGCACGATTTATCATGCTAATATATTACAATGAGCATATAATAAGGCTAAGGGTTACCTTGAGGTTAATCACCCCAAAACAGAACCCACATTTGTGACATCTTGATATGCAACAGAGGTGGCCTTATAAATCAGAAGGAAGATGACCGCCAACAATTTGTTATCATCTTGGAGGAAAATTGAATTAGATTCTTACCTCATACCATCCACATAAAACAATTTTGGCTTATTTCTGAAGACCAAAACTATAAAGCTTTTAGTACAAAATATAGAAGACTCTTTAAACCTTATGATGGGAAATATTTCTTAAACAAGCAGTATAAGAAACAAAATGTACAAGAAAAGATTAATAAAACTGACTCATCAAATTAAGTACTTCTTTTTCGTGTAAATTTACCAAAGAGAAAGTGAAAAGACAAGGCATTAATTGGAAGCTGTTTTAATAATATATAACTGGCCAAGGATTAATAGCTGTGTCATGGGCACAAATAGGGAAAATGAAGGCAACTAGCTTCCAGAATATTATTTTAGGAGCTCTAGAAGCCCAGGCACCCTTACTATGGGGCATCCTCTAGCACAGCGGTTCTCAACCTGTGGGTCGTGACCACTTTGGTGGTCGAACGACCCTTTCACAGGGGTTGTCTAAGACCATCCTGCATATCAGATATTTACATTACGATTCATAACAGTAGCAACATGACAGTTATGAAGTAGCAAGGAAAATAACTTTATGGTTGGGTCACAACATGAGGAACTGTATTTAAAGGGCCAGAAGGTTGAGAACCACTGCTCTAGCACATTACATTAGATATCTAAAAACGCATCCATAATCTACAGCAAACATATTTTTTCTGTAAAAAAAATTGCAATAATTTATATGTAATTTTTGAAATTATTGGTCTGTAATTAATTTATTTGATTCATGATGGTAATGTATCTTCATCACAGACTCAGGCAATTCAGATCAGATCTATAAAGCCAGTGATGTGTTTTTCCTAAGAGGACAGAAAGGCCCCAAAGCTAGCAAGGTTATTTGCCTGACTCCCACAGGTTTCTGCTGCCCCTCGTGTTGGCCAAGTTAGCCCCACCAGTTCTGCGGGTTCCATAAACCGTGTGGTTTTGACTGTTGACGTGCGCACTCACTATTTTTGACTTGGCCTGCCAGTGGGAAGGACCCACCAACTGCTCACACACCAGCTAAACACAGCAGCTGCCTCTCAGAAGTGCCAAATGTGGTATTTCACTGCTTTAAATAATCAGATACTTGTGAGTCACGAATGGTGCTTGGGACGCCAGCCTGTTGGGTGTTTGTTGGGGCTGAGGATTACTAGGGAGAGAGCAGAGCGTGATAGGTAAGAGTTAACATCGGGAATTTTTCACTTCCTTATGTGTGGACTTGAGGTGGGGGGAGGGAAGGGTTCCAAGTCACATTGTTGCTATGTTTTTGTATTAGCCAAAATTCTTAGAGACTGGTTAAAATTCACCAGATATTTAGGCAGAGACCAGTTGGTCATTTGTTGGGGGTTCTAGAGCATGATACCCACTGAATGAAAGGTTTGACCAGGATGACCTCCCAACTAAAAATTCCCCTCGTTCTAAAAAAAAATTTAATTGTGGAAATGGGGTGGTGAAAGGTAGGGTGATTTCTCATATAGAAAAAAAAAGTTCTTTCAGATTAAAAACAGCTATTGCCTCTGAAAAGGGATAGAAATACATTTAATGCTGTACTGGGAGCTATAAAATATCAACTCCAATCTGTGCTCTCAGAGCTCACCAAGCTGACCTTGCAAGTAATGTCTCATATCTATGCAGCATCTAAAACATCTGGTCATCTCAGTGGGAAGATTGATCAACTGATTATTGTGGGGGATGGGCCTCTTATTTTCAGAGGATTGCATCGGCATCTGTGATACATGAAATGCCCAGTGTGCCATTTTCATTAGCAAGATGAAAAATGCTTGGATTGCCCAACCAGGAACCAGGTTGAAACTTGGCAAGTTATAGTCATATTTTAGTTTTACAGTTTTTATAAAATAAAAGATATTTGAAATGTATTTTGAGCTAACATCAATAACCGAGGAGATGGCAGAGCTTGTGCAATTCCAGATAAATAAGAACTGTACATTGCCCTTAAAAAAAGATTGCTTTTCCTCCTCATGTTGTCCTGTTCATTATTCTTGAGCATCTCTTATTCCTCTTGGGAGCAGAGCATAGTAAGGCCCAGTGGGAGTACACAGCTTCCTCCTCCCCGTAGCTTGAGGATAATTGCAGGGATGCAAACTGGGGGCCTGTGGACATGTTTTGATTGGCCTATATAGAATTTAAAGAATTAAATAAAAATGGTTGCTAACACAGCAGTCTGATTTCTCACACAAAACTTTGTTTACTTTTTCTGAAAAAAAAAAAAATATCGAATAGTATGACAATACTAGGCCCAAATTCCTTAGTGCAACCATTGACTGCTGAGTTGGAGTAGCGACTGCCATCTTTAGGTGGATCTTAGCCAGCACTCCCTATCGTCTGGTTGGCTTCAGTCACTGAAATAAGATATTTGAGTGACTGATTATGGCATAGTACCTCTACCTACCAGAATGATTCTCTCCATCCAGTGGAGCTCTACTCACAGCCATTTTCTCATAGTGTCTGCCTTCTACTCCCCACCCACCTCTTATTTTTTTAATTTTACATGTTGTAAATCTCAGAAAGGGTAGACCACAGTTGCTTTCTTAATAGCTTCTCAGGTCCTTTTCTGGGCTCCTGGGTAGCAGTAGTCTCTGTTAACCAAGAGTCTCTCTTCTGTCGAACCTGTGTTTGGTAAACAGTAGCTCTGATCTTCATACCAGCTGTCATCACTGGCTGTGGTTGGTATGTTCCTAACCTATCACTGGGAATGCAGCTCCCTAGGTACATATGAGGCTCATTTTTTGCTTCGTTGGTCAGAATCAAAACATTTGACTAGTCATTCCTCTTTCCTCCAGGGCTTCCCAGATAGTGGCTTTCTGTGGAATCCTCCAGGTTAGTTCCTCTATGCCATACGGTTTTCTGGGGATACTTTTTAAAAGGAAGTTATTCATGCTCACTTCGGCAGCACATATACTAAAATTGGAACGATACAGGGAAGATTAGCATGGCCCTGCGCAAGGATGACACACAAATTCATGAGGCATTCCATATCTTTAGAAAACAAAAAACAACAAACAAACAAATAAAAAACAAAGTTATTCAAGGTCTTGATGATTAGACAATCCCAGTTCCTTTTCCTTCTTGAATTTCTTCTCTTGACTCAGAATCAACTAACTTGATCCTTTGAGAAGTTGGTGACTTCTCAAAGAGAAGAGTGTAGGACACATTAGTTTTTTACAAGAACATCAAACTTCAGGTTTCTAAGGAACTGGGCAATAGTTTCAAAGTTTTCTACACTTGTACTATGTGCAAAAGGGTATACATAAAATAGAAAAAGGCATCCTTAGAATCTAAAGTAAATACTTAAGTTGTACTTCAGTAACTACTTAAATCAAAGCAATCTGTGTGCATACAAATTCATGTGTATGACGCCTTCCATCAAAGCTTTAATTTACTTAGTCAATCTGACAGAAACAACTAATACCCATGTCACAGGTATGAGAACCCAATGCTGCTTTCACAGTGGAGATTATATTCAAATATGAAATAGTTTTTATTTTCATTTTTAATTTAGCTTTTTGCTGTTTATAAGTTTTAGATTTGAAAAACTCTGTATTCTAGATGATAGAATAATGTTACTGAATGGTCAAGTTGGGAATTACTATCAGTATTATGATATGTCATAGGCTGTCAAATAGGACTCAAATCAATGGAGATAAAACATTAAAGAAGTAGAAAGATTTTTACCTCAGAAAGTTTCACTTCTATAAATTTATATTAAGATATTTAAAGTTTGTTTACAGATTTTGCTAAACAATTATTGCGAGAGCATTTCTTTTGTAATGGCAAGATATTGAAAATAAATTAAATGCTTGAAAATATGGTATTAGCTAATTCAGTTATATTACATCAATGTAATTTACCAATTAAACTGATGTTTTAACCAAAATACTTAGAAACATTGCAGATATTGATTTATAGGGTTCTGGTTGAATATAAAAACGGTCTGTTTAAATAATAGACTATTATATAGTCATAAAAAGAAATGAGTACTTTATCAGCTTTAGAAAAGTATATTTAATATGCAGCCACTCATATATCTGTGTACACATGTATGTACATATAATAAAAAAGTATAAAATAGGAACACATATGAAAGCAAGATAATTTTGACTTCTGAAACTGATAAATAAGTTAGATTTTTAAATTGAATAAAAAAGACACTAGAGCCCTAACTGGTTTGGCTCAGTGGATGGAGCGTCGGCCTGCGGGCGGGGGGGGTCCCGGGTTCGATTCCGGTCAGGGGCATGTGCCTTGGTTGCGGGCGCATCCCCAGTGGGGGGTGTGCAGGAGGCAGCCGATCGATGTTTCTCTCTCATCGATGTTTCTGGCTCTCTGTCCCTCTCCCTTCCTCTCTGTGGAAAATCAATGAAATGTATTTTTTTAAAAAAAAGACACTAGAGTAACCACTAAAAATTAAAAATTGAAGTGAGTGAACTTACTTGTATATCAATTTGAAGGCATTTACCTCAGAAAGGATGAATTATTTCAAGTGGCGTTAGAAACAGTCATTTGACTACATGTATTTCCTGTAATATATATTCTAAGGACAAACAGAATTGAAAACACATTTTCAAGTTTATTCAGTTCTCTGATTGTTAGTGATAAAATTGGTATTATTATTTTAAAGTTGTTTTACATCTATTGCAGAATAATGTACCTGTGTAGTATTTTAATGTTGTCAGCAACCAGACTTTTCAATGTTGTAGGAAAGAGAAACACACTCTCCAAGGCAGAGGAAATCCCAGCAGCCCCATTTCCTCTGAACATCTGGGTCTCACTCAGGCAGCTTCTCTCTCTCCCATGTACACATACTTGACCTGCCAGGTTGACCTTGGTTCCCAAATTGCTGCTCTTGGTTTTCTTCTCATTTGTTTTCTGTGCAAAAGCTGGAGCTTTCCGTGCTGGTAAATGTGGCTGCTTCGTGCCCAGCCTCACCTCAAGCACAACAATTCTCCAAATTGTAGGCCCTCCTCCCTTCTTCCCTCTGTCTTCCCATTACCATGGCTCTCGGGGCCTAGAGCATCCTCTACAACTAGTTTCAAATCAAGGAGCAGATGAGGCATAAACGGGATTAAAAACATATGCCTCACAACATTTTAGATCCAATGTTAGAATCATTGGTTAAGCCTCTTCTGGTTCCATCAATTGCCTTTCCTTTCAACAAACCCAGTAAAAAAACATTGTAGAATTAGAAAATAGACAAATTACAGAAAAATCCTTCTCAAGAAGGGCCTAATGTTTCTGAAATAAATTCATTCAATATGTTCCAATTGGAACCTGACTGAATGCAGCTTAACTGAGGGGAAGGGTCCTACACAGAGTAAAGTATCCAAGCGGGAATGGATTCATGGGAATAAGAATATCAAGGGCTGATGAGTCAACAAGCACATTACTGATATGGGAAAATTTGGACTGGAACGTGCGGTGTTCCTCTGGGCAGGATGGTTCCTGGGTTCTTTGTCTGGTGGAGTCGAAGACTGAAGCCACAAATGAAAGGTGGTATAACAAAAGGTGGAAATTTATTGAGAAACAAACATAGACTCCCACGTGGGGAGGAGGAAAGAGTCCCACTGAGTCCCTTTTCCTTCGGTTTATAAAGGCTGCAGATCGTTGTGCCTTGATATCCCCTCTGATTGGTCACTATCCCTTCTGATTTGGTCCCTATAGTAACTTCAGAGCTCAAACCTCATGTGAGGTTCCCTCCTTCTCCTTATTGTTTCCCTATTCCCTCTGGGCTTTCTTCTTCCCTCTTTGAATGAGGGGCTTCCTTCCCTTTACTCTGTAAATGTGTACCTTTTGCAGATCCCAGCTCCCTTATCTTATGGAAATGTACCTTCTGCTGCTCTCAGCTCCCTTATCTTAAGGAAATGTACCCTTTGCAGCTCTGTAGTCTGTGCTTTTCCCATGGACCATTAATTCCTAAAATTTCCTAAACCTGCCTATTTCACCCCTAAAAACTCCTTTCATTACCAAACACATTATATTCAAGGATCAGTGTTATGTGCTGTTTTGAGGACAATGCCAAAAAAGTAGAAGTTACAGTTTCTATTTTGGAAGGATTAATATTACTTGGGAAAGGCAAAAAGATGTATATATAGCTTGAGGGTGTACTACATGTGCTCAGCCATATCCATACAAACACATACTTTTTTGGGGAGGATACAGAATTAATAATTAGAACTGGTCCAAACTCAGACGAGATATTAAAAATGGGTCAACTGTGTCAATTCAATATCCTTTTATAGTATTTGAAGTTGTAATATGTGTCTATTTTATTCTTACAATAATAAGAAAACAACTCTTTAAAGTTTTTATATGGGTCTATCCGGTGCCTAATATGGAGCTAAGCATGAAAGAGATACTTCATGAATATTTGCTATCTTGCTCTGCATGTGAAATAACTTTTAAAATGTTAAATAGGATAATGATACATTCAAATTAAAACTGCATGAAATAAGAATAGAGTGAAAATGAGTGGGAGAAGCTGATTAAATGGAGAGCATGGCTTAAGTTGCATGATCACGGTGGTTTTTGTTGTTTTGGTGAGGAGGAGATTATACATAAACAAATTTGTAAACCCATTTTGCAAATGTGCCCCTGGGGGCTGCCGTATGCCTTCTGCAAGAAGTGGACCCTGCAGGGGACTCCTGAGAAGAAAGCTAAACAGCTATTCACTTTAATCTTGTGCTTTGCATTCAGAGGAATATGCAAATAGGTTCCATGAAGTGAACCTGCTTACAATATCACTTTGAGACTCAAGTTAAATTATTTTAAATGGGCAGAATACAGACCAGCTCATGAGTGTAATTTATCTCCTTTATGAATCATGTGTGGTTTTGGTATTATTTTTTGAAGTGCTGCTGATTAGTCCATTCTAAGGACATGCATAAGGGATAAAAATATTTGCTTCTTTATGCTTATTTTTCATGATATATGTATATCTACCTTTATACACATTTTACATAAATTTAAATCTCAATATATATAATGCTTAACAGTAAAAACATATTTGTATGTGTGTATGCATGCATACATGTGTGTATATGTTTGTATTCTCTCTCTCTCTCTCTCTCTTTCTCTCTCTCTCTCTCTCTCTCTCTCTCCTGGTTTTCCTAGAGGAGAAAAACATCATTCTACCTTTAGATCTAACATAATGATCTCACATACTTAACTATATATTTATTAATTTTTCTGCCCATTCTTCTAATATTAGGTGCCAAAGAGTTTGTGAAAAATAAGAAAGAAAACATAAAAAAATTATAACAATCGGAGGCTGGTGGCCTCCTGGCTGTTTCTGAAGTCATTCCTAGTGGCCATCCACTAAATTATAGCTGCTTAGGTTCAGGAAAGACAGTGAATAGATTAGTAAATTGTGATTCATATTAAAATCTGGGATCCTTCTAAATGCTTTTCCAGAGTTTGCTTGCATAATCATATGGTGAGTTATAATACTTCCGAGTAAATCAATGAATTTTAAAGAGTGAGAGAAGAAATAGGAACACCGTCCTTTAAACAAAACAAAACAAAACATAAACCAAAAATAGAAACCTAGCTGAAACCTCATCTGTGAGTCTTTTATGATTCCATAGCCTCTTTGAACTGTAATTTTCTAATACACAAAATAATGACGATTATAAACAAGAACACTTCAGGAGATTGTTGTGAGCATCAGTGGTCTGACAGGGAGAGGGGAGATGGCAAGTACCATGTGTCACAAAGTATGTTCCTCAAAACATATTTGTATTTCAGCCTCAGGTGCCCCTGCAAACCTATTGACTCAAAATTTGCATGTTAGGAAAATCCCCCAGGTGTTTCATGTTCCCAGAAACATTTGAAAAGCACCAATTCAAGGAACAGGCTTTACTTTGGAAAAGGGCTTTTTTGGAGAAACTGACCAGCCAAAGTTGCCTCATATCCCAGAGATGCCTACAGGCACCTGGGAGAAGCTGTAGAATATGGATGGGCTTGTGTTCCTGGGAGGAATTCTGCCTCCTTAGCTACCTTCTGATAATGCAGATAAGAGAACCAGTTCGGTTCAGGGGATAAATTATCAGGGTTTGGACATCAGTTCCAGAGAGCTATCTGGGGACCAGCTGCTGGTACCTGGTGACTTTCTGAGAAATTGGTTTCAGACTATTGGAAGATGTGGACCTTGATAGTAATGTGGTAGGTTGATTTAGACACAATCACTTCTTACAGGGACTGAGAAATCTCCTCTCTCGGTCATTATCATCACTGTACATCCTGATAACCTCTCTCCATCATTATATGAGATCATGCATGTGAATGTCCTTGTATTATAAATGCTACTACTGCACCTGCCACACAGCGGCATCAATAGCTAATCTATTATTTTTATGTACCTTAAGATACAATCAAATTTTAGTTATCATTGTTAGGTTAGGTGGCTCAGGAGGCGGCACAAGAAATAGAGAGTCCAGTGAATCAAAAAAGAAAGGAAAGGAAAAGGTTTATTTCTGCGTCCCCGGGAGACCCACGTACCCCAAAAGATAGGGCACGTGGATTCACGCCAACAGGGAGGGGGGCGCTTTTTTTATACTGCGGTTGGGTGAGGAGCGGGGGACATGAGCTGAGGAATTCTCTGCTGCAGGGGATGGGCGGGGGTATGTGGATTAAGGGAGAAGAAGCCGGTATCTGTGTCTGGCACCTTGATCTGTGAGAAATTCCAGGGGAAGTCCATTATCTTGTCACATGTCTGCATGTATCTGATCCTGGGCTCTCTCCGACCTAACAATCATCAATGACTTATTGGTGTCTAGATTTAAAAGAACAGTCCTGGCTGGTGTTGCTCAGTGGCTAGAGCATCAGCCCATGCAGCAGGGGTTTGATTCCCAGCCTTGGTCAGAGTGCATGTGGGAGACAACCATCAATGTGTCTCTGTTACATCAATGTTTCTCTCTTCCTCTTCCCCAAATCTTTCTACAAATCAATGGAGAAAATATCCTCAGATAAAGATTAACCAAAAAAAAGCACAAACAAACAAACTCCAAACACCTTGCTATGGACTGAATTATGTTCTCTCCCCCTCCCAAAATCATATAGTAGAGAGGGGACCTGTGAGGAGGTGATAAATGTTAAGTGAGGTCATAGGGTGGGGCGATAATTCAATAGGGCTGTTGGACCATAAGAAGAGGGAGAGATACCAGGGCTCTTTCTTTCTGTGCACACGCACCAAGGAAGGTCATGTGAGCACACAGTGGGACAGTGGCTGTCTGCAAGCCAGGAAGAGAGCTCTCACCAGAAACTGACCAGGACATGGCATCCTGATCCAGGACTTCCAGCCTCCGGAACTGTGAGAAAATAAACTTCCCAGCCTGTGGTGTTTTGTCACAGCAACCTGAGCAGAATAATACACATCTAAGTTTTTTTACTTTGATTATTCATGTTGAGTCATCTTTCCCTCATCCCTTCTGTGTAAGTTGTGTGTTTTTTTTTAAAAGATTTTTTTTTATTGATTTCACAGAGGGAGAGGGAGAGATAGAAACATCACTGGTGAGAGAGATTCATTGATTGGCTGCCTCCTGCATGCCCCCTCCTGGGCATTGAGCCACTACCCAGGTATGTGCCCTGACTGGGAATCAAACTGTGACCTCCTGGTTCATAGGTCGATGCTCAACCACACTGAGCCACCCTGGCTGGGCTGTAAGGTGTTTTTTTAACTTAATTTCAGAACTTTATCTTTATTCCTGTAACATTTTGTCTGGTAAAATCAAGCCAATTACAATCAAAGCAGTTAGCTCCTCTCTTTTGTAATGAATGACCCTGCACAGCAATTTTCCTCATACTGCTGCAACCCCCTGTGCTTGCTGCCCACCAGCTCGGCGTTGATTTCTGTCCACTCCCTTGCCCCTTCCTTGCTTCTCTTTGGGCTCTGTGCGCATTAGCTGCCCCGGAGGTCCCTGGAGTCAAAAGGAAGAAAAGGAGAGGTATGAGGGTCATTGGAAGAGTAGGAGACAGAAAATGATTCTCAGTCTTCATGGCCCATTTGCTGATGTCTGCTTCACACCCAAAGACATTCTCACTGAATTTGACTTGGGTGCTATCTGAGCACTGGGACTTCTTAAAGCTTTGCAGGATATTCTAAGTAGTCGCCCAAATTGAGAATTACTGACCTGTATACAAGATTGCCTACATCCAGCATTCCAAGAATGAATTATGTCCCGAAGGGGTTTGAGGTGAGTGTTAGTGGTGAAATTCTGCGCCCCACCATTATTTCTTTCTAATTTGTTTTGTCTTGTTTTGTTAATCCTTACCTGAGGATATTTTTCCATTGATTTTTAGCGAGAGTGGGAGAGAGAGGAAAAAAACAGAGAGAAACATTGATGTGAGAGAAACACATTGATTTGTTGTCTCTTGCATGAACTCTGACCAAGGCCTGGGCCAGGGAGGAGCCTGCAACCAAGATACGTTCCCTTGACTGGAATTGAACCCAGGACCCTTAGGTCTGCAGGACAACTCTCCACTGAGCCAAACTGGCTAGTCCTTTCTCTAATTTTGAATCAAGAAGCTCTGACATCAGGGAAAGCGGGATGTATACTATACTACTTTTTAATTTTCTTAAATAAATGGCCAAATGCCCAATATCCCAATTCCATGCATTGCTTCTCTGTTAGAAGATGCTGGAATGTCCTTCAGGTAGGTTAGGTATGGAATCCTAAATGGGGGCTCTTCTTACTTGTAGTATTAACTCCTACACATCTAAAAAATGGATGGTCTGACTTACCCAACCAGTGTTATGATCAATTCTGGCTGCCAATCCAAATAAAAGCAGACATGCAGGATCCGAGAGGAGAGCGTCTCTGGGCCGGGCTGAGCCGAGCATGAAGACAGACCAAGAGTAGGCAAGAGAGCCCAGTATTAATGGCGCTATAAGCATGAGCGAGAGGCTGTACAAGTCTGCATGCCGTATAAGGTGTGGTATCCCAGCCCACTATAAACAAATAGAAACAGCAACAAAAACACCTCAAGTGTGGTCTCAGATTCTACCCAGCACATGAGGAACGCATCTCACTTTGGAGAAAAGCTGAAGGAGATGAGACAAAGAGCAAAAAGTGTTCCTTTGTAGTGAAGTCTGGGGTGTGCCACCCTAACAAGTTTTCAGAAAAAGATTCATTAAACAAATTATTATTATTTATTATAAAAATGAGGGAGGTAGCTTATAGAAAAAAGGAAAGATTTTCTGGGAGGACATGAAGAGCTGTACTTTGAGATGGGTGGCAACTAGGAATACTCTATGGGTTCCCACTAGATAGGTTTGGGAACCTCCTGAATGGAGGGCGGCCATTCAAATGATTCCGCTCCAACAATTATACCTCCCCAGTCCAGAGACTGACTAGATGCTTCTCAGAGCCCAGTCCAAATTTCTGAAGATGCGCACTTATTTGGTCTAGTTTGGTTCAGATACCTACTACTGACCAATCAGTTATAGCCACACCACAGAAGTATGATGCTGACATCAACAGATGGGGGAAAAACAAAACAGATACTCTCAGAGAAATGACCCAAAGAAAGAGGAATCATTAGTGGACAGACACCTAAAATGTATATACTACAAAGATCTTTTGATTAGTTTTCTTTGTCACTAATAACAAGGGGGTAGTTTTTGTTTTAGTCCCAGAATGTGTAAAGATTTTAATGGAAAGGGGATTATCTTAATAAAGAAACCTTTTCATCATAAGATTTCAACCTCATGACCTACTTCATGGTATTGATCCCTGTAGTTCTCAACAGTGGCGATAAAGATGAACTATGAATAGGAAATAAAATGCCCATAGGGAGAACCTTTTAAAGAGACAGGTAGCCAAGCTTCCTGATGAAGTGAGGCAGAGTAAACAGGATTTCTGTACAAGGACTGCCTCACTTCAGGGAGACCTCAGAGCTGGTTTCCCTACTGCAGATTGTCTGTTGGTAATGATGACAATGACAAAAAAAAAAAAAAAATCAATGCCCCATGATAAGCATTCTGAGTAAGGAAACTACCTTTGGGTAAGCATTTCTTTTGTAAAGTTATTATCCTTTAAAGATTTTTCTTTAGAACACTTTTAGGTGCACTGCAAAATTGAAAGAAAGGTGCAGAGATTCTCCATTTACTCCTCACATGCAGAGCTTCCTCCATTATGCAGATTCCCACCAGAGCGGCTTATTTGTTACAACTGGTGAACTCACACTGACACGTCTTAATCACCCGGAGTCCATAGCTCACATTAAGTTTCTCTCTTGCTGTTGTACAGACTATGGGTTTGGATAAATGCATAAGAACATGTATCCATCATATTACATTCAGAGTTCTTTTTAAAGGCAGGTGATACATCTGTGACTTAAAATAAGTTTCCTTTTAAGATAAGGAGCATAACCTCCATTGGTTTCTAGGACCCCAAACCCCTGACAAGAAGAAACTTCTTAGCAAACAGAAGAGGGCTATGAAGTCAAACTAAACCAAAAGAACAATTGGTCACGGCTTCCTGCACGTGGTTCTCTAATAGGAACACCATTAAAGTTCAGTCTTAGGAATGCATTAGCAAAATTCAACAATTAATTTTGATATCTTTAGAGAGAAATCATTTTTAGGCTTCTAATAGGGTTGTTAGGAGTTGGAGTTGACCCAATGGCATGTAACACACACACACACACACACACACACACACACGAGGTTAAATGAAATTTTTATGATAATCTCTCAGTTCTGTGCTTTCTCTTTAACTGGGAATTGGATTGCTTGGGAGCATTCTGTCCAGCTACTGTGTGGCTGGCTGGAAGCTGTACTCATGGACCATGAAGAGGGAAGCTGAGATGTTTGGGGAGGGAGACTACATTATGAAGGAGCACACAGTTTTACAAGTCCTGTCGCTTTGTGGCTCTCTTGTGAGTGAGATTGTGTGTGCTGAGTAGATTGGTTGGTTAATGCTGGGAGGATTAAGGGTTAAAGTAGTCCCTTTTGTAATTATCCGATTAGTTTCCAGTCCACAGACTAAGTAGAGCAGATGAAACGGTGTGGATTGAGCAGTGCACATCCACTCCTACGAGTAAGTTCATTGTTTTGTTTATGGAGTTGCTTTAGATCCATAATCAAAGGTATCTGATAAAAAGAAATATAAATGTTTTCTCTCTTTTGCTGTTTTGTGAGTCACAGAATTTAGGACACTATAAAGTCTATTATAAAAAACTAAGCAGTCAAATGAGATAATTTATAATAATTTTGAACCTGAACAGTTATAACTCAACCCTGGGAGGTTTTGTGCAGACTTGCCTGGTTTGGGATTACCTTGATGGAGAGGTTGGGAAATGCTAACCAGGCTAGCAGTTTTAGGGGACTGTCCCTAGAATCCTTCTGAGTTTTGTGTGATCATGCATAAATTGGGACCATTTTAACTCCTCTATTAACAATTACTTGATTACCAGATTCATTCATTATTCACATGAGAGACCCGGTGGGCAGGAGAGCAAGAACAGAGTCATGCAGAAGAGTTCCCCTTGAGAAGCACAGGGACGCCTTTATCATCTGGGTTATTCACTTATTCATCCAACAAACACTAACTGAGCATTTACTTAGTACTGGACACTGATTATATAGTTGCCAACACACAAAATACTTTCCCCGAACAGAGTATATTCCCTCACAGAGGACACACATTAAACAAATAATCATATAAATAAATTTATCTTTAAATTGTATTAAATCCTGTGAAGAAAAGTTCATGGTGTTGTGCGAGAGTAGAAGGGGCCATGATTAGGTGGGTGGGAATTTCAGGAAGACAGACCGATGTCTCTGGGAAGCTAGAACTTGTCTGTGGCCCAGAGTGAAGCAGTTCTGTAGTCTCCAGGGTTTCCTGGGGGTTTAAGTTGGCATCAGAACCTGTAAGTGAGGACACAGGGCTCTTGGAAGGGCTGGGCAGACCACTAATTCCTCCCTCTCACACCCAAGCACACTGTGCTTCTGGCCTCTGCTTCAGACCCTCAAGTCTGCTCCATCTTAAATCCCACCTTTTCATCCTCAGTGTCACTGCCCAGCTCCTGGCATTCCCAGTCTTCCATCCTTTTTCCTTGCAGCCTTGAATGGGGCTTTTCTCTCAATGTCATGCTAACATAGAGTCCAACCTGGAGGGATCAATAACTTTGGTTATTGTGGAAGGTTCATGGATTAGTTTCCCACAGGAAAATATTCTATTCCATAACTTCCATTTGCACTTTTAATTTCAAAAATCCTTACTCTCAAAAACCTGTGTTAGAGGGAGGGAGAAGAGGTAGGTGGAGTGAGTAGACTTGGATGATATATAAACACATCTGAAGAAACAGAAGGAATGCTTTGCAAGGATAGTAAGCTGCTCTCTGAGAGTATGTACAAGAAGGTAGGTGTGTTTCTTGGAGAGAGTATTGGGGAGAGAGGAGGACAAATTTATACCTTAGTTGAGGTCATTAAAATGACAAACATCGATGCCAGTTTCCACTACTTTCTCACTTCACCCAGAATCACCCAGTACTTTTGAATTGGTTTGAGATAATACTGTTATCTTAATAAAGATAATTTTGGTGATATATTATTAGCATGTAGCATAATAAAAAGTAGAAAATTAAATGATGCATAATACCCAGTACTGTAAACAGTCATTCGTGCATTTTTAGGTAATTTTTCCGTAGAGGAATTATGTAACTTGTAGAGAAGCTATTTGGGAAGAAATTCTTTTTTTAAAATATATTTTATTGATTTTTTACAGAGAGGAAGGGAGAGGAAGAGGGATACAGAGTTAGAAACATTGATGAGAGAGAAACATAGATTCAGCTGCCTCTTGCACGCCCCCCACTGGGGTTGTGCCCGAAACCCAGGTACATGCCCTTGACCGGAATCGAACCCGGGACCCCTCAGTCCACAGGCTGACGCTCCATCCGCCGAGCCAAACCAGCCAGGGCTGGGAAGGAATTCTATCTTCAATTGGGCTACTGTTTAAATAGCATATATTTTCCATACTTTTGCTTTCAAGTTACTTTATATTTTTATATATAAATTGAGTTTCTTATAGGAGACACTTTTTTTCTAAAGTCACTTGATTTTTATTAACTAATGTAATTTTTGTTTTTATTTAAATCTGAGGACTTGACGGATCTCTTATTAACTATTCCATTGATTTGAGATAAGTCTTATGTAAATTATTCAAATTTCATGGAAGATTTTTTACGTGAGTTGCCACTGTGAGTTCAGAGGAGCTGCTGGATAAATGTGAGAGGAGATTGATAAAGTGGAGAAATGTGGAAGAAGCATTTAAAAATTCACATGTATATCATTTACCTAGTTTTCAGAGATATGGTTTCTTATTAATATTGGTTTAGGCATTCAAGGGACTAAACATTTAAAACAGTTTTACTAATAGAAATTGGTACTTTATATTTTACAAATCACATGTAGATATATTATTTCACTTAATTACTACAACAATCCAGCATGGAAGGTGACACTCCTATCATTGTTGGAGACACTGGGACTTTCAGAGATTAATTCCCAAACTTACAAAGTCACACGATGGCCAACCTAGGACTCAGTTAGACTTGGGACTCTCTAACTCCACGTCTTGTGCTCTTTCTGTCTATGACTGCTAAGAAACAGTGCCCCTGTCACACACACAAAAATGATCCCAAATATTGTAGGATTCTCCTTCCTTGTAAAAGAAACTTGCAATGAGAGTGTTTATCCACTAGAGGGCACAGTTCTGAATTCACCTTGCAGCCCTGCAGAAGGCGATCATGTAAAAGCTCTTCATCAGCTCCATAGCACCTGGTTGAAACGCTGAAGCCTTGGGCGTAGAATGCAATGAAAAACACTTTAATTCCAAATGGAAAAAAAGCAATAGAAGTTTTACTTTTCCCTGCTTGACAAGACTTTCCCTCTGATGTGTGTTGTAAATTGTGGTACTTGTTAGAACATGCTGTTTTACTATGAAGCAAAGCCTTTTCTAGTGTCTGATGTTCGGTGGGTTGGCAAGAAGAGTGAAAATAGCAGATTTATTTTATAAACCACATTATTTCTGTCGACCTGACAGACCCCACGTAAATTAATATACCTTGGAGGAGTCAATGGTTCCCATTTGCTGAAGTTGATGAACATTAAAACATGAAACCACATTTAATAGGAGTTCCCTGAGGCACAGAGGATCAAGCTTGAGAAGGACTTTAGGGTCCAAATCCCTCATTTTAAAGGTAATAAAACGAAGTCTCAGAGTAGCAAATGACTTGCCCTTAATTACCCAGGTAACCTGACCCAGGGGCTGGCCTAGAAGTCAGGTCTGATATTTGTGTGGTCGCATCCTATCCATCAACCTGCACACAAGTATATTAGTGACACTAGCCACAGAATCCTTTGGTGCCCTGATTCTGCCAGGTTAATACAGCCGATCAGAGATTCTTGATAACGCATATTCTAATTCCACCAACTTCCA
Organism: Myotis davidii; assembly: GCF_000327345.1. Lineage (NCBI taxonomy): Eukaryota > Metazoa > Chordata > Mammalia > Chiroptera > Vespertilionidae > Myotis > Myotis davidii. Next base: position 455,215 of record NW_006289197.1, read on the forward strand.
TCAGTAAATGCTCGTGTTGCACCAGTTGGTCCACAGCTACATACAATGAGGGGCCTCTGCATCCCATTAGATCTCATTGCAGACAACTCCTAAGAGCACCCTAGGTGTACCCCTCCTCATTCTGAGTTCCCCAGAAACGGAGGGCTCACTGTTCCGAGACTATCTAATCCTACTGATTAAGTATCATGGACTAAGGAATCCCCCTTGCTTTAGTTCGGGGAGACAGGGAAATGGGGTTGGAGGTGGGGGAATAATTTAGGATTGCTGCCCCTTTTTCATCTGATGATAGAGAGGCACAGGAGGGCTTTGTGATTCATCCCAGGCTTCCAAGTTAGAACAGGCATTGCACGGTGCAATAGGAGGCTCATTAGACTTGCGGGCACACGTGTTGTACGTAATGACTTTATGGTAGAAGAGGCTTCTCAAATCTGCAAGTCACCTGGACACTTTCCTTCTTCAAATCTCCCCGTTTCCTCCCTAAGTATTGTGCCAGTAATTCTTCAACATATTTGCCTCGAACCCTTCCCTCTCCATGTTTGTCTTGTGGCTTTTTCATCCAGATGTGCCGAGCCCCCTCCAATTCAGCCCTGATATTCCAGTCAGCTAGTCCCACCCCCAAAGCAGGCATGATCACACCTCTCCTGATTGGCTCTCCACTCTCCATCCTGATAGCTGTCTACCTGCACCTGCATTTCAGAGGGAACACGTCTGCACAGGGAGCCTTATCTCCCTCCAAGCCCCCTCCCCGCATCCCCCTGTCATTTGCTTAGCCACCTGGGAAACTGCCTCTCTGGCTTGTCCTCCCTCCCTTGCTGAAAGTAAATGTCTCTGCAGCGAAAGAGACTGGAAGTTGAGGAAGGGTTTTTGGCGTGAACTTGGCATCAGCTTCATGCAGCAAACAGAGGTACGGTATTGTAAATTATGAGCAACAGAGGCCTGCACAACATAGCGAGCCAAAAAGATTCTAAAAGGCTTCATGTTGAAAAAACCCCAACAGTATCCATGCATATATACATACGTATCCAGGATGCGCAGTCACCAGGCTCCTGATGTGACTTGCCCTACATTCTCTGTCCCCTGGGGACCCGCGTAAGAGCTGTGTGACCTCCTTTTTCTCACCTCTGCTGGCCATGCGGTGCTGCCTCTGAACGTTTATACTCCACCTTCTTCTTTCATCTGCGGTAATTTTATACTTGGCAGCTACCAGCTAACGGATGGAGAATGATAGAGGGTCTTATTTAAATGATAAACGTAAGGCTGTTAGTACAAGCAAGCTCCCTGTAAAGAGGAGAGCCTCCTTAGCGAAAAACGTGAAGTAGGAGATATTCAAAAACAAAGGTTTTTAAAGCAGAGGAAACTGGGATTTTATTTCATCCCAGATTCCTCACAGATACATCCTGGAGGTTCATTCAGTTACATTTTTCTTTGTAATCCTCACCCAAGAATATATGCAGGGTGTCCCCAAAGAATACATACATGATTTAAATAATTATAAATTCCCATGGGTTCAATCTGAAAAGATGAATCCATGGGAATTGATAATTATTAAAGATTGACCCATTGGAATGAATAACTATTCAGTGTGTATACATTTCTTGGGGACACCCTATAGATGTATTATTGATTTTAGAGAGAGAGGAAGAGGGAGAGAGAGGAAAAAGGAAGGGAAGGTAGAGAGGGAGGGGAGAGAGAAATATTGGTGTGAGAGAGAAACATCGAGCAGTTACCTCCTATATGCGCCCTAAACCAGGATGGAGCCTGCACCTAGATATGTGCCCTGACCCAGAATTGAATCGGAAACTTTTAGTGTATGGGACGAAGCTCCAACCAACTGAGCCACCCGGTCAGGCATTCAGTTACATTTTTGAACCCTTCAACTAGCACTATCCCACCCACATCCCCACCAAAGATAAAATATGGCGAGGAGATTTCTCTGTTTTCCCCTGGGGCAGGAATTGGAAGCAGATTTGGGAAACCATTCAGTGTTATAGTCATTCAACTTGTATTTAGTACGTGGCCCCCAGAGGCCAGTACCTTGCCAGGTTTTGTGGATGGAGATACACAGGTGCTTGGCAATAGTCTTGTCCTCCATTCCCTCGCATTGAGGGACGGTATGACATGTAAACCAATATGTACATGGTGTATGTTATATCCTATAATAGAAACAGATGCAAAGTACTGTGGGAATAGAGTGAGAGAAAACCACGCTTCCGCTGGCCACTGGAGCAGAATTCCTGGAGAAGATGATGCTGGCACAAGCCAAGACTCACATGTGAGGAGGCAGGAGATGTCACCCAGGAAGAGGAGCAGCAGGGGCAAGCGTGTGGGTTCTCCAGTCTGGCACCTGCAGGAATGTGGGGTCACTGAGGTGCAGGCTTCTGATGGGCTGTGGGTTCTTCCCTCAGGGGAGTCTATGGCCAGGAACCCCTGTTGCACATCAGGAAGTCGACCTAGCAGATATATAAGAATCCACTTGATCTGTACCTTCATCATATCCCTGTTGAACAATATTGATTAGCCTCTTTTAATTAAAGTATTATTTCATCTTAAGTACAACTCAATATAAAGTGGCAGAAGATACAGTCCTGTCTGGTCAGGTCATGCCACGGAATGCCATCCAGACCAACCCATTGACAAAAGTGAGAAGAAACCCACCTTAAGCCCATGCTGGATCTCTGCCCGCTGTAACATCTGGCCTGACTAAGGAAGAAACATGGAAGAAAAGAAAGATCAATGAAACTTAAATACCCCATGAGCTTACTTTTATCGTCAGCTGTGATGGAACGCCAACACAAACGTGCTTCTTTTGTGGTAACAATCTTGACAACTAGAAGTTCTTGTTGAGGTCAAGAAAGCAATGAATACTCTGATGTCATTCAATTCTGGAAGCTTGTCAGCAATGAAGCTCCCTAAAGTTTGTTTATTTCTGTCCTGGCAGAGAAAGACACATACTTTTGTAGACTCCTCAGTGAAATACTGTGACCTAAACCTCAGATTCTGACTTGCAACTCAGGAAGAAGTAGAAATATATTTGGGTGCCTGTCAAGTTGACGTTTGCTTATGGCGTTTTGTTTTGTTTGCTTTTTTTACCATACACTGGAGAGTTGTGGGGACCCAGTAACACTGTAATGAGATTTGCTCCTCGACTTTATCATACTGATCAAAGAGGAAATCGATTTTGCTCTATGAATTGATGCTATTTAATGTCTAGATGCTATTTGAAACCATTTTTTTGAGTGCTCCTGGAGCATGCATTACACTCTTTGTGAAACACTAGCCCTATTTACAATTGCATTTTATACTGGTTCAACCTGGGAATTCTACATATCCCAAATATCTATGCTGATCCTTGCCCTAGAGCTGCCCCCAAATGCATGCCATAGGACAATTTTATAATGAGGTTTTTTTCAAATGTCAGTATCAGATTAATCTTTGTCATCGGTTATGAAATGCTTTATACTGATTCTTGTTCAGATCTATGTGTGCATGTATGTATGTATCTGTCTTTCTGCCAATAAGTCATACAGTTTTGTGATTTGGTATGTGACTTGATTTGCAAGATTTCCATTGTCTTTCTAAATGTTTTTGGGACCCAGTCACTCTTCTTTCCACTTCCTTCTACTCCTCATATTCATCGGCCATTGACACTTAAGGCGAGAGCTATATAAGTTTAAATTTTTTTTAGCTGGTTTCTTATTTCTTAAACTATGACATTGTATAGTTATTTACTTTTAGACAGTTTTAAAATACCAGAAAAGTAATGTATTTAAAGCTTTTTAAAAACTATAGTCTTATATAAATGCAAAGTGATTTTACTAATGCTTTTCCAGCAAAAAAAAGAAAAAATATAAATATGACTGTCTAATTGAATCTTTAAATATCTATACATAACTTTCCCTTATTTACTATTTTCACACTCAGGTTTTTTTGCCCTACTGACAATTTTTACAACAAAACTAAAATATGGGTTTGACATTTGAATAATTCACATTTAAATGATTAAAATGACACAGTCCATCAAATAGATTTAATAAGAGTTCTAAGTCATCATAAATGCTTATATTTGACGGAGCATCCTGATTTTGTCCATTGTTGGGTGCCAACATTAGTCATGCCCTGTAAGTGACCGCAACTACACGTTTCTCAGGATAGATGCATGCAAAGGGTGATTGCAGCTTACAATTTGCCTATTGGTCATTTGGTTGGGTGGACATATTATATTTTGACTATTGTTATTCCAGTTAATGTACACTGCATGGAATGCTAGGTAGAGGTAGAACATGGAAAAACAGTGAAACGACAACAAACAAACCCTTAAGCACCTGGACACTTGCCACTACTTTTTATCATAAAAGCATAATGTGCACTTTATTTTTTTTCAGTAAGGCCCTTGTAAATGAAAACACACATTTATCTATTTAATTTATTTGCACATTTGTGAGTCAACATTGCTTAGGGAAGGCAATATCTGTCTCTGTCTCTCTGTCTCAAGGTAGAATGGTTTATAAGTAGGTGAAATGGTTGCCCTGTAAGACTTTTCCCAGCAAATTGATTTATAAAATTTGGAAAAATAACATATGTCCATGGCATATACATCCAGGCTTGGTCTATATAACAGGTCTAAGTCAACTCTTCTGCCATTAATTTTTATTTTAGCTATCATGATAGACAATGGTCAAATAATGAAGCAGATTACTGCCCAGGTTATCTGAATCAGGAATTAGTCCGATATGTCCTGCTTTTAGCTCTTTCAGTCACTTCCAAGAACAAATCAAATACTCCCTTTTTCAATTCAGTTGATGTTGCAAAGATCACTGATTATTCTGGTTATGGCAGAGAATTAACCATGACTCAGGGCTGTCAATCTTTATCTATCATTCTAGCATAATTTATCTGTCCTTCCATGGTTGTCATGAAATCAAAGAGTAGACAAATATAATGAAGATGAAGTATAGTGCAGGTTCAATTACTTTGGATCATGCTAATGTCATCTGGCCCCCTACTAGCCACTTCCATACTGTTCTCTGGCCTTCCTCATTGTCCATCACTCTCTGGATTGTTTTTTTTTTTTTAAATATATATATATCTTTATTGATTTCAGAGAGGAAGGGAGAGGGAGAGAGAGATAGAAACATCAATGATGAGAGAGAATCATTGATTAGCTGCCTCCTGCACGCCTCCTACTGGGGATTGAGCCCACAACCCCAGGCATGTGCCCTTGATTGGAATTGAACCTGGAACCCTTTGGTCCACTGGCTGACGTTCTATCCACTGAGCCAAACCAGCCAGGGCTGGATTGTTAAAGTCATGATATGATTCAGTCTCTTCTACTCAATCTCTTGCCACCATCGTGCATCTATATGACACATACAATGATCTAGCCTCAAAGTTGATTAAACTCAACTCCAGTGACCTCCATCTACTTCTCCTTCAGTCACCTGCTTGTATGGCTACAACTTCATTTAGGGAATATAATGGAATCTACTACCTTAATCATTTAATTGATTTTGCTGATTACAAAATAATACAAGCTCATAGTTCATAAAGTAAAAAAGCCTATCTTTATGAACTAGAAAGTGAAAACTGTATGAATCTATCCCGATACAATTTGACAGTTTTACACACAAACTTTTTCATGGATTACTTATTTACCCCAAATTGAAACAAATTTAATGTATAGTATAGCATAGCACTTTGTAAATCTATTTCAATCTCATTTTCAATGATTAATATATATCGGACAAGTAACATATAATGGTAAATTCATCCTTTTAAGCAGTTACCTAGTATTTCACTTTATAAGTAAGCATACTTAACCCAATTTCCCTTCATAGGCATTTAAATTGTTTGCAATATTGTACAATTGATGTTTCCTTAGACTTTTTTTGTATTTACTTGTTTGCAATCTTTCCTAATTCCCTCAGGATATTTCCCTAGAAGTGAAATTACTAGATCAAATATATGTGCAAGATATTAGACTGCACTTCAGAAAGTTGAGAATTTTATTCTCCTACAGTAGGCCCATTTCACCATTCCCCATTACTAAGAAATATTATTCATCTTAAGTTTTACCGATCTCCTAGACATATCTCATTGATCTAATTTACCTTTATTTGACTAAGTTTTACATATTTCCGTACATGCACTGACCGTTTGAAAATACCAGTGCCTGACTGCAGCCTCCATTTTTTTCTCTCTGTAAAAGACAAAAGCTTGGGCTGTTTTGCCTCTTGCTTTAGGCTTTAGGGCAGCGGTTCTCAACCTTCCTATTGCCGCGACCCTTTAATACAGTTCCTCATGTTGTGGTGACCCCCAAGTTCATTGTTACAAGTTGAACATGATTAAAGCGTAGTGATTAATCACAAAACAATATATAATTATATATATGTTTTCCGATGGTCTTAGGCGACCCCTGTGAAAGGGGTCGCGACCCACAGGTTGAGAACCACTGCTTTAGGGGTTTAATTTCCTTTCGCTTCGGAAGGCAAGTCCAGCTTCTGAATTTTAGATGCATAGGGTGTATTACGCAGGTCTAAGTAAAACAGTCATGTCTATGACTTGATGACTTCCAGCCCATCCAAGGACATTAAGAAGCCAAATTTCTGTGCATATAAATGTTTAATGACTCCTTCATACTTCTCACTCTCTGATTCTCTTTCCCAATGCTGCATTTAGATTTATACTTGAATCAAACTGAGTCAACATTTAATTTTCACTTGCTCTAACTATTGTGTTCAATGAAGCAGAGAATTCATCCATCTTAACAAATACAGAGAAACACAAATAGACCAAATAAAGAACTTCAGACATGCTGTGTACTCTCTCTCTTTCAGAACAAACTTCCCCTTGAGACGAATTTCTCACATGCCTACAGTCTGTTCTATGGGCAACTTGGACACATGTGATCAACTCAAAAGATCAGCCCTCTTTCTCCTCAGTAGTTGCTATGATTATTGATGTCATTCTGTTGTCCATAAATTCTGTATTAGGCTGTCAGTTACCTCCTTCTCTTCATTTTCCCCTTTGCATACAAATTAGAGTTTAGCATTAAATTTGGCAAACCCAGGTTAGGATTTGGGTTTGATGATGATTCCATTTTATCTTTTCAGTCTTTTCTTTGTTTCTCAACACTCTCCCCTCTTTCCATTCTTCTTCAAAGGACTGTTTCCCTCTTAACCTCATGGGCAGATTCTGTGGATGTCTTCCCTTAAATTATCTCCCTTAATGAACTGAACAAAGAAACTAGGCATTTGACTCTAAAATGTACTAAAAGCATCACCTTCTAGCTTTTGGCTCAGTATAGTCAAGTATTAAGCCACCTATCCTAACATCAAGGTTTTCTTACTTACCCAGCCTAATTTGGGTACATTTCCTTAACAAGAACACTATGTTTCAGGCAGATTGGCGTCTCATGCTATCTATACGTATTTAACTCTTTAAAAAAATTTCACATTATTGCATTATTACATGTGCTGTTTCCTCTTCTCAACCATCCCCCGCCCCCCCTTTGTTGCCTTTACATATATTTTTCACCTTTAAGGCTGGATCCAATCCCCCTTCCTGATTTTCTAATCAGTGACATCTAGTGTCACTTCTTACCTAATGGTACGAGTCCTACTATGATCTTTCTATAATTTGATTCTGCATCCTTTGCACAATTACTTCCAATGTCAGGTTACACAGGACATCAAGAGATAGTTCATACCATTATTGACTAGCTGATACAGTCAACTTCCTTCTTATTTTAAGCTCCCCCCCCCCTGCTTTGTAACTTACATTGATCCTAATTTGTAAAACATTACACTCTCTCTTGTATGTTGCAGTTGGTCAAATATCTGGAGACTATTATGATGCTCTTCCCTCTTGTCTTCTAACCCATGACATGTTTTGAAGCATCGCTCATGAGTTTTGTCTCTCTTTTATGGGTATCCTCCTTGAAATCTGCCTTTCATAATTGAACATGGTATTTCAGATGTGGTCTAATTAATACAGAACTCAATGAGGCTATGATTTGCAGTGTTCTGGATGTTTATACTTCTCTTCATTGTATGGAATTTTTAATAATTACTTAACAATCTGGCTTACCCACTAGGCAATAATATATATATATATATGTGTGTGTGTGTGTGTATGCTTCACTACCGCAAAAGATCCCTGCGGTTCCTTTTCTGTCAACAGCCTCTGTACCTCTGACCCTAGGCAAGCACTGATCTGCTTTATACCACTATAGATTAGTTTGCATTTTCTATACTTTTATGTAAATGGAGTCATACACACATATAATCTATTACAAAGGATTTTTCTCCTGTGGGAAATGTACGCCTTTCTTTTTTCTTAAAGGAAGCCAGATTATTTCAAAACTCTGTTTGCACAATTTAATTTTTAAACCTAACTTCAAATGATTTGCCATTTTAAATTTCATCTTGTCGGTTTCAGTTTGGTGTTTCTGTCAAAATGACTTTGAATCCTGAATCTGTCATCAGAAGTATTAGCTAGCTAGCCTTTCTAGTTGTAAGCTTTCTGTAGCTTTGCTAAATAAATTTCAAAACATTATTGCAGAACCCAGAGTCACAAATATTAGGACTGAAAGAACCTAACTTGTGGATAAAATAGTCGTTCAGAACAACCAAGGGGAAAAGCCTGTGGCCAGCCCTGGGTATGTCCTATCAGCCTGGTCCAGAGCCAAGGGCTGGCTTCCTCTTTCTTTTGACCTTGAGTAAAATGGTATGGCAACCGCGTATCCACCACTAACTCTGACCTGTTTTCAAAGACAGACAAAGCTTGTTCTTCTCTACTTCCCTCACCTTCTCCTTCATTCTTTCCAAGTAACTTCTCTTGGTGTGTATGCGTTAAAAACCTTTAAAAAAAATTTTGAGTTAAAAATCACATTGAATAAAAACCTTAAAATTTGCTTTGAGATATAATTCATCTTTAGTAAAATTCACCCATCTGTTAAGTGTAACCTTTGATGAGTTTTGACAAATGTAAACATTAATGCAACTGTTATCCCAATCACCACGCAGAGTATTTTCATCACTCCCAGCATTCCCTAATATTCCTCTGCATCCAATACCTCGTTACCTCTGTCCCAGGCAGCCACTGGTGCACTTTATGTCTCTGTAGGTTAGTTTGCATTTTTTAGAGTTTCACGTGCACGGAATGATGCAGTGTGTATTCTTTGTTTCTGGCTTCCAGAATGTTTTTTGAGATATATTGGTGATAGTGCCTGTCGTTCATTCCTTTTTATTAATGAGTAGCATTCCATTGAATGAATTTGTTTATCCATTCATCTGTTCCCGGCCATTTGAGTTGTTTCCTGCTTTCAGCTATTATGAATAAAGTGGCTATGAATATTGATGTGGAGGTCTTTCTATGGAGGTATGTTTTCATTTCTCTTGGGTACATACCTAGGAGTGGAATTACTGAGTCACATGTTTAATTTCATAAGAAGCAGTCCACGTATTTTCAGAGTGACTGCACCATTTTACATTCCTACCAGCAATGTGTGAGAGGTCTGTTTGTTCTACGTCCTTGCTAAATTTAGTTTTCCTTTGAGCCATGGTATGGCTGTGCAGTAGTAACTCATTGTAGTTTATATTAGCATTCCCTGATGACTAAGGATGGTAAGCATCTTTTGATTTTTTTCCATTCATGTAGCTTCTTTTGTGAAGTGTCTGTTCTAATCTCTTCTCAGGCATAATGAGCCTCTTTCCTCTCTTCCTCTCTGTCTCTCTCCTTTCCCTCTTTCACTGAATTGCTACTCCATCTTTCTCTCAGCCCCTATTTTGTTGTTGTTTAGAATGGGACATGTCTGCTCACAAATGTCTCCTCTGAGTATGAGAATAGCTGCAGCTGTTTCCCCTACAGCGACACCAGGTGAGGGATGCTGTTGGGTGACTGTGTTTACTATTGGAAGAAGAAACACTCATCAAAAATGTGTGGAAAAGGCTTGTTCTCCGTGTCTGTGGCATAATCTCTCATTTGAAATGAAATGAACCAATTTTTAAGAGGCAGTTGGAAATTTCTGCCAGGTAAATATTAGTGCTTTGAATAGAAGGAGATCAATAAAGCTGAATTAAGAAAAAAAAAATCTGTGGTTTCCCAGGCTGATTTTATTGAAGTTGTTTACAAAATGCAATTCGGTGGTAGATTTTTAGCATTTCTTCATGAATTCTTCTTTTGGTTCCCAAAAGCTGGAACTCATCTTGACAGTAAGCACATTTAACATTTTCTTTGCTCAGATTAGGAAGTTTCCCTTTCTTAGAGATTTGTTTCACCAACTAGCTCAACTTGGAACCAGCTGAAGAGTATTTTTCTTGGGATTTGCAATATTAACACAGAATAAAGATAGGGAGGTTGACTAGTGAGGAAGCCAGTTAAAAGTCATAGCATTGCAGGCCACATCTGTAAGCTCGACAGAACACAGAGTAGGAATCTGCTTGCCACACAATATGCTTGCACCTCATCCAGGGGTTGCAGCAAGTCTGTGGTTAGCGTGTTCCCTGAAGTGGCTTTCCTCCCCCTGGAGCCCCCTGCTCCCTGAGGGGCCTCATCTTCATGCTTCCCCCACAACACTCCGAATCCCATCCTGGGCTGCCCTTTCAAGGATCCGGATCTGAAATTAGCACATTTTCAGATTTGGGGGTAAGAAGACAAATACTCGTCCCTCTTTCACTGGGTACCAAATTTATTAAAAATATACTCAGTTTTTCTCAATTTATTTTTATTTTTTAACCAAGTGAATTTCTTTGTTTGATTATCTGTACTATGTTTCATATATATTACATTAAACTGCGTGTTGTATTAGTTTGGTTTGGCAGTTTGTATCTTTGTTTTTTTGCCTATTTCATTAATTTCTGCTCACTCTCTCTTTTTGTAAAAAATACATTCGGACTGTTATAACAGAATACCACAGACTGGTGGCTTATAAACAGCAGATATTTATTTATCTCCGGTCTGGAGGCTGGAGGGCCGAGATCAAGGCACCAGCACGGTAGCTTTCTATTGAAAGTGTTTCCCAGTTCAGAGCTGGGTGTTCTTGCTGTCTATCCTCAGGATCTGGAGGGGATCTCTCTGGACCCTCTTTTTAAAAGGCACCAGCCACATCCTGAGGGTTTCATCCCGAGACCTACTCATCTCTCAGAGGTCTCCCCTATTAACACCATCATCGCTGGGAGTTAGGATTTCAACATATAAATTGGGGTGGGGGATACAAATATTCAATTTAGAGCAATCCCTTTCCTTTCACTGCATTTGGGGTTTATAGTATTATTTTAACTTTTTAAATTGGACGTATAACTCACTACTTTTTAGTTCTTTTAAAAAATTTCAAATATAAGTTTGAAGACTAATTTTTTTCAAAAACAACTTTAATTACACTAATTGGTTTTCACATGCAATTTTTTTATTATAATTCACTTTTAAGTAGTTATAGTTTACAGTATGATTTATTCCTTGAAGTGTTTTGTTTTTTTAAATTTAAGCAACCTGGAGTTCTTTTTCCTGTTATATTTTAAATTAAAAATATAGAACACATGGTCTATATTTTTTCCAATTCATTTGCTGTGTGTATGTGTGATTTGTTCATAGTTTAATAGATGGGCAATTTCCATAAATATCTCTTTGTGCTGACAAAGAATGCAGTCCACAACATTGAAATGTGGTTCTATACAAATCCATTAACCATACTTCTAAATTGTGTGGTTCAAATTTTCTGTCTTAACTGGTCTCCTTTTTAGTTTACTGAACTGCTAATTACTGAGATTCATCCACCATGGTGGTGGGTTTTTCTTCTCTACTTATTTGGAAGTCATCTACTTTACTCTTAGGTTGTTAGCCTTAAAATTTTAATGTACATATAACTCAAATAACCTATTTCCCAAATGTTATCGTATTATCTGATATTTTAATATGATTTTACTTTGATAATCCTATAAATTATACATTATTATTTTTATACATATCCATGCTGACACATGTATTCACATGTTTACAATTATATTTTGCTTGCCTTTACCCCCTTCAGAATAGACTTTTCTTCTGAGATTATTTTCTTTCTTCTCAAAGTATATCTTTTAGGCTTTTTTATGAGGGTATATTGGCAGTAAAATTCTTCAGGATCATTTTTATTTTTAACCTGAAAATATTTTTCTTTTGTTTTCATTCTGGAAGTACAACTGTGTATATAGTTTTAGGCTGACAGTTATTTTCTGTCAACTCTTTGAATACATTAGTTCACTTTGCTTCTCGTTTCCACTGTTGCTGTTGGG
>NW_006289197.1:467649-477486 GCF_000327345.1 Myotis davidii
TCACTTTGCTCTCGTTTCCACTGTTGCTGTTGGGGAAAGCAGCTGTCAGAATAAATGTAGCTTTTTTGTAGGTCATGTCTTTTCTTTCAGTCTCCTTTTAGATTTTTTGCTTCTGGTGTCTGCAATTTTACTATCGTATGTCTAGCAAGAACTTCTTTTAGTTAAACTCATAGACTTGTGTACCAACTTAGATGACCTATATTTCATTGTTTTAAATAGTATCAGCACTCTTCAACTATTGCTTCTCCCCCAGACTCACATAATCTCTTTTGTAACTTTCATCGCCAATGCACTTTTCCATCTATTCTCTGTGTTCTTAATCCTGTCTTTCATATTTTCTTTTTTGGGGCTCTTTATTGTACTTCATTCAATTTAACAGATTTATATTCTAATTCACTACTTATGTCTTCAGAAGTAGTTAGCTAATTTTTTTTTAAATTTTAATTGTCTATTTCTTTTATTTCTGCAAGTTCTCTTTTATTCTTTATCAAAAGAACCTTGCCGAAACTGGTTTGGCTCAGTGGATAGAGCGTCAGCCTGTGGACTGAAGGGTCCCAGGTTCGATTCCGGTCAAGGGCATGTACCTGGGTTGCAGGCACATCTCCAGTCGGGGATGTGCAGGAGGCAGCTGATCGATGTTTCTCTCTCATCGATGTTTCTAACTCTCTATCTCTCTCCCTTCCTCTCTGTAAAAAATCAATAAAATATATTTTTAAAAAAAGAAACTTGTCAAAACACACACACACAATAACAACAACAACAATAACAACAACAACAATAACAACCTGTAAAAAGACACACACACACTTGGCTTTTCACTGAAGCATTATTGCAATGGTAAAAGAATGAAACAGACTAAATGCCATCAGTAGAGGATTGGTTGTCTGGTGTGATATGTCCATGCAATGAAGTGCTATACAGCTTTATAAATGAACTAGAGGTCTGGTGCATGAAATTGGTGCTCTTGGTGGGGGGTTGTCCCTCAGACTGGCCGGTGCCCTCTTGAAGTCCAGGGGATGTCCAACTGTCAGCTTAGTCAGACATCCTTAGTGCTGCCACAGAGGCAGGAGAGGCTTCTGCCATCACTGCTGCTCTCGCCAGCCATGAACCCGACTTCTGGCTGAGCAGCGCTCCCCCTGTGGGAACGGACTGACCACCAGGGGGCAGCTCCTGTGTTGAGCGGGATTGGGCTCAACTGGCCACCTACAACCCCTGAAGGGTCCCTGATTGCGAGAGGGTGCAGGCCAGGCCAAGGGACCCCACCGGAGCATGATCAGGGCCAGGAAGGGATGCAGGAGTTTGGCCAGTTGGGGAGGGACCGTGGGTGGGCTCCAGGGCATATCCAACCTGTCTTGCTCAGTCCCAACTGGCCAGATCCCAGCAGCAAGCTAACCTACCAGTCGGAGCATCTGCCCCACGGTGGTCAGTGCATGTCATAGTGACTGGTCAACCGGTCAACTGTCTGCCCCCTGGTAGTCAATGCATGTCATAGTGAATGGTTGAGCAGCTTTAGCATATTATTAGCATATTATGCTTTGATTGGTGGAATGGACAACTGGGAGACTGGAAACTTAGCATATTAGGCTTTTATTATATAGGATGTTGAATCTCTATATAATGCTATGAAGTGGTACTATAATGTTATGAAGTTAAAATTAAAAAACAACAACCATAATGGAGTTAAGTAAGTATATTGAAGATTATATAGCCCTTTAGTTTTAAAAATTAAAATTTAGTGTCTTAAAACAAAATGACTTCTTATTTCCTTGTGTCCCTGTGGGTGGACTCGGTGGTTCTTTTACTCTCTTTTCTGGAAAATGTCATGGCAGTTGACAGCTATTAGCATAGCTTCTTTCACAAGTGTGAGCCTCAACTGGGACAGATAAAAAAACCCACAAAACTTGAATTTAAAAACTTTTAAAAAAGTGTTCTTTTTTAAAAAAACTGAAAATCAAGGATGAATTAAAAGATTATTAGGACATGTCAAAAAGACTCAGGGGTCAGCTTGATGAAGTTGCCACTGACCAAAGTAAAATGAATGTAGTTGATTAAAATACATCAAGTATGTTTAAATCTGTAAGTTAATAATAATAATACTAATTTCTAAAATAATGGTGTCATTAGATACCCTTGGAGAATGCTAGATACCCAATGGATTGTTTTGAAAACTGGTGAATAAAGGAATAGAATAAAACTTTTATCCTGCTTTTCTTTCTGGATTCTGTCAGGGTAATCAAATGTTGATAAAAGATTGTTCTCTTTATGGATGCATTTTAGCAAGTGAATGAAGAAAGAACAATAGAATTGAATATTGTCATTTCTGTGACCCTTTCAGAAATAATGGACCTAGGCAGTAATTATGAATTGCTAACATCAAAAAAGAAAGACAGACATTATATGTCTCTTGATGGAAGTGTGCAAACTGCTCTTAAAACATTATTGCCAGAATAATTTATAATAATAAAAGTATAATATGCTAATTAGACCAAATGTCCTTCCGGTTGTCCTTCCGGACAACCTTCTAGACAAAGCCAGGGTTATGAGGGAAGCCTGGGTCCCAGATGCCTACTGGTGGCTGGAGGGAAGCCTGGGTCCTGGGTGCCAGAGGGAAGCCTGGGTCCTGGGTGCCAGAGGGAAGCTGGTGCTGGCAGCCAGAGGGAGGAAGGCCCACTCTTGCACAAATTTTGTGCATCAGGCCTCTAGTAAAAAATAAAAATAACAAAAACTTGAATCAAGCCTTTAGATCTAACTACCAATTTACAGCTTATTCAGGAGATAGAGGAGCAGATTAAATGATGCCACAGAGAGGCAACCAATAAAGTTCAGTTTTTAGCAAATAAAATATAGTCCTCTTAAATATATAAGATAAATGACCTAGTTGCTTCAATAAATAGATTACAAAGAAAGAAGAAAAGAAGATGAAGGAGCAATCTATTGATTACAACAGACTTAAGAGACATAAAAATAATTACAATGTACATTTGAATCCTGATGAAAACAAATTGTAACATTTTAAAAAAAGGAATCATTTTTAAGGATGATGATAGTATTGCAATTATATATATTTTAAAGACTATCTTTAGAGATAAACATAGAATGTTTACAGAGTAAATAAAATGATGTCTAGGATTTACTTCAAAATCCAGTAGGGATAGTGAGGGCAGGGGTTGGTGAAGCTGCTGTGGATTAACAAGAGTGTCTAGGAGTTAACCACTGCTGAATATTGTTGACTAGAGGCCCAGTGCATGACATTTGTGCACTGGGTGGGGGTGGTCCCTTTGCCCGGCCTGCGCCCTCTTGCAGTCTGGGACCCCTTGGGGGATTTCTGCCTTCTGGCTTAGGCCTGCTTCCCAGGGCAGGCCTCTTATTTTTGTTTGAATCAAAGGAGACCATATAAAGAATGACAGTGTCTTTCCATTTGTAAAACTCAGTAACAATTGTACTAAAGGATTCAGGGAAGAGACTCTAGCCCATCATAAATCACTTTTTTTTTTCTTTTGTCTGAAGGCTTGTAAGGTATCTCACTCTTGTGAGTTAATACGGAAACTGGAACTTTTAGAAGTAAAACTGTAATCCAAGTTCATACACATGTGGTCTGTGTTACTAACATGAAATTCAGTCTGGCCATCAGCTCTTTTGCCCCTTCCTCCTTTAGAAAGCTAAGATTCTATTTGGGCCCAAGTAAGTTTTCCAGTGACCCCTTTATTTGTATCTGCTGAGACAGACCAGAAAATCAAATAGTTCAGATGAGTATTCACTTACCTCACAGTCATTCCATGTGCACCTCATAGGCATGCTACAGGACCCAGTGTGGAGCTCATTAGAGAATACCCTAATGAAATGCAACGCGTGTCCTGGGGTATATTCGGAATCTTCTTTTCTCTCCATCCACTCATCCTAGTAAGTCAATTAAAACAGTGACTGGTTTATCTTCCTTTCACATAATTACAATCACCAACAAGGCTGGCCTTTACATTAATATGTGCTCCCTCCTTGGGAGACAGACAGATCAGGAAGATCCCATTGAGAGCTCTGGGTTACTTGAAACTGCACAGCGACTCTTGGATGCTTCTCAGAAAGAGACAGTTTCATCATCTGGGGATTTTCTAAAATTTGAGCTTAAATAAAAAACCACTTCATATAATACTGGTTTGGTGGTGATGAACTCCTTTAGCTTTTTCTTGTCTGTAAAGCTCTTTATCTGACCTTCAATTCTAAATGATAGCTTTGCTGGGTAGAGTAATCTTGATTGTAGGTTCTTGCTATTCATCACTTTGAATATTTCTTGCCACTCCCTTCTGGCCTGCATAGTTTCCTTTGAGAAATCAGCTGACAGTCATATGGGTACTCCTTTATAGGTAACTAACTGCTGAAGAGTATTCTTTAAGAAGAGGAAGAAGAAGAAAAAGGTAAAGATAAAAATTATGGACAACAAAGTGACAACAAATACATATCTATCAACAAGTGAATCTAAAAATCAAGTGAATAAAAAATCTGATGAACAGAATAAACTGGTGAAGAGAATAGAAACAGGGCACAGAAAGGGAGTGGACTGACAATTCTTAGGGGGAAGGGAGTGTGGGAAGAGACTGGACAAAAACCGTACACCTATGGACGAGGACAGTGAGCGGGGGTAAGGGCAGGAGGTGGGGTGGGAACCTGGTGGAGGGGAGCTATGGGGGGGGCGGGCAAGCGGAACAACTGTAATAATCTGAACAATAAAGATTTATTAAAAAACACACAACACATATACTGTGTGTGGTGTGTGTGTGTAAGGATGATTCACTGTTCCTCCTCCCAGCAAGAAGAACTGAGGCAAAACTGTCAAAGCTCTCTCCCCTGCCATGTTACACATCACTTTGATTTGCTTCCTTTTTATAACATTTCCCCCTTTCAAAGCTAGCCTCAGTTTGAAACCAGAAAAGCACCTGTAACATGTTGCAGGTAGGAGGAAGAACACTGTGGTTTTTCCTAGGTTCTTCATCTGCTAAAGAATGTATGTGAAGATGGACTTTTGAGACCCCATTAAAGGAATTGGAAATTGGTGAAGGTTGGACAGACACGTTTTGGGGGAGCCCTGGGGTCTTTGTACAGCACTCACCTTTGTTGACAAGACTCGCCTTTGGACTGTATTGATTTTCTCCTGGATACTTCTGCTTTCTCCTCGTTATGTGGAACTTTGAAGACGTGGTAGCCGGACCATGCTTTTCATGATGACATAGTTAGATTCTACACTAAGGGATTACTCGTGGCTACTCGGAGATAACAACCTTCCAATATTAGGAACTCTCTGTGTCTGCTTGCTTATGGGGCTCAAGAGAGAGGAGGTCAGAAGCCAGGCCATAGGACACACAAGTTATCTGTCCAGAGTCTTCTAGCTAACACGCTGTTTGGACCAGAAAGCACAGCAGCAGTCAGATGATGGGACCACATCTGAGCAAGGAACAATTTGATGAAATAATTGTATTGATTTGTTCTGGCCTTGTATCAAGACATTGTCACCCAGATTCAACGCATGAGATTTCCCTCTGCAAATGTTTTTTGTTCAATGTTTAGACTTATTTAAATGTACTTGAAATTTATGCTTGGAGACACAATTTTATATGATTAAGAAAATTCAACCCCCGGAAACTGAATAAAAGTTTGAGCATTAAACTATAGTAAACCATGAGCCTGTGAAGTTATATTACATGTATTAAGTCATGAAGAGGAAAACTTGCAGAAACCCATCCATACAGCCCTCCTTGCAAAATTGGCCATCTTCATTGGTGCTGGAAGGTGCATTCATTGTCCAGCTGACTTGTACATCACAGAAACCAAATCTTAGGTGTTAGAAGTAGTACTGAACCATTCAGTTTTATGGTTTTGGGAGAGGCCAAGTCACAATATAAATTTAAAAGTACGTCTAGTTCATATTTTAACAAAGTCCTTTCACCTTAATATGTGTTTTGCCTATAAATCAGGTCTCGTAGTCATCGTTCTTAAGTGTTAACGCATTTAGATTTTGCTGAATCTTGAAAAAAAGGCTGAGGCTATGAAAGGCAGTACATTTGCTGCCTTGCTCTCAAGATGAAAATAAGTAATAGAGAGCGAGATACCACAAAGCTGCAGAAGAGACCACGTGCTAGTGGGAGGCCTTACGGAGAAAGCGTTCATTCTTCAGTGGATGCAATAAGTGTCTCGTTATGACCTCCATCAAGGTGCCTCTCAACATCCTGGCTCTGGTCCTGATAAAACGCAGGTCAGCTTGACGTTCTCTTTCATTACATTACAGATAATGGAGCTTGACGACACAGTTGTTTGCAACCATGAATATTTGGATTTAATGGAAATGTCCAAAAATATGTTATTAATATTCTCTTTGCCGGGAATGCTGCCCCCACACACCACTCGCTGACCAGCCACCTCAAATTCATCACTCCTGCCTCAGCTGCAACATCACAACAGAACCCCCTGCCTCCCTCTGCTGAGTTAAGTTACTCTGTTAAAACCCCTGATCACAAGCACAATTTGTAATTACGCCTTTGCCATGTATTTGTTTCATGTCTGTCCTATTCAGAATACAAATTGCATAAGGAATAATAAAAAAAGAATTATGGAGCACCTAGCCAAAAGCATATTATGTAGCTATTAGAATGGTTGTGTAGCTCTACATTTATTGATGCGAAAAAAGGTTAAGATGTCCAGTGGGAAGTCAAAACAGGTTATAGACATTTTGTGAAACTATTGCATGAGTAAAAATATTTTACTCCATATTTTGGATATAAGCAGTGGCACATTTTAAAATTTCATGATGGCATGTACTTAGGGGGCAGGTGATCTGCCCATGGGTTTTGTGTGGGCGTGAATCTTTGCTGACCCTGATTTAGACCTCAGAGGTCATTGAAGCCATTCTCTGTGGAGGCCCTGCCTTATCCTCTCGGACTACCCAGGAGGATCCCCATCACAAGGGACCTAGGTGACCCTCTCTTCCCAGTCAAGGGAAATTTCTCCCCTTTAGGGGATGGGAAGAGAAGGCCTTGGTGTGGCAAACTGAGTCTGTGAAAGACGATTTCTAGTTTCCCTGGGAAAGAACGTGAATCCATTCTCCTTTCTGATCGCTGTATAGTGATGAAAATGAAGAAAAACCACCATTAAGTTTCCCTGCCATCCCTTATATACACTTTGCTTATTACATTTGCATTATGTGATGCAAAAATAGAAGGTCGGGAAGGATATATACACCAAAATATTGACAGGAATTACTCTAAAATGTCAAATTATGCTTTTATCTTTTTTTAAAAAAATGATTTGTCTCATCTGGGTTTCCTCATTTGTTTTGGAATAGATATAGATTGCTTCTATAATAAAAAAATGATGAATTTAGGTGATAGAGTCTTATTCTTCTGTATTTTAAAAAATCCTTTACAAAACTTTCATAAGGGATACATTTAAAGAAATTTCAGTCCTCACAATGACACTGTGATGACGGTTTATTTCCCCCCATTTACCAGGTGGAAACTATGTTATAAGGGATTGAAGATGTGCCCAAAGTCACATAAACTTGTAAGTGGCAGAGTGAGAATGTGGAGCTTTGCCTTCTCAGCATTAATGTGTGCTTGTTCCTATTACATGTCTGATTTTAGGGGGAAATACTAACTTGAATAATTTGTTCTTGGCAAATTTAAATTTGTGGGCTGCATCTGCAAAGCATAGATTTTCCCTCTTGTGGGTCCTTTGAAAACTGCTCTTGCTTCTTTAGAGGAGGAGGAAATAGAGGGAATTGAAAAGATAAGGAGTTATTTTTTTCTAAGTACTAGGTTAGTATTGTATGACTGTATTGTTGTAACAAACCATGACAAATTCAGCAGCTTAAAACCACCCCGATTTACTGTTGTGAAATCAGGAACCCAGAGGCTCGAAGAGCTCTGCTTGGGGTCCCACAGGCTGAAATAAGGTTCTGGCCACCCTAAGCTTTTATCAGGAGGCCGTGGAGAAAACACTTTCAGACTCTCAAGTGTTCGGCAGAATTTAGTTCTTCGTGGTTGTAGGACTGAGGTCTCGGTTGCCTGGCTGGCTGTGCACTGGGGGGTCATTCTCAGCTTTGAGAGGCTGACTGGCTTCCTTCCAGTCTCTGTGGCATCTTTTCTGCCTCATCTCTTCTCTGACTCTAGTTGGAAAACTTTCTCTGCTTTAAAGATTGGTCCCATCTGGATAATAAAAGACACCTTCCCTAATTTCAGATCCATCACCTCAATTACATCTGCAGAATCACTTCTCAGTCCTACCTAGATAGTGTTTGCTTGAGTGAGCAGGTGACAGGATCTTGGGGGGACATCTTTAGAATTCTGCCCACCACAACTATTTTCTTCCTCAAAAGAATTCACTCTTTTTAAAAGGTTAGTATAGTATTAATAACCTTCAATTCTCATGACTAAACATTTGCTACTTTTTAGATATTCAAAGAGATGTACCCCCAAATCTTAGATATTTCAAAGCGGATTTTTTAAAAGTCTCACGTGAGTGTCTATTCTCATCCCTGCTGGTAAAATGAAACACAAATATGCTATTTCACTGAGAATTTAGCTTCTAGAGGACTCAGGGATAAAGTTCAAGGTCAATAGGGCCTTGTTAATACACGAGTGGCCTGGTTGTTACACGGGTTTATATTTTCACACCCTGGTTTCCATTTCAAAGTACAGCTGAACTGTTATGTCTCAGTTCTATGCATTCGTCTTAATCTAAACCGTGTTCATCACCTTTACCCTGAGATATACAGTTTTGCTATGACTTTGATTTTAATGGACATAAACTAGGTTCAAAGAGACAAACTCCCAGGACTAGAAAACATTAAGTCCTCTTTTTAACCCTCTCCGTGGGAGTAAGAAGAAAAAAAATCTCAATTTTTTCTTTTTCTTTTCAATAAAGTAATTTAATTTGTCTCCATAAACTTTATCCTGACCTTCCATAGACCACTTCCAAAAGAGTAAGCATTGCTCTCCTTAAAGCATAGATGTATTTCTACAATTAGCTAAAAGGGAACCCAATTTTGCATTTAAAAATTATAGATTTGTTTCTCTAACAAGTTTCTTTCTTCTTCAGGCAATAAAACAAAACAAAAAGTGTTGCCTCCTTAAGTAGAGAGGCAATACTTGACAATATACCAGAAGATGGATAGATAGGTAGGTGGATAGATTAATAATAGAGTAAGGGCAGGAGGTAATTGAGATGTTAGACAATAAGATGTTAGGCAATACATTTTGACAAGGAAGGCTGAATGAAACCCAAAATGGAGATAAAATAAGTAGACTTTATTAAGTTAGATGTATATTTTGGAGACATTAGTAAATAAGGCTTTAAACTCTGGTATTGCAAAAACGAAATTGTCTTTGGAAGGGAATTAATGAGAGCAGTAGGTTATGGCCCTGGTTCTCAAGGAAGGTACACGGAATTTACCGTTTTTCTTTGTCCACTGGCAAAGGACATACGTGGTGGGATCAGAGCATACTAGTACTGGTATAAAAGGCCACAATGCTAAGATCACATCTGCCAACTGCTGTCATAGTCTAACACATGGCATGCTTTTTTTGCTGAGACGGTGTATTAGACAGGGTTCTAGAGAAAGTAACCAATAGAACGGATATATGTGGAAGGAGTTTATTTTAAGGTTTTGGCTGAGGTGATTATGGAGGCTGGCAAGTTCAAAATCTGCAGGATAGGCCAATAGCATGGAGACTCTTCAAATTTGAAGGCTGTCCTTTGGCAGAATCCCTTCTTGCTCAGGGGAGCTTAGTCCTTTGTTCAGGCCTTCAACTGATTGGATGAGACCCACCTACCTTATGTAGGGAATT
Organism: Myotis davidii; assembly: GCF_000327345.1. Taxonomy (NCBI): domain Eukaryota; kingdom Metazoa; phylum Chordata; class Mammalia; order Chiroptera; family Vespertilionidae; genus Myotis; species Myotis davidii. The sequence continues at coordinate 477,480 of NW_006289197.1, forward strand.
CTGCTTC
>NW_006289197.1:479043-489955 GCF_000327345.1 Myotis davidii
GCTTCCCATGAGTGTGTGCACGCAGAATACTAGACAAGTATAGTTATGGATGAACCACTACCACCAATCCCCTCTAAAACACACACACACACACACACACACACACACACACACACACACACACACACACACTTTCATAGGGAGAAAAATACCCTCCAAGAACCTAAATTCTTTGCTCAATTGGAGCATATGGCCAAAGACGTTCACAGTTCTCTATGTGTGGAAGGGAGAATTGGCAGTAGTGGTTAATTGAACTACAAAAAGTGCAATATGTCCAGAATACAAACTTTATTGAAGATAAAGACCAGAGTAGAGGACCTGGCCTTAGATTTATGAGCCAAACTGAACTGTTAATACCAAACTCAAGACTCAGGCAGCTCTTCTCTTTTGGCCCAGTGAGGTTTATGGCATAGATGAGTGAAAGGGGACTCATGAGTCTTGTGGGCAGGCTCACTCCTAAGATCAGAAAGAGGATTGAACTGAGCATACTGCTATGGATGAATCGTGTCCCCCTGCAATGTAATAGCATTTGAAGTTGGGGTCTTTGGGAAATAACTAGGTTTAGATAAGGTCTTGACAAGGGGAAGGCTCAATCTTATAAGAAGAGTCATAAGACAGTTTAATCCCCCGCCCCCCGCCATGTAAGGACACAGTGAGAAGATGGCCATCTGCAAGAGAACTCTCTTCAAAAAGAAATAGGCCAGCACCTTGATTGTGAACTTCCCAGGATCCAGAACTGTGAGAAATACAGTTAAATACTTAAACACACATTGTTTAAGCCACCAGTCTATAGTATTTTGTTATAGCAGCCTGAGCAGACTAATACATATACTCAGTTAATTTTCTAGACTTACCAACTATATAAGGACCTCCCTAAGGAGTAAACAGGTGGAGAATGCTCAAGGGTTATATTATTTTGACCTCTTTTCACAAGAAGAAAACTTCAGGAGTGGAAAAGATATATCTATTATTAAAATGGCATTGTTCTTTCCCCTCTCAGTGTGAATCTCTTTGAGAGTAAGCACATGATTAGTGGCTGGGTAAGGGGAGCCATGCTCTCCCTTCCACAGTTTAGTAACTGTATCAGATTTTTCTCTTGGACGTTGGTTTTCGTTCTGCCCTGGAGAAAGTGGCCCTGTTGGTAGGCAAGAAAGGGTGGTGATGTTTGTCTGAGGTGCTTCGGCACAGAAGGAGGGAGACTGGTAGAGGGCCCTGCCTGATGTTGCTGGTGTATTAGTGTCATCTAGATACATGGGGTTTCAGACTTGTGAAGTTTAACACTTTGACTTTGTACTAGGAAGCTGAGGCTCAGGTATCTAAGAGTTTGGTAACCCACATTATTCATGGAAGAGTTGGGGCTTTGTGGTAACCCACTCCTAGGAGTCAAAGATGTATATGTCAACTTCCACATAGCAGGCTTGGCCTTCAGTGATTATATTTCGAACTCTTGGAAGCTGCCAACCACAAGAACAAAATTTACTAAGCATGAAGTATATTTTGTTCCTTCTGCTCTCTTGTGTCTCGTAACTAATGAATTAATGTGAACTTCCTTTTGTTGGTCAGAAGATTTATATGTGAAAGTGATGCCATTGTAATAAACCTGGTTGTTAATTAACTGGAAAGGAGCAAAGGGAAGGCCAATAGAATCATGTCCAGTAAAGTTCGGATAACTTTAGGGAAGGTACTTAGCTGTCAGTCACACCTGGGAACAGATCATTGTCCAGAGTAGGCATGACCACTGCAAGTATGGAAGATTTGAGACACAAGTTACCAAACAAAGAAGTCCTCTTTCTTGCCCTCTTGGTTCATGCTCCTGGCTTGCATAGCTCTCACGCTCCTGCAGTTACCTACATGGCTCAAGTCTATGTGAACCCCACACACAATGGACTGATGGATTGAAACCAGCCTGATGCTACACCAGACCCAGTTCCACCAAGGAACAGAGACTTTGGACTTTGGCTTTGCTTCTATCTCTTCCAGGACGGCATTAGGGGAAATGGGACTTTGCAATCCAAAAGATGTAATGCCACATAAATAAAGTTTTCTACCACATCTCATCCTCCCCTGGGGGGCCTCTGGAAATGCTTATTCCAGTGGTACCCCAAGAACCCCACTCCTACAGGCAATGGAGAAATTCTGTCCATGCATTTCTCTGATAACAAGAGCACTTTACTATTTGGTTTAAAACTTATCCAGATTGCTTAACGAAGCATTAAGAAAGTTCTTCATATAATATATTCCAAGTTAAGTGGGAAAAAAGAGAAATCCAAACTTATGTTTTCATCTTAAAATTTTTTGAAAGTAGAAACAGGATTTTGTTAATGGCATTTACCTCTGGGAAAGGGAATGGATTAACTGAGAGTAGGATTAGAGGGAAACTTACATTTTTTACGTCATATACTTCTAAGTTTTCCTTGAATTATGTCACAAATAATTTGTTTTTCATAAAGAGAGCTGTATAGGAGTGTTTAAAAACAGGTTTTGTTATACATGGGGATTTGGATAACTCCTCATTTATTATATTTTAGGAAACTAGTTTCTTATTAGTTGTTAAGGAAGGCAACCATCTAAAAAAAAAAATTGAAAATAGAAACCAAATAGATCAGGGTTTGACCCGACTGTCTCTTTTTGATTGTAAAAGGTTCTGTAAGCTACTGAATTTCTTTGCATTTCCTCATATGTAAAATAATAATAATAAAACATTGCATAACTTTGAACTAATTAGAAATAATAGAATTAACTCCTTTTTATTTTATTTTTTGTTGATCCTCACCTGAAGATATTTTTCCATTGATTTTTGGAGAGAGCAGAAAGGAGGAGGAGAGACACAGAGGGCAACAATGTGGAGTTGACTCTTGAAAGATATGGGGTGGGGTGGGGTGGGGTGGGGGCAACCCACACACAGTTGAAATACACTTACAACTTTTTGCTCCCCTAAAACTTAACTACTGTTGACTGGAAGCCTAAGCCTTACTGATTACATAAACAGTTGGTTAGCATATACTTGGGTTATTATATGTTTTATATATTTCATTCTTAATGATAAATAAAGCTAGAGAAAAGAAAATGTTATTAAGAAAATCATACAGCAAAAATTCCTTTACAGTATTTCTTGAAAAAAAATTGCTATAGAAGTGGACCGGTGGCATGGTTCAAACCCCTGTTGCTCAAGGGTCAACTTTATAATGATGACATGAATGAAGTGCTGGCCATGTAACTAGGGGCCGGATCATGAACTGCCACATGTGGAGGCTAATGGATATCCCTGTTTGACTGGGCTGTCACAGTTCATTCAATTATCAGCCCGTCATTATTAGTATTAGCATGCCTTTTCATTCTCAAGTCATTTGAATTGGATGATAAATTACGTGCCACCCTATTATAAGGAGATTGGACTCTGCTAAAACCTGTGGGGAGATACCGAGGGAGGAGAGGATGCCCGGAGGCAGTACAGTTTCTGAGTTTGTCACCAAGCACAGGGAATGTAGTTACATCTGCATGTTTCTAGAGTAGACGTTGGTGTAAGTCTAGAAGACAACTCAAATGGTCTAAGGAAGCTGAAAGATGAACCTGGTGATGGAAGGAGACAGGTATGAAATGAGGCCACTCTGGGGCTAAGCTTTGTACAGCTGCCTGCCCCTCTCTGGCTGGATTGTGTACTTTCTAAATGTCAGTCCTGACAAGTATAACACGTTCACCATCCCCACGAATTCAGATTAAATTGGATTCACTAGCTAAGACAGTGTTATTAGGGGCTGAGTCATTAACTCTGAAACCATTATCTGATACATTTCAGAAATAAACATTTAGTGGGTGTGCCACTTCTCCTGTTTTTATTTGCTGGAGGGAACACAAGCATCAAAAGGTCATAATGGTGCATGAACTCGAGGGAAGGATCGTCCCTGTGCACATAGGCAGGCCTGACAGGACAGCCCCAGGTAAAGAGTTGGGCTGGCCCAAGGTATCAGGTGCACAGTTACTCTTTCAGGGGTTTCTGAAGCAGGGACGACTCATTGTGCAAAGTGGGTCTGTCTATTTACGGAGGAGTAAAAACCAGATCAGATTCCATTTTCTGTTCCAGTTGTTCTTAACCAGGGCAGGTATCAGCATCACCCAGGGAGCTCTTAAAATCATACATGCCGAAGCACCACACAGACCTGCTAAAGGAGAATGGGTGGGTGGAGCGGAAATGAATCTTGAAAACCTTCCACGTGAGCCTAACAGGTGTTCTGGGTTAAAAACTAGCGCTCTAGTTGGTGTAAGCCTAGAAGACAACTCAAACGGTCTAAGGCAGTGGTCGGCAAACTGCAGCTCGGCAAACCGTGGCTCGTAAGCCACATGCGGCTCTTTGGCCCCTTGAGTGTGGCTCTTCCATAAAATACCACGTGCAGGCACACATGCGCAGTGCAATTGAAACTTCGTGGCCCATGTGCAGAAGTCGGTATTTTGTGGAAGAACCACAGTGAAGGAGCCAAAGAGCCACATGTGGCTCGTGAGCTGCAGTTTGCTGACCACTGCTCTAGGCCAGTGGTTGTTAAACTTTTGCGTGAATCAGAATGACCTGAAAATGTTGGTAAACCTCATTTCTGGTCTATCCTCCTATGGCTTTTGATGTGTGTCTAGAGTAGGGCTTGAAATACACATTTCTGACAGGTTCCCGGTGATGCTGATGCCACCATCCTGGCCACACATTAAGGACCACTTCTCTAAGCCATGCTGTTCTTCACCACTATCCTCACTGCTGTATTTCAAGAGGCTTAATCATGTTTTGCCTAGACTAGTACTTTAGGTTCCCATCTTGTGTCTCTGCCATCTACACTAACTGTTGCAAAAAGTGATCTTTGTAAATAAAAATCTCATCGTGACCCAACACCTTCAATGGGTCCCCACTTGATAAAGTCCAAACATCCTTGTGGAGGGACATGCCAGTCCCTGCTATCATGCCAGCCTCATTTCCCCCCGCTCATGCTCTGAGGCTTACCTTCAGAGGAAACCAGAATCTCTAAGAAGGTAGCGCTTTTATCACGGCTGCTGCAAAGCAGTTAGAAGCACAGACTTCCAGAATCCTGGTCAAACTTCTACACGTCCGCACCTGGCTTGTGGCTTTGGGCAAGTTACCACTTTGTCTATTTCTTTATCTGTAAAATAGAATTGACAACATAGTCCCATCTTTTGGGATGATGTGAAAATTAAAAACGTATATATAGCAAAGTATTTGCAATATATCTAACAAGTAGTAGACATTGAGATATCACCTGCTGTGGGACCTTTTTTATTTTTTTCAGGGACTCTCCCATTTATCCCTGGATACCAGTTTGCATAACACTTCCTTTGAATATAAAGTCCTGTATTCTCTACATCACATGTTTCTTTCTTTGCTCACTTATAGCATTTAATCCATATTTCCATCAGAACACTTGGCGGTTCTCCTCTCCATTCACCTCTGAGCCTCTAACGTGCAGATTTTGTTCTCTTTCTTTGATAATATTGCCCTTATAGAAGCCTAACCACAGTGCTCAGAAATCTTGGTGGAATGATCGCTTTGTTACACAATGAACTGATAGACCCTCGCCACTGGGTCCTGGGAGCTCCAGAACATGGGAATAATGGTTAGCAAACAAGAGAAAACCTGAAACAAGGGAGCCAATGCCACACAGAAGAGAGGCTGGTAGCCGACTTCTTTTATGTTTCTCTCAAATCAAAAATGAGTCATTCACAAAAATCTACTATTTATTTTGTCTCAAAAAAAAATCTAAGAAAGTCTTAAGCAACAGAGAGAGGAAGAAAATAGAAATAGTTACTGTTTATATAAGGAGTTAGAATACTTAAAAGAGATACGGGTGTTTTATTTTGAAGCACAAAATAAACACAGTAAATGCACAAATCTAGTGTACAGCTTGATATATTTCTGCAAGATATAGTAGATACATCCACGTAACCAATACTCAGACCAAAATATAACATTTCTCCTACCCTGGAAGCCTCCTTTATGGCCCTTATCAGTCATTCTCCCTAAAAGGTAACCACTGATTTTATTTCTATAACCACTTTTGCGTCTTTCTGAATTGTACATAAATGAACTTATTGAAGTATTGAACAAATGATTTTTCCCTGTTATCATGGAGTGGACCTGGCAAAGAAAGCCATATGTCCACTTGATGCCTCCTTGTTAAGTCTCTTCAGAATACTATGGAACATCTGTAATATTTTCAACAATAAAAATAAATTTTAAAAAAGAATATTGTATATCAAAATTGGAGTTTTATACAAAAATATGAGTTTTAGTTTCAGGAGGATCTGGATTCAAATTATAGCTAGGTAGACTAACAGGTTATATGTCAATGGCGTTATTATTTTCAGTAATAAACATGTCGCTTTTTCCTCAATGACTTTACATTTTAGAAAGACTATAGACGCTGGGCTCCAAGCTTCCCAAGGTTAGAAGGGAGGACAGTATCTTGCCACACCTGGGCAATTCAACATCCTAACAGCTTCCTATTCGTCTAAGAAACAGAATTGTCTCTGAAAAACAGAAGAACTGATTAAAATTTCTGTTTCTGTGATTACTTACAACATCTGCTTTGTGCCCCGGGGTCCTCCTTTATCCTTAATCTGTCTAGAGTTTCACCGATTTCTTTCTGCACCTGGTATCAGATGAATCTGTGACTCTCATCAGAGAAAATGTTAGTTAATTTATTCCACAGAAAAGCAAACACACCTATGCTCCTCAAAGGTAACTAACGCTGAAGAAGGAGCACAGACGGTTCCGTTCTCTTGTTCTCTGTTTGTATAAGGCAAATAGCACGGGGAGTTCAGAATGGAGGCACACTTAATTCCAATTAACCCCAGAATGCTTAATTATCAAGAACTGACATGCAGACAAATAGGGCCATTTAACGAAAGTTTGACTGTACTTTGTTATGCGTTAGGCATTCAAAAGAGTTGTAGAGAACAAATCAGCCTTTTTGGATGGACACCATCTTCTAATTTTGCAAGCCCAACAATGGTTCGGGTTGTAGAACCCTGTGGGAATCTTGAAATGTATGGACACTCCCCTGTGGGAATCTTGAAATGTATGGAAACTATTTCTCGAAAAACATGCACATATTCACAGGCATGCGCAGTTGAATAGATCTTGGAGGTTTCACAGACCCTCGTTAGTCTATGCATGGGCTTCTGACTGAGAAACACTACTGAGAGGGAGAATGGAAATTTATAAAATTAAGACAGTTTTGCCGGGAGGGGTGTGTATTTGAGGAGGATTTTTGAAACTCCCTTATGAGATCCGAAGGGCTCTCATGCAGTGTGGCGGAGTAAGGAAGTGTTTCTGTCATCATAGTTGTCAAGCTTTGGTATAAGAAAGAATAACTTGAGAAGCTTGTTAAATATGCGCATCCCTGGGCCCCAACAGCAATATTGATTCAGTAGCTCCTAAGTGAGGCTCAAGAATTTGACTTAAAAGAAGTGCACGGGTGTTACTAAGCCAAGTGGCCTGGGAACAAGTGTGGGAAATGCCTCAGAGCAGCTGTCACTAAACTCAGTAGCAGAGAGCATTATGCCTATAAGATCAATCTGCTATGTTTTTTTTCCTGAAAGAAGCTATGTGATGAGGCAGGAGCTGTGTGTCACTGTGCCCTTCTCTCTCACAGGCTTTCTGGAGGTGTTCTATACTCCATATGAAATATGTTTTTAAAAAAGCCAAGTGTAATGAAACATCAAAAAGGGAACAGATTAAAAAATAGCAAGTTCCCCAAATGGTTTACTGGTACTAGACTCTAGAGTGAATCAGAATTACCCAAGATACGCACCAAGACTTTCAGCATGTAGAAGCAGTGGCATCTCTCAGGACAGCCTCTCTCAAGTGGTCAAAGGGTTGGGTATGCAAGCTTGCTCAGATTTCACCCTCTAGTTTAACAGTCTCTTCTCCCTGGCAGTAAGTAAAGGGGCCAAGAGTGTGGCTAGAAAAAATTACTCATCCTGGAAATGAAGAGTGGGGCAAAAATGTTCCACTCAAGATGTCCTTTGGGTTTTTACTGATTATTTTCATGAATGTTGATAATTATAGTGTCATTGGTAATAATATGTCTATGTCATATGTTTCCTTCTTAAAGATCTCAATTTTAAAAAGACTCAAAGCTGACTATCTCTCTGTCTCCTCTCTCCCTCTCCCTCCCTCCCCCCCCCTCTCTCTCTCTCTCCCTCTCTCTCTCCCCCACACACACACACACACACACACACACACACGCAAAGGCATATCCACACAACACTCATAACACTAAGACATACAAGACAAGGTCAGGCTGGACTTACTGTTTATACTTGACCTGGTGCATCTACTAGTAGACATACGTTTTTACAAGAAAATTGGCCTTTTAGAGGAGGGAGGAGCTGGTGGACTGCTTTCAAAAGCATTGCTTATGTGAAGAGCCAGGAAAGCAAAAATCAAAATGTGATTTCTCAGCTGAGACATACAGTTTTATTGTAGTTTAAAATTTTTCTTATATTTTATTATCAAAGAGCCATCTGAAAAATCTAAAATATCAGGAATACACTTTAAAAATGACCTGACTATGCAATCAGCAAGCATCTGAAACTAGGTGGGGGCTTCTCTGTAATTCTGATCCTGAACACATGGGTGGTGGTGATTGACCTTATCCCAGCCTGGCCTTCAGTTTTCATAGGTTATGTCGTTAGGTACACCATAGCTTCTTACAGGATAAAATATAGCAGGTTGGTTTTATAGGCATAATGCTCTCTGTGGTGGTTGGGATCAGAGTGGAACTAACCAGACTAATTGGCTACAATCCCAGGAAAGCCATATTCATTCAAGGATCAATAGCATTCTCCAGAGTTTCTACCCTCCCCACACCGCACTACACACACAGACACAGATACCACCCAAGGAAACAGATCAGCTACCCAGATTATATCCTCAGAAATGTAACTAACCACTGCTAATGAATTTGCCATGATTTTAGTACTTCATTTCTCTCGGTTTTGATTTTCTGACCTATAAATTCTAAATTATCTCTAAGGCCCCTTCTGGTTTTGTGATCAAATATTTATTCTGGTATATTCACCTCTGATTTAAATTCTTGGGTGCCACGACCTTCGTGACAGGGTTCAGGATCTGAAGGAGGGGCCAACACACAAATGAAAATATTATACAAGAAATATGAATTTAGAAGGCATTGGGGGCCAGAGGGTGTCTCTTTCATGAAGAGCACACTGACCTCTGGCCAATCAGCTTTTTATTTACTTGGATGCACATTTGCCCTTTAGCAATGCATACAGGCATATCAAAGGTAAAGTTTGGTAAACAGTAAAAGGATTATCAGGTTAGGGAATTTGCCTTGAGCCACCACTATTTCAACAGACAAAGTGCTTATTGTCAGCCCTGCTAATGCCCAAGGTCCATCGGGCTTCTGTGTTCCTTGGTGCACTCTCATGATAGTATCGGTAGTGGGTGACTTCCCGCACTTGGGGCCATCAAAACTTCCTAGAGAGTATTCCAAGAGCCCCAACAATTAAGTAGCTTCCTGGGAACTGGAGTGACTTGGGTCTGACCTTCTTTGGTAAAAATGCTAGCATCCTTCTAAGCCAGTGGTTCTCAACCTTGGCTGCACATTAGAATCACCTGGGAATCTTGTTAAAATCCTGATTTCTGGGCCTCATCATTAGTAACAAAGAAACAGAATTTCTGGAGGGTAAGGCCCAGAAATCAGGATTTTTAACAAGATTCCCAGGTGATTCTAATGTGCAGCCAACGTTGAGAACCACTGTTGTAAGGAAAACCACATCTACACAGGTTTTGCCTTCCTTTCTGTGTATTTATATGCCCCAGAGTCCTTTTTGTTTAAAGTTTATCATGTAGTCCTTGAAGCAGAGAGATTGGAAAAGCAGGTAACAGGTGGATTGAGGTGTATGAGACAAGAAACAGTGATGGTGGAGGGTGCAGAAGTGAGAGAACAGTAACTCTGGAACTAGGATGTATCTCAACTGTGTCAAATCCAAAGGATCTGCTAAAAATGCATATTATGGAGTCCAGCCAAGACTTAGTGAGAAAGGTTGGAGGTAGCAGTGGGGACAATCTGCATTTTAAATAATTTGGCCAAACGTATTTTTAGCATGTTGGTATTTGAGAATCATCAGACTAGAAGTTCAGGAGTCAGAGAATTAAAGTATTGGGAATGAGGAAGAAGCTACCTAGGTAAATAGAGTATTAAAAACAAAGAGATCAAAACATGGAAAGGGTGTCCTCCAGCTTTACTTGTTTGGAGTGATTTTTTAAAAATATATTTTTTATTGATTTTTAAAGAGAAAGGAAGGGAGAGGAAAAGGGAAAGAAAGAGGGGGAGGGGGAGGTAGAGAAGGGAGGGAGGGAGGGTGGGAGAGAGAGAGAGAGAGAAACATTGACGTTAGGGTAGAACATCAATTGGTTGCTGTGGCGGGCTGGCATGGCCATGGCATACTCAGCCCCAGATTGCCTTATGTGCTGTGCCAGTTCAGCCAGATTCTGAACCCGAGTGGGGGCGGTGAAGGATTGAAAAAGGCAGACAAGAAAAGAAAGCTGGGTCTCGGTGGGACACTGCCCTCTCGGATGGAGAGAGACAGTGCCATGGACTACAATCTGTGTCTTTATTTTATAGTCGGATTCCACGAGGCAAAATAAAGGCATGGTCAAGATGTTCACACACTCAGGCACATGGGGCCACGTGTTTGGACCATAGGTTCAAGCTTACAACTACAGCTGTTGGCTATAATTGTGCTGGGAAGGCTCTGCCCTCCAAGCTGGGACTAGCACGTGGCAATGAGAGGACTGTGCCCTCTCATTAGTCCGAGGCTTGAACCTGTCCAAGTACTGTAGCCGCTCTCCACAGGTTGCCTCCTGCATGTGCCCTGACCAGGAATT
>NW_006289198.1:0-373 GCF_000327345.1 Myotis davidii
TTCTTTTTTCAGTGTCTTCTAGTTTTCTGAGTAGAAGTCTTTTACCACTTTAGTTAAGTTTATTCCTATGTATCTTAATTTTTTTTTGGTGTGATAGAAAATGTGATTGCTTTTTTAGTCTCTCTTTCTGTAAGTTCTCTATTGGTGTATAGAAATGCCATACATATCTTGGCATTAATTTTGTATCCTGCTGCATTGCCGAATTTATTTATTAAGTCTAATAGTTTTCTGATGGAGTCGTTAGGGTTTTTTATGTATAGTATCATGTCATCTGCGAATAAGGAGAGTTTTGCTTCTTCTTTTCCAATTTGGATGCCTTTTATTTCTTCTTCTTGTCTAATAGCTTTGGCTAGCACATCCAGTATTATGTTGA
>NW_006289198.1:4104-5042 GCF_000327345.1 Myotis davidii
TTGCTGGAAGCTTTTTGATGACTGCTTCAATTTCTTCCATAGGTATTGGCCTATTGAGATTTTTATATTTTTCCTGATTGAGTTTTGGAAGATTGTATTTTTCTAGGAATATGTCCATTTCCTCCGGGTTGTCCAGTTTTTTGGAATAGAGTTGTTCAGAGTAATTTTTAACAATCATTTGTATTTCTGTGGGGTCGGTTGTTATTTCACCTCTATTATTTATGATTTTGTTTATTTGGGTCCTCTCTCTTTGCTTCTTGGTGAGCCTGGCTAGAGCTTTGTAGATCTTGTTTGTCCTTTCAAAGAACCAGCTCTTGGTTTCATTGATCTTTTGTATTTTTTTTAATCTCTATGTCACTTATTTCTGCTCTAATCTTTATTATCTCCTTCCTTCTGCTCACTCTGGGGTTTTCTTGTTGCTCTCTTTGTAATACTTTAAGTTGAGAGCTGATTTACTACCATTTTTTCTTGTTTTTTGAGGTAGTCCTGTAGAGCTATAAACTTCCCCCTTTCTTTCTGTAAGGGGGACTGCTTTCATTGTGCCCCATAGGTTTTGTATTGTTGTGTTTTCATTGTCGTATTGTTGTTGATCTCTCCATTGATATTTTCCAGAAGTTTTCTAATGTATGTGGGTGCTACTGCATTGGGTGCATATATGTTAATCAGGGTTATATCCTTTTGCTGTATCGATTCCTTTAGTATTATGAAGTGGCCTTTCTTACTTTGTTCTCCCTGCATGATCTACAATAATAATCTGCTTTGTGTTGATATTTACTGCTATGTTGCTTACAATTACCTGAAAGAGAAGTTGGGGTGCTTCACTGAGCTGGAAAAAGTTTAGCTACATCAGAAATCAGGTCTAATTAAGCAAGTTTATTCTATATATATAAAAGGCGAAGTTGACTTGTGCATGTACGATATATATATATATAAAGTTC
>NW_006289198.1:5199-11357 GCF_000327345.1 Myotis davidii
GTATTGTATGATTTCAATATATCAGTTTAGTACATCCAGTTTTTGGAGAAAATTCCTATCTGAACAAAGTACTTTAGAGGATGCACATTAACTTAAAACAAAGTCAACCAGAAGATTTCTAATAGAGTATTCTTGGATTCAGTCCCTTGCTTTGCATCACTTTGTATATCTCCTTCCATTCCCTTCTAGCTTGATGTGTTTTTGTTGAGGAATCATTTGATAAACTGATGGGAGATCCTTTGTAGGTAACTCTCTGTCTCTCTCTTGCAGCCTTTAAGATTCTCTCCTTGTCGTTAACATTTGCCATTGTAATTATGGCATGTCTTGGTGTGGATCTTTTGGGATTCACCTTGTCTGGGACTCTCTGTACTTTTGTAACTTTTTTCTTCCCCATATCAGGGAAGTTTTCTGTCATTATTTCTTCAAATAAATTTTCTAATCCTTGCTTCTCTTCTTGTCCTTCTGGCAGCCCTATTATACATATTTTATTTGGTTTTCATTGTCCCAAAGGTCCCTTAGGCTCTCTTCCTTATTTTTATTTTTTTTTCTCTAGTTGCTGTTCAGATTGGGCTTGTTTCTGTACTTTATCTTCTAACTCACTAATTCGGTCCTCTGCTTCTTTTAGTCTACTGTTGAAGTTTCCATGGTGTTTTTGATTTTAGCTATATCACTTTTCATTTCTTCCTGATTTTTGCATAGGTTGTTGATTTTCTCATCCATCCAGTGTATGAAGTGTATGACCATTACTCTGAATTCTTTTTCTGTCATATTGCAGGCTTCCATTTCACTTATTTCCTTTTCCTGGTGAGTGCTCCTTTTCTTTCCTCTTGGGATTGTTTCATTGTCTCCCCATTCTGACTATCACCAGAAAGTTCAAATGTCAAGTTGCAGGGGCCTGGGCCATATGCAATGGGAGTTGTGCACCCCCAGGTGTCACTGAAGAACTCTGATATTAAGATGTGCAGCTTCTGTGGGTTGGTAGGAGCCATGCTCACCCTGGGTCAGAGTCTCAGGCACTTACTGTGGCCATGTGTGCGCACCTAGAATCAGGGACCCTGCCTGCACCACGTTGAAACAGAGAACATGATGGGATGTGCCAACCATCAAAGTTTCCTAGTGCATGTCAGGAGTCAGAGGCTCCCTGTGTCCATGCCAAGAATTTAGTACCAGAATTTCTGTTGATTGGTGCTATCTCACACAGAGAATCAGGTTCCCTAAGTGTGCATGTGCCAAGAATTGGAGTCACTGGCTCTTAGTGTGAATGTACTGGAATCAGTGATCCCAGGTGCACACAATGAGAAACAGTCTAGTCACTGGTGCTCATTGCTGCCTCCTGTGTGGAGATTCAGGGTCCCTGATCTGCTTTGGAGACCAGGTTGCACAGTTGCCCTGTGTTGGCACGAGGTCCACTCCTGTCCTGTGGAAAACAGCCTTCTGTGTGTGCTTGCCCTGAATCAAAGTCAGGTCACACTGCCGCTCAGTGTGGGTGTGGGGTCTGGTCACTCGGGAGTGCACTGCAGGAAGCAGACTCCCCATGTCCATGCACCCAGGTTCAAATTCAGTGCTGCCCCCCTGCGTGGGCACGGTGTCTAGTTGCGGGGAACACACTCCCCAAGTTCACATGTTCAGGTTCAAATTCAGTGCAGTTTCCCTGTTTGGGTGCCAGGTCTGGTCCTGAGAAACAAACTCACTGGGTTCGTGCCCCCAGGCTCAAATTCAGTGCTGTTTCCCTGCATGGGTGCAGGGCCCCCTCATGGACAACAATCTCCCCGAGGTTGTGCACCTAGGCTCAAATTCAGCACAGTCTCCCCATCTGGGCACAGAGCCTGGGCAAGGGCAACAAACTCCCCTGGTTCGCACGTCCAGGTTCAAATTCAGCGCAGCTTCTCTGCTAGGGTACAGGGTCTGGTCGTGGGAAACAAACTCCCTGGGTCTGCACCCGCAGGCCCAAAATTAGTGCTCTCCTCTATGGCACAGGACCCAGTCGCAGAAACCAGTCTCCCCACAAATGTGCACCCAGGCCCAAACTCAGCACAGTCTCCCCACCTGGGCACGGAGCCCAGTTGCAGGAAACAAATTCCCTGAGTTCGCACGTCCACACTCAAACTCAGCACTGTCTCCCTACCCTGCGTGGGCGTGGGTTCCGGTCCCAGAAAACAGTCTCTCCAAGGATGCCCACCCAGCCTCAAATTCAGCACAGTCTCCCCACCCGCAAAGCCTGGTCGTGGGAAACAAACTTCCCGTGTCCAACACCAAGACTCAAAGTCCGGCAGAGCTGCTGCTGCTGAGTGTGCAGAAAGCCCTATTGTGCAGCCGGGGCCTGGCAGTTCCTATGCGGCTGCCACGGGGGTGGTGGGGGTGGGGGATTGGCTTTGTGACTCAAAGTAATCTGCGGCCAGGGTGCCTGGAGTCTTGGTGTCCCTGGGTCTGCAGCTGTGGTCACAGGTCTTCTACCAGAGCGGCTATCGGATTCCGGTTTGCTACTGAGACCAGACTGGGTGGTGGTGAGGCTAGCATCCTAGTCTCAAGCAGTTCTGTTCTTCAAGATGGCGTGGTCTCTGCGCCACTGGTGTCTTCCCCAGCGTGTTTGCGGCAGCGGGGTTTTGCCATCTGAGACTGCCCAGATTGGCAGCCCCTTGAAAGACCTGCAGGATCTAACTGTCCCTATTTCACTCACACCCACACCCACACACATCCATACACTCCTCTATAGCTCCCTCACTCTCTCACACACACTCCCTCCCTACCTTCCTGTCAGTTGGCATCTTTCCGGATCCTTCAATAGGTGGTATCGCCATTTTTGTTTTTTATGCCTGTGTTCCTTCTTCCCTTTTTATTTCTTCTTCTTACAACAATCCATTTAGCATTTCTTACATCGCTGGCTTAGTGGTAATAAACTCCCTTAGCCTATTTTTTGTCTGTGAAGCTCCTGTTTCCCCTTCAATTTTGAATGATAGCCTTGCTGGATAGAGTATTCTTGGCAGCCCTGGTGAGGTTGAGACGGCCCCTGTGAGGCTGGGACAGCCCCTGTGAGGCTGGGATGGCCCCTGTGAGGGTCAGATGGCCCCTGTGAGACTAAGACAGCCCCTGGGAAGCCGAGAAAAATACCACATGATCTCACTCATTAATGGATAATGAGGACCATGATAGACTGATGAACAAAAATGGATACAGAGGCAGAGCAGCATTGAGCAGAATGTCAAACTACAGTGGGAACCCTGGGGAGTTGGGGCGGGGGGTAGGAGATCAACCGAAGGACTTATATGCATGAATATGAGAATAACTAAAGGACACAAGACACTGGGGTGTGGGGGAAGCCGGAGGAATGTCAAGGTGGGCGGGGGGGAGGAGACATGTGTAATACTCTTTGTAAAACTTTAAGAAATAAAAAAAATCAAATAGGTTTTCTATTCGTTGCCCCTCTTCTTGTCCTTCTGGAACCCCTATTACATGGATGTTGCTTTGTTTCAGCTTGTTCCCAAACTCCCTTAAACTCTCCTCCTGTTTTTAAATTTTTTTGTAATTGCTGATTGTGTTGGGTGTTATATTTGACCCTGTCTTCTCATTGATTGGTCCTCTGCTTCTTCTAGTCTACTGCTGAAACCTTCCATTTTGTCCTTTATTGTAACTATGTTATTCTTCATTTCCTTTTCAGTCCTACGTGGTGAATTTCTAATCCAGATGGTTTAGAAACCATCTTTATAACCATTAATCTGAATTATTTCTCTGATATATTGCTTACCTTTATTTCATTTAGTTTCTTTTCTGATGATTCCTTATTTTCTTTCCTTTGGTGATGGCCCACAGAAACACCAATAAGTTGGAAGCTATTACCTTGAACACATGCAGGTAGATACAAAGACTTCATTGGAGATGGAGAGTCAGTAATGAAGGTTACCTGTAAAAGCACAGCAAAGGAGGGTGATTGTTATGCAGATTAAAGCCCAAGATTTCTCTTTATAATAATCTCTAGAGAGTCATCCTCCTCTTCCTATTACAGTGAGGATAACACCTTTAAAAATGAAAATTTCCATTATAAATGTAAATGTCCTTTACCAAGGAAAACTATTACTTGGTTTTCAGATGTCCTCTAATTATCTCCAAATAATACCCCCAAATAGGTATATTTTTAGGTGGCAAACTATTCCCCCTGTTATTGGATATTTTTATAGTTTTCTACCTCTCAGTAAAGATATCAGGTTCTCTCTTCACTCATTGACTCATTTAAAGAAACAAAATATATTGAACTTGCAATCACTGATTCATTCACTCATTCAAGTAGGAACTTTTGAGTGTCTATTATGCTTTATATACTGTTCCTTTTAGCTAGTTGCTTGGAATACAAAATGAATAACTTGTTTCATCATAGAGATATTAGTCACAGCAGTTGGCCTAATTCTGACTTGAGTGATTCCATTTTCATATGCTAAATCTTTCATCTCAGTAAAGAAACTGATTACACATGACAAATTCATTTTTGCTGTTTGCAGCTAAGCTTCTGTTTTGCACCATCTTAGAGATGTATCTACTTCAGAGAAGATAAACTGATGTGAGCTCTTTGTAGGTGTTCAAATATTAAATGACTCCTAAGTTAACTCATGATTTAATATGGTGACTTGTAGGTCCCTTGGGTTTTTAGACTTTGTTGGTAAAAAGAAATATTTTGCATATTAAAGCAAATGCAAAATTCCAACTTCTTTCACCTTCAAAAGGACATCAAAATCTAAATTTATTTGTGACTATGCAGAAGGTATTTAAGTAAGTTCATCAGCCTATTATACTTAACATTTAGTTGAATCCTTTATTATTATAATGAAAATAGTCTTATCAAAATATGTGGAGAATTGCATTTTATACTTACAAAAAAGGTAGCTTCAATCATCTCATGAATTCTTCTTGGCTATTTTTAAGAAAAGGAGGTTACACAGGACCTATGATTGTACTTATAAACACATAAAACACAGATTGTGAAAGTTAAATACTGAGTTTTTGCAGTTTTGTTGAATATATTTATTCAATAAAAGGGTCATGACATGTATCTTCAGAGAAACAAAAACCCTGATATTTCATTTCAATTGTGATCAACCTTCAATAAAAGAATAAAATAAGTGTCATGAATATTTTTCATTAGAATTTCAGGCAAGAAGATGATGTAGTGGAAGCAGACTTTTTACATTTTTACAAATACCCATATAAAAACAAACAGAACAATTGGATAGGAGAAAAAAAAGTGTGGTCAGTATTTACAATGAAAATAGGTGCCAAAGATCTACCCAAGCCCCAAAATACAAGCAGGTATAAATAAATTATTAAGACCTATATGGCCTGGTTGTTATTTAGGCTTGTGTGGAAAACATCAGAGGGAAGTAACAAGACTTTTGAAAAACTTGAGAACAGAAGAATCTCAAAAATCCAACAGGTTTTTCTTGGAAAGCGCAGCAGCAAAAAAGCACAAGATTTATATGGGAAAGTAAAATAGATTATCATGATGTATCTAAGACGTATACATCTTATGCAACAGTGAATGGAGTAACATTAAAGTACTCAGGGAAAGATGTGAACCGAGCTTTCCCTTTTCAGCAAAATTGATGACTGCTAAACCCTATATGGTTTTTGCCTACTTACTGCATTCCTTGGTGCGCACCAGATACCTATGTAAATCCCAATTGCACTGAAAAGTCCAGGTACCTAAAAATGCTAATTAATATCATAAAAACATATGAAGGTAGAGTAAAATGCACTGGTAGTGTTAAATACATGGTTTAAAAAAGTCAGATTTTCTAAGATGGTAATTGTGGTGCATAATTCATTTATAATTGTTGTTTAAAAGTTAAAAACAAAACATATATAAAAACCATGGGTGGTGTTCATCACTACCACAACCGCAGCAACCAAGCGGAAGGAAGTCAGTCCTGCAGGGGTTGTCTTGGCAACGGCTGTGCCCTCCCCTAAGCTCTTTCCCAGAGCTGTTTCCTGTAAGGGTGGGGTTTGAGGCAGGAACCCGCCCTAGGAGCATGGAGGCATATCTTTCTAAAGCAATGTTCGGCAAACTCATTAGTCAACAGAGCCAAATATCAACAGTACAACGATTGAAATTTCTTTTGAGAGCCAAAATTTTTAAACTTATATATTGGTAGGTACATTCTTATTAACTTAAT
>NW_006289198.1:12231-23986 GCF_000327345.1 Myotis davidii
AGAGTGTAAGCAGTGCTTGCAGCTGGCCTTTTTGTCTTTTTCTCTGGAGGACTTCTTGGATAAGGTGGAGGAATATGTGGACACTGATTAGTGGACTGTGGCTACCAATTTGTCTAGAGGGTCAGGTAAGGAGGTTATTGTTAAGAAGGTGTGAGGAAGAAGCATGTGGATTTTCCATGAGGAAGGCTCTTAATGATTAGGTGGAGAAGAGGGCTATTTTGTGAATATTAATTCGCCTTTTCCTATGACTTATTTTTAAAATATATTTTATTGATGTTTTACAGAGAGGAAGGGAGAGGGATAGACAGTTAGAAACATCCATGGAATTAGAAACATCGATCAGCTGCCTTCTGCACACTCCCCACTGGGGATGTGCCCGCAACCAAGGTACATGCCCTTGACAGGAATCGAACCCGGGACCCTTGAGTCCGCAGGCCGATGCTTTATCCACTGAGCCAAACTGGTTAGGGCAATTAATTCCCTTTTAATGTGCACGAATTTTGTGCACTGGGCTACTAGTTAAAATCATAACTACAATAATGTGTTATGTTATACATTATATAAAAAATAGATAAACTGTAAAAAAAATAACCTAAAATGGTATTGAAAAGAAAAGCAAAAATGTAAGATTTAGGAATGCTATCAAACCTAAATTGTTATCAGTTTAAAATCATATGTTAAGTCCTGGCCGGTTTGGCTCAGGATAGCAATGTCAGCCTGCAGACTGAATGGTCCTGGGTTCCATTTTGGTCAAGGGCACATACCTGGGTTGAAGGCTCAATCCTGAGGCCCAGTCGGGGAGTATAGGGGAGGCAACCAATCAATGTCTCTCTCACACATAGATGTTTCTCTTTCTGTGTCTCTTTTGGTACCTTCCACTTTCTCTAAAAATCAATGGGGAAAAAAGTTCATGGGTCAGGATTAACAAAATAAAATAGGAGGCTAAAATGAAGATACTTTTTGTAATCCTCATCCTACATAATAAAGAGAGAATATGCAAATTGACCATCACAAAGATGGCTGCACCCACAGTGGAGGCCGAGTTCCCATAACTAGCAATCAGCAGGGACCTGAGGCTGGGCCCCACGCCCTCCCACCCAGCAGGGCTTACAGGGGACCTGAGGCCATGCCCCCCTCTCGACAGAGCTTGATGGGGGACCTCAAGGTGTGTCCCCTGCCCCGGTGGTGGGCTGGGGGACCTCAGGCCATGCTGCCATCCCTGGCACTGGGCTCACCCAGTGGGTTTTGAAAGAGTATCTCAGACCATGCCCCACGTCTCCAGCCCAGCAAGGCTTGACACTGGATCTCAGGTCACGTCTCCACCTGGCAGGGTTTGTCGGGGGACCTCAAGGTGCACCCCCCACCCCGGACCAGGCTGGTTGACCTCATGCCACACCCCTTGCCCTGGCGCCAGGCCAGGAGATCTCAGACTGTGCCTCCGTCCCAGTGGGGCTTGACAGATGACCTCCAGCTATGCCCCCTGCCTGGTGGGCTTGATGGGAGGACCTCAGGCTGCACCCCCACCCAGTGGGGCTTGACCAAAGTGGGACCCGCTGTGTCTGGATCTAGCCTAATGGGGGTGAGGCCGGCCGGGTCTGGGTCTTGCACGATTTCGAGGCACATGTGGGTGGGTGGGGACTTGACTCTGGGTTCCATGGTGTGCCCCAGACTCTGACAGGAGGAAGATTTTCATATACATTTTACTAATTTTCTTTCATCTCTGATGCTTCTATTATAGAGAAAGGGCAAATAGCAATATTAAAATATTTCCTTTAATTAATCCCTTTTAATGTGCATGAATTTTTTTGCACTGGGCTGCTAGTTATAAATACAAAGAAAAAACCCATAGAAATTATACAAAGGAATATGATGAGGTAGCAAAAGTACACTGAGGTCAAAAGTCATCAAATCACAAAAGAGAACAGAAGGATAAGACAAGGAATGATTCTATGTAAAAGTCAGAACATAATTAACAAAATGGCAATAGTAAGCCCTTACCTGTCAATAATTACTTCAAAGGTAAACAGATTAGAAAGTGAAGAAATAGTGAAAAATATTTAAATAGTAACAACAAAAAGAAAGCTGGGTAGCTATACTTACATCAGAAAAAATAGATGTTAAACTAAAAATGATAAAAAAATGACAAAGAAAGTCATTTTATAATGATAAAGGAGTTACATTAATTATAAACAGTTATGCACTCAATATCAGAGCACCTAAATATAGAAATCAAATACTACCAGAACTAACAGGAAGCATAAACAGCAATACAGTAGTAGCTGGGGAATTTAATAACCTACCCTCCACAATGTGTAGATAACCCACACTGAAAACCAATGAAAAGCACCAAATTTGAACACTATAAAGTGAGTGAAACTAACAATCATATACAGAAATTTCAACCTAACAGTAGCAGAATACACATTCTTCTCAAGCCCATATGGATAAGTCAGGTATTAGGCTCCCCCAAAGAGGTCTTCAGAAATTCAGGAAGATTGAAGTCATACCAAGTTTTTTTCTCTAACAACAATGGTATAAATTAGGAATCAATAACAGGAGAAAACTCATGAATATTTAAGAAATAAATTACTCTCTCCTAAACAACAAATGAATCAAAGAAGAAATTAAGGGGAAATTAAAAATAATAGTATCTGGAGACAAATGAAGATAGGAACAGGGCATACCAAAGTTTATGTGACGAACCAAAAGAAGTTATAAGAGAGGTGTATGTTTATAGTAGTAAAAGCATACAATCAAGAAAATAAATATCAAACAATGCAACATTCCACCTCAACAAGAAGAAACTAAGTCCAAAATTAGCAAATGAAAGGAAATAATTAAGATTACAGCAAAGAAAATAGAGAAGAGGATAACATTAAAAATGATTAACAAAACCAAGGGTTGATTCTTAAAAAGTTAAACCAAATTGAGAAACCTATATTTAGCAAGAGTAAGCAAGGAAAAAAAAAGAAGAGGACCAAAATCAACAAAATTGTAAATGAATGAGGTGATATTACAAGTGATACCACAAAAATTCATAAGAGTCAATAAACTGAAAAAATGAGAAAATATGGACAAATACTCAGAAACATAAAACCAACCAAAACTATATCGAGAAGAATAGAAAATCTAAATAGACCAATACCAAGTAAGAAGATTGAAATAATAATCACACAAAAAATAGAAAAAAAACAACACAACAAAAAACATAGAGAACTCCAGGAGCAGATGATTTTACGAGTGAAATCTGCCAAACCTTTAAAGAAGAATCAATGCCTGTCTTTTTGAAACTCTTTAAAAAAATAGTCAGAGAAGAAAAAATCCTCCTGAAGTCATTTTTTGAGGCCAGTATTATCCTGACATCAATGCCAGGTAAGATATTATAAGAAAAAGGGGAACTACAGGTAACAGAGCTCATGAATATAGATGGAGAAATTCTCAAGAAAATGCTAGCAAACTGCATTTAGCAACACAGTAGAAGGATTATATACCATGATCAAAAGGCCTTCATCTTTGGAATGAAAGATGTTTAATATAAACAAATCAATAAAGGTGATACACTATATTTATAGAATGAAAATAAAACATTATATGATCATCTCTATAGATCCAGAAAAACATTTAACGAAATTCAAAATTAATTTATGATAAATAAACCAATTAGGTATAAAATGAACATATATCAATATATTAAATGCCAAATAGGACAAGTCTACAGCTAACACATTATTCAATGGTGAAAGTTTGAAAGTCTTTTCTCTAAGATCAGAAACAAGATAAGAGAGCCCATTCTCAGCAGACTTATTCAATATAGTACAGGAAGTTCTAGCCAGAGAAAACAGGCAAGAAAAAGGAAGAAAAGACTTCAAAATTGGAAAAGAGTAAAATTATTTTCACCATTTATATTTTATAAGGAGAAAATTCTAAAGACTCCACCAGAAACAAACAAAAGAAAAACTGCTATCACTAATCAACAAGCCAGTAAATTTGCAGGATACAAAATTAATGAATGTTTCTAGGCATAATGAAGAATTATGTGAAAAAGAAATAAAGAAATAAAATTATCTCAGTTACAATATCATCAAAAGAATAAAGTAGCATTAAGCCTTTTATTTTATCGTTATTGACATGACGTATCAATCATTTGGAGAAAGACCTCTACACTGAAACGACAGTATATTGATTAAAGAAATTGAAGAATACACATATAAATGTGAAGAATTAATATTATTAAGAAGTTCATACTAGTCAAAGACATCCATAGATTCAATGCAATCCCTATTAAGATTCCAATGATACTTTTTTAGAAAAGTTTAAAAATCACTAAGATTTATATAAACTACATAAGTACCCAAACTGCCAAAATAATCTCAGGAAAGAGGGACAAAGTCAAACATTATACTTCTAATTTCAAACTATATTACCAATCTATAGTAATAAAAACAATATGGTACTGGCATAAAAACAGATACATAGATCAATGGAACAGAATCAAGAGCGCAGAAATAAAACCATGCATATGTGATCAACTAATATTTAACAAGGAAACCAGGAATACTCAATGGAGAAAACATAGTCTCTTCAATAAATGGTGCTGGTAAAATGAGATATTCACATATAAAAAAAAAATGAAACTACTTCTATGTTTTATAATTCACAAAAATTGGCTTAAAGTATACTAAAGGCTTAAATGCAATATATGAAACCATAAAGCTCCCAGAATAAAATATAGGGGAAAAGCTCCTTGAAATGGGTCTTGGACCAGATATTTTGGATACAACACCTGACGCATAAACAACATAACCTAAAATCAGTGAGTGTGATACGTCAAGCTAAAAGCCTCTGCCCAGCAAAAGAAGGAATCAACAAAATGAAAAAGCAATCTATGGAGTAGGAGGGAATAGCTGCAAATTATGTTTTTGATAGGGGTTAATATCCAGCAATAAAAAAATCAATCAATTAAAAAGTGGCAGATAATCTGAATAGTTTTCCAAATAAAATATTAAAAAATGGCCAATAGCTACTTAAAAAAGTGCTCACATCACTAACAGTGAGAAATCCAAATCACATCACCTCATGTGTGTTAGAATGACTAGGATAAAAAAAGATTAAAAAGATAACAAATGATGGTGAGGATATGGAGAAAAGGAACCCCTTGAGCATTATCAGTGAAAATGTAATTTGGTGTAGCCACTATGTGAAACAGTATAAAGGTTTCTCAAGACATTAAAAATAGAATTACCATAGGACCTGGCAATTCTACTTCTGGGCATATATCTGAAAGAAATCAAATCATCGTCCCAAAGAGATATATGCAGCTGAAAACATAGAAACAACAAAATTTGATGGATCAGTAGATGAAGAATGTGGTAGAAAGAAACAATGAAATACTATTCAACCATAAAAAAGAAGAAAACCCTGCCATTTGCAACAACTGCATGGACCTTGAGGGCATTTTGATAAATGAACAAAGAGGACGACAAAGTAAGGATCTCATTTATATGTGGAATCTACAAACAAAACATTTCATAGTAAAATAGATCAGATTTGTGGTGGCCAGAGATGGGGTGGGGGAATTAGGTGAAGGTAGTTAGAAGGTACAAACTTCCAGTTCTAAGATAAGTAAGTACTTGGGATATAATGTACAATATGATGACCATAGTTAATACTGCTTTAAGGTACATTTGCAAGTTACTGAGAGAGTAAATTATAGAAATTCTCATTACAAGGAAAAATTTTATCTATATAAGGTTATGAATGTTACCTGATTGTGATAATCCTATATAATAAAAGGCTAATATGCAAATCAACTAAATGGCAGAATGACAGATCGATATATATGCCCTGACCACCAGGGGGCAGATGCTTAATGCAGGAGCTGCCCCTTGATGGTCAGTGCACTCCCACAGGGGGAGCGCTGCTCAGCCAGAAGCCTCTCCCACCTCCGCACCAGCACTAAGGATGTCTGACTGCCAGCTTAGGCCCTGTGGGGAGGGGGCCTAAACCAGCAGTTGGACATCTCCCGAGAGCTCCCAGACTGCAGAGAATGCAGGCTGGGCTAGGGGACCCCCCCCCTTCCCCTGCCCCATGCACGGATTTTGGGCACCGGGCCTGTAGTTAGAAAATAATTTCTCCAATTTCCTTTAACATGTTTTCTGAAATACCAGCAATTTCATTCTTGCTAATAATCTGCCTTGGTAGCAGGTAAAGCTGAACTGGCTTGAGTGGTTGTGCATATCCATATCCGGTGAAGAAATAAAGTATAACAACTCTTTATACATATTTACTTATATTTTAAAAAAATGTGATTTGCCCTTTCACTATAATAGAAGTGTCAGAGAGTCAGAGATGTTAGTAAAATGTATATGAAAATCTCCCCCCTGTCAGAGTCTGGGATGTGCCATGGGACCTAGAGTCAAGCCCCCGCCCACCACTCACAGGAGCTTCAAAACGCAGGAGACCTAGAGTGGGCCAGTCCCACCCCCATTGGGTGAGAACCAAACCCAACCGGCCCCACCCCTGTCAAACCACTCCAGACGGGGGGCACAGCCTCAGGTCCCCCGCCAAGCCCACTGGGTGGGGGGGTGCAGCTTCAGGGCCCCGGCCTGGCGCTGAGGTGGGGGGCACAGCCTGAGTCCCCTGGCCCAAAGCTGGGGCTTGAGGGCATGGCCTGGGGTCTCCCTGCCTGGAGCCAGGGTGGGGGGCACAGCCTGAAGTGCCCTGTCAAGTCCAGCAAGGCTGGGGGCAAGGCCTGAGGTCCCCCATCAAGCCCTGCCAGGCGGGAGTATGGCCTCAGTTCCCTCGCCCCAGACAGACACCATGCAGCTTCAGGTCCTTGCTGTTTGGTTATGATGTTACAGCATCTTGGCTAATTTGCATATTCCTCTATTATATAGATAGATGTGCTCGGGAGGGGTCTACAGATGCATGTACACCTTAGCTTTAATGTCATTTCCTACAAAATGAGGTAAAATTATTTTCTTTCCTTAATGCTGTCTTCCTGATATGCACATATTTTTAACTCATACGCTATAGTACTGTTGACATGGTGAAGGTACAATTTAAGAAATGAAATGGACATTTATTTCTCAGAGTTAAAACCTGCTTGAAACAGAATTCACCACCTCATTTAAGGGCAATGCCCTTAAAATGATTCTTCATAATGCACTGTAAGGGTTATCTGAGGTCTTACAAATGTCCGGCTCTCTCATGGCCTCCTAACCCGTCTCTGTATGAGTAACTGTCTTAGGCAATCCGCAGAAAACAGCCTGGAATATTTTCATATTGATGACAGTCGTAGAATGCCTAAGGACTCGGAGTTATAGCTTCCCACGGGTTTTGGAAGTTAAGGAGTACTAAAAAGAAAATGTATCACTTATCTTACCAGGTGGCATATTTCACGCAGGAACGAGAAGAGGCCTTTGGGGAAGTGGGCGCTGATGGACTGGGCTCATCGGAAACCACTTGTGGCTGCAGATGTTGCTGTGAAACACTGTGATTTCAGCCCTGGCATTCTGGAGGTGCTCCAGTTCTGTCATTATGTGTGCTTACCTACTTTCCTCCCTGAAGTTTCAACGGAGTTCGTTTTTTTTGCCATACTGGAAAGAAATATAAAAAAGCTAATAAAGCCATGTCCAGTTAAAGAAACACAACAATAATGTAATGCACATTTAATGAAATTTTAAGTAAATAATAAAGTGACTATACAATTCCTTATAAAAAGTTTAATCATGTGCTTCAAATAAATCTTGACTCATGTAAAGATAATTACAAACAGACATTCTAACCAACATTAAGTATACATGGAAATTAAAAAAAATCAGAACTGTACTATTTGTGATATAATTTGGGGGGAGGAGAAATCAGGAGACAACATTATCTCAACTTCATTTTCTTCAGATAGCAAGCCTTTCTTCTAAATAGATTACCATGTTTAATTAGCACTCATGACTTTGAGGAATGTGGATGGACACACTCTTTGACTTGTTTACCCATCTCTAAAAAAATTTCTGATGCTAGTTACAAGGTTGCAGCAGTCTGAAGGTGTATTAACAAAATTTTTAAAATGTTATAATATGGTAATTGATTTTATTTCTAGATATGGAAAAATCCCCAAGATTTCAAAGAGAATTTTGATATTGCCCTGGCCTATTCTAATGAATTAAAAATTTTCTTAATAGTGGAATTACAAAGACAGTAGTGGGGGGAAAAAAGGAACAGATGTTCAGGCATAAATTTTTTAAATATTTTGAGTTGTTAATTTAGAAGATAGAAACCCATTATAATTTGGTAAAATTCCACTTATATATTTTTATTAATCTCTTTATTTGTGACATTAATGAAAACAGCAAGATTTCTATCACAATAACATTTTGCAAAAAATCATTTTTTCCTTCATGTTAACAGAAATGTGACCATCCAGAGATGGGCGTGTTGTCTGTCATTCTGCTAGTATCTTAGTCTTACTCTGTTTACTATTTTGAAAAACATATTCCTTGCTACCAAACTTCTCAGCAATGTGACAAGTGAACCCAGAAATCATGAGTTGGGGAATAATTTGGGAAGTGCTGTAACAGGATTGCCTGGAGATGATTTGAGGGGGTTTCAGAGGAAAGGTCATAGTAACAGAAGAGTGGCTTTGGACCAGAGGCAGCGTTTATCATTATTGGGTTAGTGATTAGGATGTTTGGGGGCTGAAGTGAATGTCATTACCATTCTTTCACCATTGTTAGCATAGCCAGATAGTATAAAGGGGATGCTTACTTTTTTAAAAAACCTTTTCTCATAGGAAACTTTAAATATTCTGTAAAAAATTAACAGTCGTCCATGAAGTAGATAAACACAAATGAATGAAAGATGGATTGTAGAGTTAATGAGCCAGAGGTCCAAGAGAGTAATACCTTAATCTGAGCAAGTATGTTTTAATCAGTCCTTGTCTGGTGGATGGTTTGGTAGCATCCTCGGCTGGGAATTTTGTTCCTGATGCAGACAACCCAAATCGCATTAGCTCTTCATTAGTTTCTTGCATGGCAAACCTGAAATAGATAGCAAAAACATTTCAGGATAACTGCTGCCTCACTCAACTTGATCATATCCATCCATTCTTCTACTGGGTCAGGCATTCCTCAATTCCTGAGCCAGAGTTGCTGGGTCTTCAGTGCGTCCATGTGTTGACATGCTGACTGACTGCCCATCCATTGCTTTCACACATCTAATAGGTACCACTGAATTTAATATTACGGCCTTGATATATCTAAGGCGTAATATCTAAAGCTTCCATTTTCCTATATGGATATTAAGACTCCTGCTAAAATGATTTTGGTCATATTCACAGAGCTAGACAGAGTCTGTCAAAGCACATTGAGCAAATCTGTCAGAATTTTAAGGTAAAATAAACTTCATTAATATGGTGATGTGGGAGATGATGCAATATCCACATTATGGCAGAAGATGAAAACATTAGATTTCCATTACATGCTAACAGTATATATATATTTTTTTCATTACGATTCATAACAGTAGAAAAATTACAGTTATGAAGTAGCAATGAAAATAATTTTATGGCTGGGCATCACCACAACATGAGGATCTGTATTAAAAGGGTTGTGGCATTAGGAAGGTTGAGAACCACTGAGTAGATGGTTGAGTTTTAATCCCATAAAAACCTCCTGACATCCCTGGGCTTCAGGAGGGAGGTAAACTAGATCATTCTTTTCAGCTCTGAGATATTATATGTCTCAAGAAAACAAAATTTCATTCATTTTAAATATGTATACATTTTAGACACAGAGGCCAACTTAATACACTTATTATGTCAGCTTACCAACTACAAATGATTTGAAGCAGTTTATGCTTTATAAGTGCTCCTCTAAGTTTACATTTTATATTTTACTTTGCATGTGCCTGGGTTATTATATGCACATTATGTACAGTTGAGCTTATTAATTTTAAAAAATGAATGAAACACTTCTAATTAAGTTTATATGAAAATTTAAAGGACCTAGAAGATCCAAACATTTTTGTAAAAGATGAACAAAGTAGGAGGTTGACACTGCCTGAGTTCAAGGCTTATTAGAATGGCAACGTGATTAAGGTTGTATGCACTGGCATTCAGACTGGTAAATAGATCAGTAGAAGACAATGGAAGAAATCTTTCAGATTCATTCTTACCCATATACGGTCACTTGATTCTTTGACAAAACTAGTTTAAAGGTATTTCAGTAGCTGGAAAAATTGATGTTCACATATAAAAAACTTAGGTCAGTATTTCACACCATGTACAAAAATTAACTCAAAATAACTCAAAGAGAGAGTGATGTTCAGAGGACTGATGACATGAGAGTTCCCCTTGGCCTCTTGAAGTTTCAATAATGTGAACAGCTATCATTCAACAAAGGATTCCCTGTTCAATGCACAAACACATCTGAGAGATCTGCACATTGAAACATCTAAAGGTGGGAAAGTGGGAATGAACTGGGAAGGTGAGAAGGGAGAAGAACCCAGACAAGCCAGGGATGCAGCCGAGTTCACTGAGGGGCTCACCCCTGAGAGGGGAGGAATCAGGTGGCTGGTATGCTCTCCAGCTGGGAGGAGCCAGGAGATGCAGGGAGCATCCCTGGGGAATGGGCAGTATCAGCTGCATCTGGGCCCAGTGACCTAGGCAGGGACTAGCACAGAGGCACAGCCAGAGTTGTCTGGCAATCAGCATTCCCTTAACATCTCACCCATCCTGTCGAGTTGCAGAGCACATCATCTGCAACCCAAGGACTGGTACTGCACAAACACTTTTTCTCTGAGCAAGGAGCTCGCCCTGTGATTAATCCCAGGGTTGGGTGGAGGTGCAGGGGGATGCTGTGGAGGTCTGCTGGTCGCCATTGGTCGGAGGGCAAAGCAACAAAGGAAGCTCGGGTTCCCCCAGCTTACCCCACCCGCACACACTGGTGGCTGCACTGCTGGCAGGATCTGGCTGCCGGGCACAGCTTCCACAGTGAATTCTACCAAACATTCAAAAGAGATTTGATACCTATTATTCTCAAACCCTTTCAAAGAATTGAAAAAGAAGCAATACTTCCTCACACATTTTATGAGGCCAACATAACTCTGATATCCAAACCTGGCAAGGATAACACACAAAAAAGAAAACTTTATTAAAGATGCAAAAACCCTAAACAAAATACTAGCAAATCAAATACAACAATATGTTCACACATGGTCAATCGCCATAAGCTGGGGTTCATCCCAGGGGTACAAGGATGGTTCAACATATGCAAATCAATCAATATATCTCATTAACAAAACAAAGGATAAAATCATATGACCTTTTCAGTAGATGCAGAAAAGGAATTTGATACCATACAACATCCATTTATACCTCCAACACTCAACAAAATGGGTATAGAAGGCAAGTACCTCACATAATAAAGGCCATATATGGGAAGCTCTCCCATTGCAGACACAGCTCTCATAGCCAGTTAGCCTGGAGGTCAAATCACCCCCGACAACAATCAAGGCTTAACTACAACGACTGCGCACAAAGATCACTAGGGGGTGCACCAAGAAAGCATAAAAAATGCGGAGAAAAAGAAACATGACAGAAATGGAGGATACAGAGCTGAAAACCACACTTTTAAGGTCTTTCAATAAGTTTCTAGAAACTGCCAATAAACTTAATGAGATCTACAAGAAATCTAATGAGACCCTCGATGTTGTGATAAAGAACCAACTAGAAATTAAGCATACACTGACTGAAATAAAG
>NW_006289198.1:24296-34955 GCF_000327345.1 Myotis davidii
TGAAGAACAGGAAGAAGAAGAGAAAGGTAAAGATACAAGTTATGAACAACAAATACACATCTATCCACAAGTGAATCTAAGAATCAAGTGAATAAATAATCCGATGAACAGAATGAGCTGGTGATTATAATAGAATCAGAGGCATAGAAAGGGAATGGACTGACTATTCTTGGGGGGGAAAGGGGTGTGGGAGATGCGGGAAGAGACTGGACAAAAATCGTGCATCTATGGATGAGGATAGTGGGTGGGGAGTGAGGGCAGAGGGTGGGGCGGGAACTGGAAGGAGGGGAGTTATGAGGGGAAAAAAGAGGAACAAATGTAATAATCTGAACAATAAAGATTTAATTTAAAAAAAAGGCCATATATGGACAAACCCTCAGTTAATATCATACCCTCAATGGTGAGAAACTGAAAGCTTTCCTCTAGATCAGGATGCCCCCTGGAACCACTCTCATTCAGCGTAGTGCTGGGAGTCTTAGCCAGAGCACAGTGGCAAGCAAAAGAAAGAAAAGCCATCCAAATTGGGAATTAAGAAGTAAAACGGTCATTTTTTGCAGATGACATGATTCTTTATATAGAAAACCCTAAGGACTCCTCTAAAAAACTGTTAGGAATAATGAATATTTACAGTAAAGTCAGAGGACACAAAATCAATGTACAAAAACCCACTGCATTCCTATCCCGTGGTGGGCAAACTGCGGCTCGCGAGCCACATGCGGCTCTTTGGCCCCTTGAGTGTGGCTCTTCCTAAGCCTTAGGAGTCCCCTAATTAAGTTAATAACAATGAACCTACCTATATAGTTTAAGTTTAAAAAATTTGCTTCTCAAAAGAAATTTCAATTGTTGTACTGTTGATATTTGGCTCTGTTGACTAATGAGCTTGCTGACCACTGCATATACTAACAAAAACATTTCAGAAAAAATAAATGAAAAAACATTTTTGTTTGCAATTGCAACCAAAAGAATAAAATACATAGTCATAAACTTATCAAAGGATGTGAAAAACCTATGTACTTCACTCCTGCATTCAAGGTTCTTAAAATATTGTTAGTGAAACATACACTGGTGAAACACCAGTGAAAAGAGTAAGTATTATATAGAAACAAACACATACATACACACATAAGGGAATTAGTAATGCAAAGTTAATGAAAAAAATTTGGGTCAAGCTTTAAAGGACAATATAATGTAGGGCAAAATGGAGATAGAATGGGAGAGAGAAAGAAATAGAAATAAACATTAAATTAGCACTATATTTTATTGTGAATTTAAAAGAAGCAAAGCAATTTCATTAACTTCTTATTTGTTTTTTTGCAGTTTGGTTGGTGAATATTGTAACTACAGCCCCCACAAGGTCAGCTGATACCGCCTCTGGTCTCTAGAGTTCCGGCGGCTATAATTGCACATCGGAAAACGAATGTTTATGCTTCGCAGTGTGTGTGTGGTTTTTAAATGGAGGAAAATAGAACATCTGGGGCATCAGTGGGAAGCAAAAATCAACTGCCATTTTTTATGATCAACATGCTGAGTGACTTTCCAATGAGCCACAGATCAGTGCATATGTGGACGCTGACATGCAATGTGTTAGGTACATTACAGCATCTCTGACACTAAAACTTTGCCTTATTGGAAAAAAATACATATATTGTACTGTGAAAAACATACTGAGAGGCCCAGTCAGGGTGGCCAGATACCCGCTGGTAAGCCTCAACTTTCTTCTGCCAGGGAATGTTTTTGTTTGGGCAACTAAAGGTTTAAAAATACATACATACATACATATATATACATGAATAAATTAAAAGGTTTTCCAGAATATCCCACCTAGAATATTCTGTTGGTAGTAGTTTCTCCTTCCCGCCCTTCCTTCTTATTTTTTTTTTCTCCCTCCAGCCCTTTTTGCAAGTTTAATTCCTATTCACTCTCTAACACTCTACCATTATCTCTTCCTGGAAGAGTCCCAAATCCCCAGGCTGGCTGTAGTTTTCTTTTGTTGTTTAAGTATGTTATCTCATGTTTACCACTTGATAGCATTTAGTCCACTTCATTGATTATCTGTTATGTCTTCTGTCTCCTCCACTGGGACAACCAGGACCAGTAACTATGAATTCTTCCTCATGTCCATGTATAAATCCTCCTAAACACCCAACACATACTTGATTTAAAGTATGGGGTAAAATGCCTTTTTTACCCTTAAATATCACTAAAAATATACATAGAAAATAAAATTTAAATAAATATGTAGCATACTAAATAATTAAAAAGGAAATATCAACCAGTTTCATTGGAGAATGTATGGAAATTAAAGAGCTCTTTTGTTCAAATCAATTACAGAACTAAATGCAGCCACAGAAATCAGCAAGCTGCTGAAGAAATGGGTATTGATTTAACAAAGATCGCCCAGGCCCCTCCCAGAAGCCATTAGCCAGAGTCTGCTGTAAGGTGTTCTAAAGGTAACTCCCTAGGCCAATCCTCTGCCCTCCGTACACAAACAGCTCTATTTGTGGTTTGCTCACAGGTTAAGAATAGCTAGGGAGACCAGCTCTCTACGCCAAATAAAGAATGTGTGTATGGAGTCTAGAAAGTGGGATAAAGCTACAAAGAATCAAGTTGCTGTTTGAGTCACCTGTCCCTCCACATGATGCATAGAGCACTCACTTACCCATGGCCAGGGCTTTGTAAATTGCACAGCATTTCCTACTAGAGAAGCAGGGACCTCTAAAAAGTACCCATCAGTTTCTAATACTGATAATTTATTATTGCCAATCTCTTATATATGTAAATGTTATAAACTATTACTAGATATGTGAGGAAAAGGAAAACAGATAATACGTCAAATAAATCGACTTTCAAGAAAACAGAATATAAAAAATTAGATGTAGTATATATAGTCAGAAATTCAAGAAAAGTTCATATCCATAGAACAAGAATAGTCTGCTTAAAAAAATGATTCTTCCTTTTCACCTGTTATCTTCGCTAGATCTTGCCAATTATTCTGTGACTATAACAGTGCCTAACAATGCACACACTAAGTTTCTCTGCACATCTGTGCTCTTAAATTCAAGCTCGCTAAAAGGATTCAGAAATATCACACTAAAATTTTCAATTGATAAAAGGAGGTGAAATAAAGTAACCCATTTATTAACTATTTATTAAGCATAAATCATGTGTCAAATACGTTTCTAGATTCTGAGGATGCATCAGTGGGAGAAAAAAAATCATTTCCTTCATGAAACTCATATTCTAGTGATAAAAAAGAAATTACCAGATGATGATAAGTTCAAAGAAGAAAAATATGGTAGGTAAGAAAAGGAAGAAAGGTGGTATATTTTTAATTGTGTTGTTGGAAAATACTTTTCTGATAAAATCAGATTAAACGTTGATTTGGAGGCAAAGAGTTTGTTTTGAGTTGTATGAGTTCTTTATATATTTTGGAAATTGACCCCTTATCAGATGTATCATATGTTCTCCCATAGGTGGGTTTCCTTTTCATTTTGATGATGATTTCTTTGCTGTGCAGCAGCTTTTTAGTTTGATGTAGTCCCATTTGTTTATTTTTTTTTCCTTTTTTCCCTTGCCTTAGGAGATGCATTGGCAAAAATATTGCTACGTGAGATGTCCGAGATTTTACTGCCTATATTTCCCTCTAGGATTTTTATTGGTTTCAAGTCTAACATTTAAGTTTTTATCCATTTTGAGTTTTTTCTTGTGTGTGGTGTAAGTTGGTGGTCTAGTTTCATTATTTTTTTTTTGCATGTACCTTCCCAATTTTCCCAACACCATTTATTGAAGAGAATGTTTTTACATGAGTAAAGAGGTTTTCATGCAGAACAACGAGTGAATATAAACCTGGTGACAAAAATCATGTTTTTTGGATGTTCAAAGACGAAGGAACTGAGGCGGGCAATGTGGAGTGAAGGTAAGAGCTGAGTCAGTGGGGCCGCCTAGGAAGGATTGTGCAGGACCTCCTGGCCGCTGCCTTTGAGAATCCATCGTGGTGACTCAAGAGTGGAAGCAGGGAAGCGGTCAGAAGGTTACTGCAATAACCGTGGTGTTGAAACAGGATACTCAGATTCCGGTATATTCTGGAAGCAGAGCTGACGTATGGGATGGGAGTGTGAAAGAAAGCAGGTGAGAAGTCTTGCTATTTGCTTGCCATTCCTTGAAGTACATTTCTAATTGCATACTTAATATTTTGACTACATTGGATAAAAGGAGGGGTAAGAAGATAGGGTCAAGGAAATAGCACCAAGGATAGTTAACAATTATTGAACATGCACTTGAACATGCAGTGCTAGCAAACTTCTAAATGCTTTTTGTGCATCACAAGATTAGATATTCACAAGAATTCTTTGAGCTAGATACTATTAATAACCAGTGTCAAATAAGCAAACTTGACCTTAGAGATGGTATATCCAAGCCCTAAGATGTTATACCTCGTAAATGGAGGTAGATGATAGCACCAGGCCTCCTGACTTCAGGTCCTGAACTTGGAAACAAAATGCGATCATTGGACCAACTACATTGTCACCAAGGTTACTTACTAGACACTTTACAAAGACCCTCCTGTTTAGCCATTACTGCAAGGTGAAAATGAAGAAACCAATACTCACTGAGGGTATTAAACTTACCAAAAATCAGAGAGACTTGAGACTTCAAATATTAATGATTGGTTTCTGGTTTAAAGAAATATGTGTGATATTACTTGCTGCTACAAGGACCAAAAGGAGACATTATATTTGGTAGTTTCAGCTAATGCTAGCTTATTCTTATAATCTTTTATAGCTTCATACATATTGTTTTTAATCAAATAGAAGTTTTAGCATGAAACGTTTCCTGGACTTATTTGACTAGACTTGTTTTTGGAAATTCTGGTATAAAATATTTTCTACCACACTGTGAGAATAATAGCTACTCCCAGCAACCGAGAAACCAAATTTCTAGGGAATTTTGATCTTTCTTGAAAGATAACTCATAGAGCTGTGAATGGCTTCACAGGGATCCTGTGGAAGAATTTGAACCACATCTTCCTCCTTGGAAAGAAAAAGGGCTCTAAGTTGATAAAGAGTGGAGAGAGGAAAAAAAAAAAAGTGCCATAATCCCCACCACTGGGAGCCAGTGCATAGCGTGATCAAATATCCACATCACTTCCTCCATGGGATGACATCTAGGTGTGTACACTGAGTGATCTGGCTTGTTATTCAGCAAGCGAATCACTCACTGCAAATATATATTCATTGTTTTCATGGACTCAAATATTCCCTGGGAACTCTCGCAAGCTCTGAAAGATGAGCCAATTGATAGACATTGAGTCAATGACATAGTTAACAAACTGTCATTTTGATTTTAGAGGTTACAACAGACCTCTGTATATGTTTATGCCTAGGTTTCTGAGATAGGAAGAATTCCATAGGCTGATGAGTGAGATATAGGATTGTTCAACTATTAAAAGCAGCGTACTAATTTATATTTAAGACTAACTGATGGTAAAAACTGCCACAAAATGCATCAGGCTTTGCTACTTATTTGCTGGGTGACATTAGACAAATGACTAATAATAGTGTTTGCCTCATAGGGCTGTCATGAAGATGATTAACAATGATGATGATGGTGGTGGAATAAGAGGAGCAGGAAGAAGAATAACAGAAACTACTACTACTTAGAATAGTCCATGTTATATTGTAAGTGGTAAGAGTCCTAGTTAAATATAAAAAATAAATTAATATATCATAATACTATACTATATTTAGACAAACTGTAAATATTTAAAGTAATTTTCTTCAAGACATCCTTTTTAAATTCTAGAAACTTCTATAAGGTGTAGGTTATTGACCTTCACAAATAACAAAAGTATAATCCATTGAATACCTTTTAAAACAACAATTTATTGGGAGGAAACAGAAGTAGATGCTGCGAGAGAAGTGGATAACTTTGGATGATGGCTCTGCTTGTAACTTACCCCTACATATTGCCATTAGTTGAGATTATTAAATTGTTGTTCCAGAATTTACAAAAATCTCTGCATTTGGAATATTTATGTATTTATCTCAATTAGATAGTCTTTGAGGTTGTAGCCCTTATTAACCTTGTATATTAATTTACAAAAAAATACATTGTACATTTTTATTTAAAAATAGAATACAGCCCTATCTGGTTTGGCTCAGTGGATAGAGCATCAGCCCGCAGACTGAAGGATCCTAGTTTGATTCTGGTCAAGGGCACATACCTCTGTTGCAGATGCAATCCCAGGCTAGCCCTGTTCCGGGCAGGTGTAGAAGGCAATCAACTGATGTGTCTCTCACATCCATGTTTATTTCTTCCTGTCTCTTCCCCTCCCTTCCACTCTCTCTAAAAATCAATGGAAAGATATCCTTGGGTGAGGATTAACAAAAAAGAAAAAGTAATAAAAATAGAATGCAGTGTTGGGATACAGGAATGATAAAACTGCTCATTAGTTAAAATTCTGCTTATACCTCAAATCTAACAGAAAGCCTAGTTCTGAATCTTATGGCATGTGATTGATTATGAGACTAGCAGTGCCCTCACATTGGGCCAGTCACTTTTAAACAAAGCACGATCTGGAGCCCCTTTCAGGAATAAGCTAGAAATGCAATCAGCAATTCTATCACACACGTGTCCTGATACCTGGTACCAAGATGAGCGCATGAAAGCAGGTCCTGACTTGACTTTTTTTAAAATTATTTATTTATTTATTTTAGAGAGAGAGCGAAAAAGAGAATGGGGAGGCAGGAGAGAGACGGATAGGTATTGATGTGTTGCTTGACTTCTTACATGTTTTTGATTCTTTCTATTTTGAAGTGAAGGGATAAAATTTCTGTGTTACAAACACATCAATTAAGAAATAAACAGCCTTGTGAGCATGTTCAGTGGTTGAGCATGGAGCTATGAACCAGGAGGTGATGGTTCAAATCCCAGTCAGGGCACATGCCCAGGTTGCAGGTTCGATCCCCAGTATGGGGAGTGCAAGGGACAGCCCATCAATGATTCTCTCTCATCATTGATGTTTTGATCTCTCTCACCCTGTCCCTTCCTCTCTGAAATCAATAAAAATATATTTTTTAAAAAAGAAATAAATGGCCCTTACCAGTTTGGCTCAGTGGATAGAGCATCGGCCTGTGGACTGAAGGGTCCCAGGTTTGATTCCAATCAAGGGCATGTACCTTAGTTGCGGGCACATCCCCAGTAGGGGGTGTGCAGGAGGCAGCTGATCAATGTTTCTCTCTCATCGATGTTTCTAACTCTCTATCCCTCTCTCTTCCTCTTTGTAAAAAAGTCAATAAAATATATTTTAAAAAAAGAAATAAATGGTAAAATAAGTTTTTTTAATTCATCCATATATTTCTTTTAAGTATGAGAATTTAATATATCAAAATAAATATATGATAACAATATAATAGCTTAGAAATTGAAATTAGATAATGTTCTACTTGAAAAAGTAATGTATCTATTGGGTGTTTTTAGTACATAGTATTTTAAAATGCACTCAGAATTTTCTCAAACTTTATGAATATAAATCTCTCCATATGGTTGGTAGATAGATGACAGACACACACACAATCAACTGACTGACTTTCAGTAATGGTGATGGTTTCCACTCTTTCTACATATATTTTTTTAAAGATTGATAAGCTGAACATGACTAAGATATACATAATTCTTATGGCACAGAAGCTTATAGCTGTATTTTTATCTAAAATCCCAAATATTACTCTTTACTATGGAATTCTGAGGGCATCACAGAAGTATTTTTCAAACTGTGAATTGACCCATTTATGGGTCTTGATGAAGTAAAGGGTCATGAGATCAAGTTAGAGGGGGTAGGCAACAATTTTTAAAAATAAAATATATCAGGATCAAACACAATAGCAAAGTCAGACTGCACAGCATATGTAAGTACAAGTGTTGTTTCAGGGACATTTTCTTTCCTTTATTGGCAGAAGTGTGTGCATATACACAGAGTGGCCAAACCATATTTATAGTATGCATAGTTATTTCAAACTTCAATAGTCACCACATGAGATTTTATGATTCTACTTCAAAGGTTTCTTGTGCCCTAAAAATGGTTTTCAAAATTCTCAGTTTATGCATATTTTTAGGTGAAAGTGTTATGGCCTTCATATGATGCTTATAAAAAATCTTTTTTAAAAGCTTGAGACATACTAATGCTAACGCAATTATATTTGTAGTTTTGGAATAAGATACTTTCAAATACAAAAATAGCAAATATATTAATATATATTTATATGTCTCTGTTTTACAACTAGGTGTACCATAACTAATTGCTTACATATTCCCAATTTAAATTTAGGTTCTAATCAGGTTACATACAGAGTTTACGTTTAAAGTTAAGAATCTTGAGATGGGAGATTATTTTTACATTTTCTCGAGGGACCCGGCCTAATCAGATGACTGAGGTCAGGGTCAGAGGGCAATATGGCCTCAGAGGATTGGTCAGAGACATGTAACATGCTGCCTGGAAGACGGAGAAAGGGGGCCCAGAGCCAAGAAATGTATGAGGCCACTAGAAGCAGAAACAGAGGTGGAGATGGATTATCCCCCAGAGCCTCCCAAAAAGCACAGCCTGCTGACACATTAATTTGAGCCCAGTGGAATCTGTGCTGAACTTCTCACCTACAGAACTATAAATACATTTGTAATAAAATACAAATTTTGTGTAACTTTTACAGCAGCACCTGAAATACAATACAGCCTCTTTACACTCTCACTATAGTATTTGAGAAACCAGAGAGAGGAGTTAAGGGCTTAAGTATGGCAATAGAAAATGTAGTGATAAATAAGGGATAGGAATCAATATGTTCTTTCCTTTAAGACCATATTATATCTTCTCTATAAATTTGGAATAGAAAAAAATATCCAGATTTATGAAAATTTGAGTTTAGGTGTACATGTAGGTAAACATAAATTCAGAGCTGTAGATATATGTTATAAAATGCTGTCGAAATTTGGGGTGCTTCTTTGTATGGACAAAGTTATATTCACTTTCATTACTTTACTAGAGGCCTGGTGCACAAATTCGTGCACGGGTGGGGTCCGGCCATCCTGCCCCGATTGGGGCTGATTAGGCTGGGCCAGCCGGGGGGAGGGGCCATGGCCATCCAGGGGGAGGGGCTACAGGTGGTTGGCCGTCCGGCCTTCCCTTCTCTTCCCTTCCCACAGTCAAACTCCAGGTCGAGGAGACAATTTGCATATTAGCCTTTTATTATATAGGATATTTGTCTTTGTATATGGAATATGAGTGGGTTTATCTTGTCCTTTTCATAGTAACAGCTATTTCCTTGACTGTAATTATAAAGATTTTCTTCTTTTTAAAACATTATTTTTTCACTAAATTCAAAAGAAATTGCTTCTTTTATCTCATCTGATTTGACTGAAACACTTATATTGTGAAAAGGCTGCCAGACCAGTTATCCAGAAAGAACAATGACACACTTTGCTTTTTCTCTTTTGGGAAAAATGCTTATGGAGAGAGGAGTTCCACTGTAGCAAAATTAATTGCCTCAGTGTACTGAGCAGACAGAATGAACAGCAAGTTGGGAACTTTATATATGAAATTTATATATGAATTGTATATATATGTAATTATGAAATTATGTATATGAAATTTATATATAATTCAGGTTGTTGGAAATGGTTCATGCAGACACCGAGTTTGTAAGAGTGTTAATGCATTGTATAAATATAAATGCAGAATGAACAATGTTTGCAGAAAAGTAAGTAACGTGCTGTTTGAAGGAGAATATTCCTGTCTTTAAGATGAAGTGACATTTCCTTTAATTTCTTGCATGATTTATTGATGCTTCATGGGCCATACTGAACTACATTTTTTTCTGTGATATTTATGTTGACCTTATTCCCTGTTTTTCTTTTCTAGTCTTTTGCTGTAAGATCTTCACTAATTTCTTTTCACATATAAAAAATATATAGGGATTCGTTTCACTAAACCTGCACACATACACACAGTTTTTTGATTGCTAGTTTGGTTGGCTATACATTTTTTAACATTTTCACAACATTTTAAAGAAAATTTAACATCATTTTCTATCGTCACATGTTGGTGATTGCAAGTCATGCCAATGACTTGTATTCATTTGCAGGTAATCAGTTTCATCTTCCTAGAAGTAATATCATTGTCAATGGAGTTCTGAAATATGAAGGTGGATATTATTTTTCATTCCTTCTGTTTATAATGAAGTAGATTTGTTCAGTTTGAAAGCGTACATTGCTAAAATGTTTTAGATTAGGAAAATCCTTCCTGTCACATTGCTAATAATTGTCTCTTTCTCTCCTTCCAGACCTCCTGTGGATGAATGCTCCATATCTCTTCATGTTATTCATTGTTTTCCTGTCTTGAATTTTAGGAATTTTTCTCAATGAACTTTGTGATTAATAATTAGACATATAGCTGTGTTTATCCCATTATTTTGCCAGTCTATGAAAGTTTGGTTTTGTAACTTTATCTTTACCAATAAATCTTTGCAGTGCTTTACTCCTTGTTTCATAGAAATAATGACTTTTCATATCTCTCTGATCATACTAAGGTTTTCAAGTTATTTTATATCTCCTGATTCAGTTTTTCATTTTGTACATCTTGCTCCTTTTTTCCAAATAGGTGATTTTTCC
>NW_006289198.1:34990-51049 GCF_000327345.1 Myotis davidii
TGTTAGATGATCGGTTGTTTGACACATTCTTGAATGAAGAGTCAGGCAGAAGAGGTACTTGGTATGTATTTTCTTTGCAGCTATGCAGTCCTATTTTCCCAGTAGCTTCCCTCCCTAGATGAGCATAAGCAGCCCTGTCTATTAAAGAGCATATGTAAGGATAACCAGGGAACTTACATGCACAGCCCATGGACACAGACAATGGTGTGACAAGGCTTGGAAGGGGCAGATGCAGGGAAGAGGGGGTTGATGGGGAAAAATAACAATAAGAATCACAAAACAAAGTGGACAACTGTAATACTTTCAACAATAAAGACAAGTTAAAAAAGAACTTATGTGTAAGTTAGCAGTACATGCCAACTAATTGGTTTTGCTCTAGTGTGTTACGTAGCAGACATAGAAGGCACCCACCAATTTCCAAATGAAGAAGGTGTAGTATGTCAGCAAATTTCTTTTATGGATAGAAAGCTCTCTTTTTTCTATTTGTGTTTACAGTGGGGGCTTGACTTACAAGTTTAATTCGTTCCGTGACGGAGCTCGTAACTCAAATTACTCGTATGTCAAATCAAAAAGTGAACGAGTGAGACACGTGATGCTGGGCTGATGTTGTGGCATTCACTGTGACGTTCGCTGCGCCAACTAGCAGTGGGGTATCTGAAGCTGGCTCGTAACCTGAATTTTAGCTTGCAACTCAAAGCAAAAAATCGGCCAAGAGACGGCTCACTCGTATTTCAAAAAACTCGTTAGTCAGGACACTCGTAAGTCAAGGCCCCTCTGTACTTGGAAAACCTAGATATGCTCTCCTATTCTTCAGATCCTAATACCAACACATGTGAACTTTTTTACAGAGAAAATGTTAATAGAAGAGTAAAGTAGACACAGATAAGATATGTTTAAAAGGTAAAACTTGGGGCATCATAAGAACTTATTTTCCTTTTTGGCTTGTGTTCCAGCTTATGTTGTGTGTTTTGCTTTGATGATTTTGCTTTCCTTTCAATCTAATCACATTTGTATTCTATATTCCAGAAATTCTTTAATATTCTGGCTCACTGCTGGTACCTAGTCACATCATGAAGACATTCTATCATAGGAAAAGTTTAGTATACTATTATTTAATCTTTTCAGAATCTCCCTAAGGAAATTTTTAAAATTATTTTTATTTAGTAATGAAACTGAGGACCAGATAAATGCCTATGGTTTATAGTTTTTGATGGATTGAGCTATGATTTGACCTCAGATTCTCCATCTCCATAAGCAGATCTCTCATCTATAACCAGGGATAACCTGGCATTCCATTCTATTCCAATCAGTTCCAGTAAGTTTAGCAAAAGGTATTTTAAATGCTTATAATGTGACAGCGCTATACAAGCTCTAAAAAAACAGAGATGACTAAGATGAGGAGCCCACCTCAATCAATTACAGTTTTGTTGTGGAATTTAATAAAGATGGAGAATAAGGGAATCAAAGATCAAACTTACTAAACAATTTTGCCTAAGATTGTTCTGGTATAGGCCAATTAAAAAGCAAATGTAAATTAAGGGCTATTCACTGTACATGCTTTCATTTCATGATAAAATTTATAAAATACTGAATATTTGAAGGAATATGCAAATAATATAAACATATATATGTACACACATTATAAGGATTAAAATGTTAGCCTATTTTCTCCTCGTTGGAGTCAATTTCTAAAATGGAGGCAAGTGAAATAACAAGGAGTGTTATTCATAAGTAAAATTCATAAAAATGTATCTAGGAAAGCAGTGCTGCTGCCTAATGTTTAATTTATATCTTGCCTCAGTTTGAGTGAAAATATTTTCAAATTCCATGATATGTGAGATATTAGAGCACATATCTGCCTGTCTTTACTTTTGGCACTACTGAAATAGAAGAAGACTTGTCCCAAGATACATAAATATAGAGGCATGGCCAAGCCTCCCCCATAAATTACTTCTCCTAATCTCTGTTGTTAATAGAGGGGGAAGATGGGAGATCTGTTAGTGACTAATTTCTTGGAGAGAAACTTTTCCTTTGATGCTATGGGGATGCAATATCTCTTTCCATTATTATGATTCCTTCAAAAAACCACTTAGGATAATGTGGCGAGACAAGAATGCAGCAAATGGAACCTGAAGAGATTTTTCTTACATGTAACCAAATTTGATTCATTAAAGCCCAAATAGGAGGATATTTAATAAAATCAATGAGGTTATTTTGGTTGTTGACAGTTGAAAGAATACTACTGATCTTTTCCCCTACCATCAGAATTTATGCAGGAAACAGACTTCTATAATGCTTGAAGAAGTCTCATTTTCCCCTTATTCCACTCTATTTCCAAAGTTAATTAGGTGGCTGAGAAAAGTGAGATACCATTACTGACCAAAGTAGCATTTTTAATGGAATCTAATGCTGATTAAGGGACAGAACAATACTAAGAGATGCATTTACATTCCCTATAAATACTGAGGACCTTAGGAAGAAAAAAAAAAGTCTTCTGCAATGTATGTGCACAAATCACACTTCAGGAGAAAATCAGTATATTA
Organism: Myotis davidii; assembly: GCF_000327345.1. NCBI lineage: Eukaryota > Metazoa > Chordata > Mammalia > Chiroptera > Vespertilionidae > Myotis > Myotis davidii. The sequence continues at coordinate 37,534 of NW_006289198.1, forward strand.
GTCAAACACCATACACATAGTGGTTACAGACAGGATTCACCAAGGATGCTAAGAGCAGAAGGTAAAAATTTGAGCAGAAAGACGACATTGTCATAGTTTCTAAGTATCTACCATAAGATATTTATTAACTAGAAATGGAAAGGTAGTAACCCTGCAAATATCATTTCAACCAAGTGATCAAAGTTAATGTCACCAGTAAAAACACATATTGGCATCATTTTGAGTGAGTTCTATTGTTACTTCTGTGGTATTTATGACAAACACTCATAAACTCAGTCCAATTATGAGAAAACATTAGACAAACCCAAATTAACAACCTTAAAAATAATTATTAGTACTAGTCATAAGCGTCAAGGTCATAAAAAAATAAGGAAAGACTAAGGAACTGTTGCATATTGTAAGAGACCAAGGAAGAAAACAAAGAACAACAACAAAAAGCAATATTTGGTCCCTGATTGGATTCCAAAATGAAAAGGGGACATTAGTGAGAAAATGGGTGAAATTTGAATGTGATCTGTACTTTAATATTATTGAATCAATGTCAATTTATTGGTATTGATCACTTTACTATGGAATCTCAGATGTTAACCTTAGCAGAAGCTGATAAGAGATGTACAGGAACCTCCGCACTATTTGTACATCTTGTAAGTCTAACATTATTTCAAAATTAAAGGTAAAAAGTCATTTCAGAGAACCTATTTTCTCTATCCAACTTCTAAAATTTCACTGATAGAAAAAGACTAGGTTTAGGGGCTGCTGTGTAGTTCTACCAGGAAATATAAATTTAGGAAGAAGATGAAGTCTACACAGAAAGAGGGCAAGGAAAACCTGGGGAGGTGTGAAGGTTTTTACATTCAGGGATATGTCGGCAGCAATGGAAGGTGGCGTCCTGGAAAATCACATAGAGCTCCCAGGCGTGGAGATAGCATGAGATGAGGTAGAACATGGTGAAAGCATATGTAAAGATGGTGAGTTTCAGCCCTAGCTGGTTTTGCTCAATGGATTGAGCGTCGGCCTGCAGAGTAAAGGGTCCTGGGTTTGATTCCGATCAACAGCACATGCCCGGGTTGTGGGCTCCATCTCCATGTAGGGGGCATGCAGGAGGCAGTTGATCAATGATTCTCTCTCATCACTGATGTTTCTCTCTCTCCCTTTTCCTTCCTCTCTGAAATCAATAAAAATAAAATAAAAAATAAAGAGGCAGACCAATCACTTTTTAAATCCTTGATCTTCTAACTGGTAACTATCTGACCAATGTAACTATCATCTCCTCCTCCTCCTCCTCCTCTTCTCTCTCTCTCTCTCTCTCTCTCTCTCGATAACAATATAGGTCTTGCAGGTTTCCCAGATATTACTGAAATAAATTAAGTTATATAAAAATAAGAGCGAATAACCACATGTCTATTTAAAGCCATAGCACAGTATTACATTCAGAGGCTCACCCTTGATAAACCAGGTGAAGAATTTTAAAAGAAGGGAAAACTCATCTTTTCATCTACCAACATGTATGTGTTTAGTTTCTTTAGGTTTTATGGTTATATATTTTGACATTTGTGATTTTAGTGTATCATTTTTATCTTGCATTTTTCACATTGCTATATATGAATTTTTTCATGTTATTACATTATATTTAAAATGAGAATTAAATTGCTACTATTGAGCATTTGAGTGGATTCTATTTTTTTAACTATTGTAAACCATGAATATTGCCTTTACTGTCATTCATTTACTTGGAGTATTCCTTTTAAAAGGACTGTGCATTGACATTTGTAGTTTTATAAACTGAATCGTTAAAAACGACCTTTTCAGAAGTTTTTCTTACTTTACCTCTTATTTTATAAATATTTGAACACTTGAATCTTAAATCACTGAATTTCCTTAACAGCAGTATTAGAAGTACTTATCATTCAGTGTCAAAGCAAGCACATTGGCATGATCTTTGCTTCTAATATAGGACTGCAACCCTGGGGCAGAAAAATGGATAATCACACTGTTTAGATATAAGAAACATGGCTAGTGCTATGCCGTGCTACTTCTCAGTATTATTCATCATGGCATGATGCCTCAGGGAAAAATAACTGCCAATGATTCTTACTATTGTTCTATTAGCACGCTTTAGTGCAGGTTGCCAGTACTGACGGTAGGCCAGAATGCAGAGTAGCTGAGGCCTTTTAAATACTATGCAGCAGCCCACCACAGTGTGTCCACTTCCCAGGGTCTGTACGATGCAAATTTTCTATCAGTTCTTTGGATTTTGAGCAGTGACAGCTGTGCTTGGCCGTTCTTCTTGATCCTTAGGTTCTGAAGATTTCTGGCTTATAATTATTCACAAAGATGTCCCACCATAGCCTGAATTCCAATTTTATGTTCTACAGATTGTGTTTACTTTTGTAATTTCTGATTTATGATGATCCTATTAGTATCTTTTTTTGTAGTCTGTTCTCATGCTCTGCTTCCTTGTTCAGCTGTTAGAACATGATTCTATCCTCGATCCAGGATAAAAATATAAATTATATGGGTATAATGAGGATTGGTTACTTTAATTGTATGCACAAACCACCTTTCTTATCCATCCACACCTGGGCACTTGAGTTGCTTTCACCTTTTAGCTATTGTGAATAATGCTCTGTGAACCTTCATTTACAAATATCTGAGCCCCTGCTTTCAATTTTTTGAATATATCCCCAGAAGTAGAATTACTGGATCATATGATAATTCTACTTAAAATTTTTGAGGGATCACCACACTGCACTGTGTTTCTGAGCTACTACACAGTTTGACATTTCCACCAATAGTATACAAGGATTCAAAATTCTCCATAAAGTTGCCAATAACCAACACTATTTACTTTTTAAAAAATATCAGCCATTCTAATGGGAGTGACGGAGTATTTCATTAGAGTTTTCATTTCATTTCCCTAATTATTTATGTTGTTAAGGATTTTTCCATGTCGTTATTGGGCATTTGTATATCTTCTTTGGAAAAATGTCTATTCAAGTTATTTACCCATTTTTAATTTGGTTGTTTATTGTTTTCTTCTCAACTCTAGTTTTAATAATGGCAGTTTAAAGTATGAATCAAAAGATGATGATGAGAAGAGACAAGAGAGCTGTGATAAAGAACTTTGGCCTTAATTCAATACCTTAGGCTGTATCTAGATATTGTACATGTGTTAATAGAGAGGGTAATGTAAACCAGATGTTATTCCATAGGGATTATTATATAATAATTAAAATAATGGGTTACAAAGACTCCACAGGTTGTGGGGAAATGAAAACATCTGCAAGCCCCAACCCCTAATCGGAGCAGATGTCTCTTGCCCAAGGGGTATGAAGTAACGACTTCACTTATGCCATCTGTCTGAATAAGCATTTCAAACAATTAATAGAGAAGGCATTTGAAGGGCTGAGACATTTGTTAATTCTAAAACCAGGAATGAGACTGTGATGTGCCCAGTTATAAAACCACACCGATCCCAGTCATCGATGGTGAACATGGGGTGGGATCCACTTCTGCTGCCCTTTCTGACACCTTCCATGGAGCTGAAGTGGCAAAAAAGCAAATCGATAGATAAACTAGGTCTGTGGTGACAAATTTTACTTCCTTGACAGCACTGTATGTTTTCAATGATCACCAAGATCAGAGCAAGTCACATCCTTTATGGTAAAATAAAGCTCTAATTCATGGGGTAAGATTGGTGTTGAATTCAGAAAGCCAGGTAAGTACTATATCTTTGATTCTTTATTGTAATACCAGAGGCCTGGTGCACAAAATCTGTGCACTGGGGGGCGGGGCGGTCCCCTCAGCCCAGCCTGTGCCCTCTTGCAGTCCAGGAGCTCTCGGGGGATGTCTGACTGATGGCTTGGGCCCACTCCCTGTCAGTTGGATATCTTTAGTGCTGCCCTGGAGGCAGCAGAGGCTCCTGCCACCACCTCTGTGCTCACCAGCTGTGAGCACAACTCAGGGCTTCTGTGGGAGCACACTGACCACCAGGTGACAGCTCCTGTGTTGAGCGTCTGCCCTCTGGTGGTCAGTGTGCATCATAGCAACTGGTGCCATTTGGTTGATTTGCATATTAGCCTTTTATTATATAGGATTGTTCACACCTCTAGGTACTGCTCACTAGCCCTCTCCTGCATTCTGTTCGCTGCAGGCATACGGAAACACGGCTCCTCTGCCTGTGCTGTTTCACACCACGCCCATGTATGGGCTGGTGTCCACCTCAAATGACTTCTACTTTGAAAAACTGACAAACCTTTCTTATCCTTCAGGTACCAGCTCAAGGCTCTTCCTCTCAGTAACATATTACTTTATCACCCAGGAGAGGTGATAATGCCATCTTAGCATCCTCACGCTTCCTAATATGCATCAATACTGCAGCATTTTTCTCACTGACTTGTTCACTGTAAAATGCTGACTCCCATATCAGAGTGAGATTTCCTGAGGAAACAGATTGGATGCTACTCACATTTGTAGGCCTAGTTTCAGAAAGTAAAACTTTAAAAAAGTCTGTGTTAATGAATAAGAACGTATGTTGGAAATTCTATTGACAAAATGAGAGTTTGTTCCAAAATCTGATTTATTGCCTTGGATTGTTGCTCAGTGGGTAGAGCCTGGGCCTTGCACACTGAAGAGTCACCAGTTTGATTCCCAGTCAAAGGCACGTACCTGAGTTGCAGCTTTGATCCCCAGCCCTGGCCAGGGCCCATGCAGGAGGCAACCAATTAATGTGTTTCTTCCACATCAATTCTCTCTCTCTCTCTCCACCCCAGCCCCTATCCCTTCCACTTTCTCTAAAAATCAATGCAAAAAATATACTCAGGTCCGGATTAACAACAAAAATAAACTGATTTTGATTACTGTAAGACTTTAATTCCTTTTTGCTTTAATGAAAAGTTAAGGATAAGTTTATTCTGATTTTTTAAGCACATAGCAAAAATAAACTTCAATTTAAAAAAAAATTAACAGAGATGCTAAGATTGTAAATCTGATTCTTTGGGTTTCGGATTGGTGTTTATTAAATAGGATTCCTGGAATCTGCAATTTAACTTTGAACCTGGAAATGTGTGAGATTAAGAAATGTTGTCCTATCCATCCCCATATCTCTGGGTCTAAAAGTGGTAAAAATAAATAAATGAATAAATGCATCCTAGTAATAAAGGTGCTAATCTAATTTCTTAATGTCATTAACTAGTCTCAATCATACAAAATGGAAAAATCTAACATCACCATGTCTGTTTGCTGTGCAGCTACAGGCTTATACTGTTTCTCTCTCAGCCCTATTCAGACTTCCTGGAATGGAAACACAGGATGGAATGACATGCTATAAGGAAAGCTTGCCCATCACCGGCAGCACAGGGAAACATGGATGTGGTTTTGTTAGAGATCTATCTCTCACTCCATCATCTATCTAATGTGTGCTTTGGTGTAGAGCTATATATAATGTATCCGTATATTAGCAATCTGTTTACCTATCTATTTATTATTGCACTTTGACATCTACCTTTGCCAAAACAGCGAAGAGTGCCTTTTTTTAATATTATCCCAAACATTTGCCATCCATCTTTTTATATCTCTTTGCTGCATCCCCGCACTGCCTCCTCCCTACTTCCTTGCCCCAGTAATTCTCTGACCAGTGAGTCTTTGCTCATGGCAGCCCTAATGATGCCACTTCTGGGAAGAAGTGCTTGGGGGGAATTGTCCGCCTGCTTGCTTACCCAAAAAGAACGGTGCTTTTGCATCCTCTTTGCTGTCGGGCCCCTTAGTGCATCTATCCTAGCCCCGCTGATGGATGGTTTCCTGTCTGTAATCACTAACACAGTGTCTTTCAGTCTGGGTTCTTGCATTTTAACTCACTTTGTCTCACTGCCCTGTCCTCTTAATGTAAATGCTTGTCTCCTTGCCTCTCAGTCTAATAGCTCATTTCTTCTTCTCCCCTATTACCCAGCATTGTTTCTCTATCATATCACTTGCAATTTCTTGGATGACATATTTTACTTTAGATCATAGCTCATTTAGTCTTTTCTCCTGCTGGTATGCTAATAGCATCTCAAGCTAATCATTAATTTCCACCCTGTGGTTTCAGTAATTCCTTCCATGCTAAATCTTGCATAGAAAAATTATTTTAGAGTTGGCACCTTCACTTCGTCTAAGGGAAAAAGTGAGCCAGAAGATGCCTAGATATAAAAACTCAAGCTTCACAAGAGAGGGACATGTATAAAATGTTAATGCCTGAAGAATCTTCAGAGATCAAATTCAAGTTCCTCATTTTTAATGATGGAAAACAAGAACAACAACACAAAACTGAGGCCCATGGAGTTTAAAAGACTTGCAGGTCACACTTGCTGTTACATGAGATTTCTTAGTTTGAAAAGCAGGCCTGTGGATAGCTTCTACTTGGAGTGCCTCAGGCTAAAGAACTAGCAATTGGCTCCAGGCTGAGTTCTTAGCCAGACCCTTGTCTCTTCCCATCCTGGGCTCACCATGGATTTCTCCCTAGATGTGCATCTTCAGACAGTAAAGCCTGTTCAGTCCCCTACACACAGTACCTCCCCACCCCAAGCAGCTGCTCCTCCTGTGCTGTGACCTAGTTTGAGAGAAAAAATAGGGGAGAAAAGCATCAGACCTGGAAGCTGTCCAGGTGAGTAGGCCAGGAGGTCCCAGAGCACTGGGTCACGAGAACGTGTTCTAGCAGGAGACACAGACACAGTTCTGGACACTGAGTTTTTCACTCTACACACACACACACACACTGATATTTTATGTTATCTTTCATATTTAAGTTCAGGACACTAAAATGCTGATAGAAGCTCTATGTTGGTTGAAGTAAAACTGTCAGCTAATGATAAGAGAATGGGCAGTAAAGACTAATACATTTAGTTGGGGGTCTTCTAAATATTAGTATCTATAAATCTATTTTATCGGGTTATTGTGTCTATAGAAGGGTCCACCAACCTCATGCCTGGGGTATAGATATGTGTCTACTAGTGTTCTAGAAGTTCAACCATATACAAGAGGCCTCAGAATCCCACCATTCCTGAATTTCCCTGAACACTGGTTTTTGGAAGCAGCTCTCCTGCAGCGCCCAGTGTCCCTGAGAACGACTCTCCAGTTCAATGTTTCCAGTTTCCTGGTAAAAACCAAAGTCTTGGACAAGGAGTCACCAGGACGCGTGAGCAGTCACCTAGTGGAGTACCTGCTCCTTACAGTGCTGTTTACAGCTCTCTCTGATTTTAACTCCCACATAACACACAATCCTCGCCTCCACTCTTACACCTCACCCCTAACATCAGTACCTCTCACTCCCAAGTCTGGTCAGGGTTCTGCACTAACTTGCTTTTCATTATCCTTTGCAGGCACCTTTGACAATCAACTTCCAGAATTTACTAATGCCTCACCCACATTCCATCATGAGAAAATGTGTTAACATCTTTTATCAACTGGAGTGTCCACTCCTGTTCTCCATGTCATTGTAAATTTACAATCAACAATCTTTTCCTTTTATTTTACTTCAGGGCCAGAAGGAAGTGAATCTGGGTTCCGCTGTTGGCTGGAGGATGTTCTGAGGGGTGGTGAGATGCAGAGGACTTGTTATCTGTGGCCCATTATTACGTGGCTTACAAAAACACTGAAAAGCTAGCTAAGCAGCTCAGCTCTCCCTTAATTCCCCAAACAGCACAGAGGAACTAAACCACTGAGGTAGATGCTGACTCTGTGATGTGTGGAATGCTAGCTAATTAATTAATTAATTACCATCATGATTGCTGACCCCAGACTGTGTTTGTCATAAACTGGATCAACACAGTGTTCGCTCCACTTCGAATTGGCCAAGAAACTAGGTTCCTGACATTGGATTTCTGATGCAGCTCACCCAGAAAAAAAAATATGATTATGGTCATGTTTGCCAGTAATGTGGTTTGGTTTAATGTAGATAATATGCAGAATATGAACTAACGGAAACTTGGAAGTACAGCTTTCAGCTTTCTGTCCATTGATATGCAGTAAAGAACATTGCAAAGAAATTGTAGTGGAGTTGAGTGAGTGTATAAAAGTATCTTCTGCCCTAGCCGGTTTGGCTCAGTGGATAGAGTGTCGGCCTGTGGACTGAAGGGTCCAGGGTTCGAGGGTTCGATTCCAGTCAAGGGCACATGGCTGGATTATGGGCTCCATCTCCAGTAGGGGGTGAGCAGAAGGCAGCCAATCAATGATTCTGTCTCATCACTAATGTTTCTATCTCTCTCCCTTCCTCTCTGAAATCAATAAAAATATATTTAAAAAACAATAAAAATATCTTCCACATCTATGTTTAACTGAAATTCCCTTACCATACACTTCTGATGGATTTATATGTGTATACATCAGTTCTTCTCAGTTGGGAGCAATTTTGCCATTTTTGGGCATTTGCATACACATAATTTTTGAGTGGCACAGCCAGGGTTTTATACTGGCATCTAAGGGGCAGAAGCAAACAATGCTGCTAACTATCCTACAATGCACAGGAGAGCCTTCCAACAAAAAAGATCATTCCATTCAAAATAGTAATAGTTAAGAAACTCTAATATATGTGAATAAATAAAAGTAAATAACTCATAAGTACAATTATCTCTGAGGAAGAGAAGCAAGGTCTAAATTTAAGAATGGTGCTTAAGGGTACTTTAGCAATTATTTTATTTATCTTTAGAAAGGGAATGCATAATGGTATTAAAACCAATGAAATAATAATCAAATGAAAATATCTGAGAAGGATATAAGGGACTTGGAAACAAAAGAAATATTCAAAACTGAATATTTGTTTTTTTTCTTTAAAGGTATATCTAATCTAATAAAAGAGAAACATGCTAATTGATTGTACCTATGCTACATCCACAAGCCACAAACCATGCCCACCAGCCAATAAGGAGCAAATTAACCCAACTAAGATGGTGGTGGCCATGAAGCTGGAGCCAGCAGAAGGCTTGGATTGCCCCTGGCAATGGAGGAAGCCAAGCTTCCTGCCTGCCCTGCCAGCCCTAAGCTCTGCTCAAGGCTACAAAGTTTCAATTATAGAAAATAAATAAATTCCAGATATCTGCTTCCAGCCCGAAAACGGCCATCAGCCCCTCACCCAGGCTGGCCAAATCCCCATGGGGTGAGGGTCCCTGCTGGGGGCCTCATCATGACATGCACTGACCATCAGGGTCAGTGTGCTCAATGCAAGAGCTTCCCCCTGGTAGTCAGTGTACTCCCATAGGGGGAGCTCTGCTCAGCCACAAGCCAAGCTGATGGCTGCCAGCACAGCACGGGTGCAGGAGCCTCCCCTGCCTCCTCAGCAGCACTAAGGATGTCCGACTGCAGCTCAGGCCTGTTCCCTGCTGATGAGTGGACATACTCCAATGGCTCCTGGGCTGCCATAGGGATGTCTGACTGTCAGCTTTGGCCCGATCGCCCAGGTAGCAGGCCTAAGCCATCAGGTGGTCATCCCCAAGGGGTCCCAGACTGCGAGAGATTGATTTTTTACAGAGAGGAAGAGAGAGGGATAGAGAGTTAGAAACATCGATGAGAGAGAAACATTGATCAGCTGCCTCCTGCACACTCCCTACTGTGTATGTGCCTGCAACCAAGGCACATACCCTTGACCAGAATTGAACCTGGGACCCTTGAGTCCGCAGGCCAATGCTCTATCCATTGAGCCAAACAAGTTAGGGCAAATATATATATATTTCAATCACTATAAGTCCACACTATCATTTTAGCAATAAATCAAAGTGCCTTCTTTAACTCCTATTTCTTCCTCATCCTCCACATCTAATCGATGATGAAATCCAATGTATTCTAATGGCAACAATGTTTTCTAAACCATCATTCCCTTCTCATCTCACTGGTAATTTTAATTTTTGTGATCTTTTTATTTTTTGCCTGGATCATGTCAACAGTCTCATTGCTATCTCCCTACCTTCAACATTCTCACTCTCCATGTAATTTTTAGGTCATTTACAATTTCATTCTTTGGTGCCATCATTCACAATCTATCCTAACAATATAGAGATTCAACACAATTCCCATCAAGATACCAACGGCATACCTCATAGAACTAGAATAAATATTCCAAAAATATATATATGGAACCTCAAATGACCCCAAATATCCAAGGCAACCTTTATAGAAAAAAAAATGGAGGTATTACACTTCCTGATATCAAATAATGCTATAACTGTGAGAAACTGATATAAGGTTAAGCCTCGGACTGACCTGTTGGCAAAGTCACAAACAAGTCCCAGCTTAGAGGGCACAGTCCTCTTAGCATAATTAGGCTTCACCTTATAACACTCCCTAGATCTTATCTGGGAAGCTAATGGGCTGAGGGAAGTTCAGGAAGTGTAACTATGGTCAAAACAAGTGAAACTCATGAGAACTATGTAACTATGGTAACCACTACCTTGTGTACCTCTGACTATACAAGTTTGGTACGGCCTGAGCACTGGTGGTAGTATTTCCTCTTGTTTCCTCTTGAGTTGGACTTACCTGCCTGGCCCCCAATATTCCCTTTTCTCTTTCATTTGTGTGAGGCTTCTCTTCCAGATACTGAACTCTGAACCACACAGGACGTGGAGGGAAACATTTACAATATATAACCCTACAGTAATTAAAATGGCATGGTGCTGACATACAGATCAATGGAATGGAATAAAAATCTCAGAAATAAACCTACACATATGTGGTAAATTAATCAATGATAAAGGAAGCAGAACATAAAATAGGCTATTCAATAAATGGTGTTGGGAAAGTTAGAATGACACATGCAAAAAAAGAAATGAAGCTAGGCCACCTTCTTATAGCATACATAAGAATAAACTCAAAATTAATTAAAGGCCTAGCCTTAGCTGGTTTGGCTCAGTGCATAGAGTTTTGGCCTGCAGAACAAAGGGTCCCAGGTTCAATTCTGGTCAAGGCACGTACCTTGTTTGCAGGCTCCTGCCTGGCTTGGACCCTGATGTAGGCTCCTTGCAGGAGGCAACCAATCAATGTGTTTCTCTCACATCGATGTTTCTGTCTTTCACTCTCTCTTCCACTTTCTAAAAATCAATAGAAAAATATTCGCGGGTGAGGATTAACAACAACAACAAAAAAATTAATTAAAGGTCTAAATGTACAACCTGAAACTGTAAATATCCTAGAAGAAAATACAGGCAGTAAAATCTCTGACACTGCTATTAGTGATATTTTAAAATATATCTGCTCAGTCAAGGGAATCAAAAGGACGAATAAACAAATGGGACTACATCAAACTAAAAATGTTTTTGCACAGCAAAAAAAAAAAAAATCAACAAAACAAAAAGACAACCTACTGATTGGAAGATCTTTGCCAATGATGCATTTGATAAGGTGTTAGTATCCAAAATTTATATGAAAAAATACCTCATATAACTTAACACCAAAAACCCCTAAACAATTTATCTTAAATATGGACAAAAGACCTCAAAAGACATTTCACATTTCATACAGATGTATGAAAATATATCCAATGTCACTAATCATCAAATAAATACCAACTACAACCACAATGAGATATCACCTTAAACTTGTCAGAATGGCTATCAATAAATCAACAAACAACAGTGCATGAGGGTTCCCTTTTCCCCACATCATTGCCAACCCTTATTGTAAATTAAAAATGGAACTACCTTATAACCAGAAATTCCACTTCTGGGTATTTATCTGAAGAAATCCAAAGCACTAATCTGAATATATATATGCACTCCTATATCCATTGCCCTGTTATTTACAACTAGATGCCCAGTGCATGAAAATTCATGCACTCGGGGACTGGGTTCCTCAGCCTGGCCTGCACCCTCTACAGTCCAGAAGCCCTCAGGGGATGTCTGACTGAAGGTTTAGGCCCACTCCCACAGGGAGTGAGCTAAAGCCGCAGTCTGGCCTTCCTCGGTGGGAGGTGAATGGGCAGGCTGATCAGGTGATGGCCAGCTGGCCCTGCCCCCTTCTTTGCCCCCTCCACCCTCCTGATCACCCCTCTGCTGCTGCTGGTTGACGCTGCCCTCCCGATCGCCATCCCCTCCCTCTGCCTGCTGGCATGTGCCTTGTCTCTCCTGGAGCCGCCTGCTCAACAGCCCCACCCCCCACCAACCATTCAATCCCCTATTTGGTTGATTTGCATATTATGCTTTTATTATATAGGATAGCCAATATATAAAAACAACCTAAGTGCCCACCAATAGATGATGGGATAAAGAAGTAGTACACACTACAATAGATTATTCCTCAGCCTTAAAAAAGAATTCTTACCATTTGTTAAAACTCGATTGGACCTAGAAAGTATTATGCTAAGTGACCTAAGCCTGACAGAGAAAAAAATTATTAAACAAAACAGAAACAGACTCACAGATACAGAGAATAAACTGAGGGTTGCCAGACCAGACGTGAGGGGACCTGGGGGGCTGGGTGAAAAAGGTGAAGGGATTAAGAAGTTCAAATTGGTAGTTACAAAGGAGTCATGAGGAGGTGAAGTGCAGCATATGGAACATAGTCAATAATATTGTAATAACTACATACGGTACCAGGTGGTGCTAGACTTATCAGGGGAATCACCTCGTAAGCTGTATGGCTGTCTAGTCACTGGGCTGTACAACTGAGACTAATATAACGTTGAATGTCAATTGCAATTATAGTTTTTTAAAAGAAAAACAAATTTCACATAAGCTTTTTAAAAGAAAAAGTAGTTCTAAGAATAAAGTTCATAGGTTCATAGTGATACATGCCTATGAAAAAAAAAAGATCTCAAATAAAGACCTTAACTTACACCTAAATGATCTAGAAAAAAAAAGGAAGCTAAAAGTTAGTAGGAGAAATGATGATAATGATGAAATTGGTAACAAATGAAATAGAGACTAATAACAATATATAATATCAATTGAACTAGGAGTTTGGTTTTTGAAAATATAAATAGAATAGACAAATTTTTAGACAGATTAACTAAGAAAAGGAGAGGACTTGAAATCACAAATGAAAGAGAAGACGTTACAACTGATACCATAGAAATCATACGAGTTACTATGAACAACCAAATGGCAACAAATTAGGTAACCTAAAAGAAATATACAACCTACTAACCCTGAATCATGAATAGAAAATATGAATAGATATTGAATCAGTAATAAAAATACCACCCTACAAAGAAAAATTAAGAATGGGAAATTTCACTGGTTGAATTCTACCAAATATTTAAAGAAGAATTAATACTTATCCTTCTCAAACACTTGAAAAATGTATAAATGGAGGGAATACTTCCAAATGTATTTTATGAGGGTAGCATTACTAATACCACAGTCAGACATGGACAGTACAAGAAAATTACAGGCCAATATTCTTAATGAACATAAGTGCAAAAATACTCAGCATATCCTGGCATATGTCTTAGAGATTTCTATGTGGTACGCAATGTGTTAAGTTGGAAAACACCAACAACAAAGTAGGAATCTTAAAAGTGGCCAGAGAGAGATAGAAAGTTACCTACAAAGGATAC
>NW_006289198.1:51267-51818 GCF_000327345.1 Myotis davidii
AAGGCTATCAATCAAAATTGAGGGTAAAATCAGAAGCTTCACAGACAAAAAAGGACTAAGGGGATTTATTACCACCAAACCAACAAAACAAGAAATGCTAAAGGGTCTGCTGTAAATGGAAAAAAAATAGGAAACGAAGAGGGTACCCAGGGGTAAAGAATAAAAATGGTGACAAACAAGTACCTATCAATAATAACTTTAAATGTTAATGGATTAAATGCCCCAAACAAAAGACACAGGGTAACTGTGTCTGAGTGGATAAAAAACATGACCCATATATTTGCTGTCTACAGGAAACCCACCTCAGAATAAAAGGTGCACAAAGACTTATGGTGACGGGATGGAAAAAGGTTTTTCAGGTGAATGGAAATGAAAAAAAAAAAAAGCTGGGGGTGGAAATACTTATATCTGACAAATTAGATTTCAAAGTGAAGGGCATGAAAAGAGATAAGGAAGGCCACTTCATAATACTAAAGGGAGCAATCCAACAAGAAGAAATAACTCTGGTAAACATATACACACCCAATACAGCAGCACCCAAATACATAAAT